>NW_027327412.1:676218-1014328 GCF_047675955.1 Chlorocebus sabaeus | reverse complement strand
TTACATCTTTCCCTTCAAGAAGCCTTTCGCTAAGGATGTTCTTGTGGAATTGGCAAAGGGGTATTTGGAAGCCCATAGAGGGCTATGCTGAAAAAGGAAATATCTTCCGTTCAAAACTGGAAAGAAGCTTTCTGAGAAACTTCTCTGTGTTCTGTTAATTCATCTCACAGAGTTACATCATTCCCTTCAAGGAGCCTTTCGCTAAGGTTGTTCTTGTGGAATGGCAAAGGGATATTTGGAAGCCCACAGACGGCCATGGTGCAAGAGGAAATATCTTCCGTTCAAAACTGGAAACAAGTTTTCTGAGAAACTGCTCTGTGTTCTGTTAATTCATCTCACAGAGTTACATCTTTCCCTTCAAGAATCCTTTTGCTAAGGCTGTTCTTGTGGAATTGGCAAAGGGATATTTGGAAGCCCATAGAGGGCTATGGTGAAAAAGGAAATATCTTCCGTTCAAAACTGGAAAGAACCTTTCTGAGAAACTGCTCTGTGTTCTGTTAATTCATCACACAGAGTTACATCTTTCCCTTCAAGAAGCCTTTCGCTAAGGCTGTTCTTGTGGAATTGGCAAAGGGATATTTGGAAGCCCACAGACGGCTATGGTGCAAGAGGAAATATCTTCCTTTCAAAACTGGAAAGAAGATTTCTGAGAAACTTCTCTGTGTTCTGTTAATTCATCTCACAGAGTTACATCTTTCCCTTCAAGAAGCCTTTCGCTAAGGCTGTTCTTTTGGATTTGGCAAAGGGATATTTGGAAGTCCCTAGTGGGCTATGGTGAAAAAGGAAATATCCTCCGTTCAAAACTGGAAAGAAGCTTTCTGAGAAACTGCTCTGTATTCTGTTAATTCATCTCACAGAGTTACATTTTTCCGTTCAAGAAGCCTTTCGCTAAGGCTGTTCTGGTGGAATTGGCAAAGGGATATTTGGAAGCCCAAAGAGGGTTATGGTGAAAAAGGAAGTATCTTCCGTTCAAAACTGGAAAGAAGCCTTCTGAGAAACTGCTCTGTGTTCTGCTAATTCATCTCACACAGTTACATCTCTCCCTTCAAGAAGCCTTTCGCTAAGGCTGTTCTTGTGGAATTGGCAAAGGGATATTTGGAAGCCCATAGAGGGCTATGGTGAAAAAGGAAATATCTTCCGTTCAAAACTGGAAGGAAGCTTTCTGAGAATCTTCTCTATGTTCTGTTAATTCATCTTACAAAGTTACATCTTTCCCTTCAAGAAGACTTTCGCTAAGGCTGTTCTTGTGGAATTGGCAAAGGGATATTTGGAAGCCCATAGTGGGCTATGGTGAAAAAGGAAATATCTTCCGTTCAAACCTGGAGAGAAGCTTTCTGAGAAACTGTTCTGTGTTCTGTTAATTCATCTCACAGAGTTACATCTTTCCCTTCAAGAAGTCTTTCGCTAAGGCTGTTCTTGTGGAATTGGCAAAGGGATATTTAGAAGGCCATAGAGTGTTATGGTGAAAAAGGAAATATCTTCCGTTCAAAACCGGAAAGAAGCTTTCTGAGAAACTAATCTATGTTCTGTTAATTCATCTCACAAAGTTACATCTTTCCCTTCAAGAAGCCTTTCGCTAAGGCTGTTCTTGTGGAATTGGAAAAGGGATATTTGGAAGCCCATAGAGGGCTATGGTGAAAAAGGAAATATCTTCCGTTCAAAACTGGAAAGAAGCTTTCTGAGAAACTGCTCTGTGTTCTGTTAATTCATCTCACAGAGTTACATCTTTCCCTTCAAGAAGCCTTTCGCTAAGGCTGTTCTTGTGGAATTGGCAAAGGGATATTTGGAAGCCCATAGAGGGCTATGCTGAAAAAGGAAATATCTTCCGTTCAAAACTGGAAAGAAGCTTTCTGAGAAACTGCTCTGTGTTCTGTTAATTCATCTCACAGAGTTACATCTTTCCCTTCAAGAAGCCTTTCGCTAAGGATGTTCTTGTGGAATTGGCAAAGGGGTATTGGGAAGCCCATAGAGGGCTATGCTGAAAAAGGAAATATCTTCCGTTCAAAACTGGAAAGAAGCTTTCTGAGAAACTGCTCTGTGTTCTGTTAATTCATCTCACAGAGTTACATCTTTCCCTTCAAGGAGCCTTTCGCTAAGGTTGTTCTTGTGGAATTGGCAAAGGGATATTTGGAAGCCCACAGACGGCCATGGTGCAAGAGGAAATATCTTCCGTTCAAAACTGGAAACAAGTTTTCTGAGAAACTGCTCTGTGTTCTGTTAATTCATCTCACAGAGTTACATCTTTCCCTTCAAGAATCCTTTTGCTAAGACTGTTCTTGTGGAATTGGCAAAGGGATATTTGGAAGCCCATAGAGGGCTATGGTGAAAAAGGAAATATCTTCCGTTCAAAACTGGAAAGAACCTTTCTGAGAAACTGCTCTGTGTTCTGTCAATTCATCTCACAGAGTTACATCTTTCCCTTTAAGAAGCCTTTCGCTAAGGCTGTTCTTGTGGAATTGGCAAAGGGATATTTGGAAGCCCACAGACGGCTATGGTGCAAGAGGAAATATCTTCCGTTCAAAACTGGAAACAAGTTTTCTGAGAAACTGCTCTGTGTTCTGTTAATCATCTCACAGAGTTACATCTTTCCCTTTAAGAAGCCTTTCGCTAAGGCTGTTCTTGTGGAATTGGCAAAGGGATATTTGGAAGCCCATAGAGGGCTATGGTGAAAAAGGAAATATCTTCCGTTCAAAACTGGAAAGAAGCTTTCTGAGAAACTGCTCTGTGTTGTCTTAATTCATCTCACAGAGTTACATCTTTCCCTTCAAAAAGCCTTTCGCTAAGGCTGTTCTTGTGCATTTGGCAAAGGGATACTTGAAAGTCCATAGAGGGCTATGGTGAAAAAGGAAATATCTTCCGTTCAAAACTGGAAAGAAGCTTTCTGAGAAACTGCTCTGTGTTCTGTTAATTCATCTCACAGAGTTACATTTTTGCGTTCAAGAAGCCTTTCGCTAACGCTGTTCTTGTGGAATTGGCAAAGGGATATTTGGAAGCCCATAGAGGGCTAGGGTGAAAAAGGAAATATCTTCCGTTCAAAACTGGAAAGAACCTTTCTGAGAAACTGCTCTGTGTTCTGTTAATTCATCTCACAGAGTTATATCTTTCCCTTCAAGAAGCCTTTCGCTAAGGCTGTTCTTGTGGATTTGGCAAAGGGATATTTGGAAGTCCCTAGAGGGCTATGGTGAAAAAGGAAATATCCTCCGTTCAAAACTGGAAAGAAGCTTTCTGAGAAACTACTCTGTGTTCTGTTAATTCATCTCACAGAGTTACATTTTTCCGTTGAAGAAGCCTTTCGCTAAGGCTGTTCTGGTGGAATTGGCAAAGTGATATTTGGAAGCCCATAGAGGGCTATGGTGAAAAAGGAAATATCTTCCGATCAAAACTGGAAAGAAACTTTCTGAGAAACTGCTCTGTGTTCTGTTAATTCATCTCACAGAGTTACATCTTTCCCTTCAAGAAGCCTTTCGCGAAGGCTGTTCTTGTGGAATTGGCAAAGAGATATTTGGAAGCCCACAGACGGCAATGGTGCAAGAGGAAATATCTTCCGTTCAAAACTGGAAAGAAGCATTCTGAGAAACTGCTCTGTGTTCTGTTAATTCATCTCACAGAGTTACATCTTTCCCTTCAAGAAGCCTTTCCCTAAGGCTGTTCTTGTGGAATTGGCAAAGTGATATTTTGAAGCCCATAGAGGTGTATCGTGAAAAAGGAAATATCTTCTGTTCAAAACTGGAAAGAAGCTTTCTGAGAACCTGCGCTGTGTTCTGTTAATTCATCTCACAGAGTTACATCTTTTCCTTCAAGAAGCCTTCCGCTAAGGCTGTTCTTGTGGAATTGGCAAAGGGATATTTGGAAGCCCACAGACGGCTATGGTGCAAGAGGAAATATCTTCCGTTTAAAACTGGAAAGAAGCTTTCTGAGAAACTGCTCTGTGTTCTGTAATTCATCTCACAGAGTTACATCTTTCCCTTCAAGAAGTCTTTCGCTAAGGCTGTTCTTGTGGAATTGGCAAAAGTATATTTGGAAGCCCACAGACGGCTATGGTGCAAGAGGAAATATCTTCCGTTCAAAAATGGAAAGAAGCATTCTGAGAAACTCCTCTGTGTTCTTTTAATGCATCTTACAGAGTTAAATCTTTCCTTTCAAGAAGCCTTTTGCTAAGGCTGTTCTTGTGGAATTGGCAAAGGGATATTTGGAAGCCCATAGATGGCTATGGTGAAAAAGGAAATATCTTCCGTTCAAACTGGAAAGAAGCTTTCTGTGAAACTGCTCTGTGTTCTGTCAATTCATCTCACAGAGTTACATCTTTCCCTTCAAGAAGCCTTTCGCTAAGGCTGTTCTTGTACATTTGGCAAAGGGATATTTGGAAGTCCATAGAGGGCTATGGTGAAAAAGGAAATATCTTCCGTTCAAAACTGGAAAGAAGCTTTTTGAGAAACTGCTCTGTGTTCTGTTAATTCATCTCACAGAGTTACATTTTTCCGTTCAAGAAGCCTTTCGCTAACGCTGTTCTTGTGGAATTGGCAAAGGGATATTTGGAAGCCCATAGAGGGCTAGGGTGAAAAAGGAAATATCTTCCGTTCAAAACTGGAAAGAACTTTTCTGAGAAACTGCTCTGTGTTCTGTTAATTCATCTCACAGAGTTACATCTTTCCCTTCAAGAAGCCTTTCGCTAAGTCTGTTCTTGTGGATTTGGCAAAGGGATATTTGGAAGTCCATAGAGGGCTATGGTGAAAAAGGAAATATCCTCCGTTCAAAACTGGAAAGAAGCTTTCTGAGAAACTGCTCTGTATTCTGTTAATTCATCTCACAGAGTTACATTTTTCCATTCAACAAGCCTTTCGCTAAGGCTGTTCTGGTGGAATTGGCATAGTGATATTTGGAAGCCCATAGAGTGCTATGGTGAAAAAGGAAATATCTTCCGTTCAAAACTGGAAGGAAGCTTTCTGAGAATCTTCTCTATGTTCTGTTAATTCATCTTACAGAGTTTCATCTTTCCCTTCAAGAAGACTTTCGCTAAGGCTGTTCTTGTGGAATTGGCAAAGGGATATTTGGAAGCCCATAGAGGGCTATGGTGAAAAAGGAAATAACTTCCGTTCAAACCTGGAGAGAAGCTTTCTGAGAAACTGTTCTGTGTTCTGTTAATTCATCTCACACAGTTACATCTTTCCCTTCAAGAAGCCTTTCGCTAAGGCTGTTCTTGTGGAATTGGCAAAGGGATATTTAGAAGGCCATAGAGGGCTATGGTGAAAAAGGAAATATCTTCCGATCAAAACTGGAAAGAAGCTTTCTGAGAAACTGCTCTATGTTCTGTTAATTCATCTCACAAAGTTACATCTTTCCCTTCAAGAAGCCTTTCGCTAAGGCTGTTCTTGTGGAATTGGAAAAGGGATATTTGGAAGCCCATAGAGGGCTATGGTGAAAAAGGAAATATCTTCCGTTCAAAACTGGAAAGAAGCTTTCTGAGAAACTGCTCTGTGTTCTGTTAATTCATCTCACAGAGTTACATCTTTCCCTTCAAGGAGCCTTTCGCTAAGGCTGTTCTTGTGGAATTGGCAAAGGGATATTTGGAAGCCCATAGAGGGCTATGGTGAAAAAGGAAATATCTTCCGTTCAAAACTGGAAAGAAGCTTTCTGAGAAACTGCTCTGTGTTCTGTTAATTCATCTCACAGAGTTACATCTATCCCTTCAAGAAGCCTTTCGCTAAGGCTGTTCTTGTGGATTTGGGAAAGGGATATTTGGAAGTCCAGAGAGGGCTATGGTGAAAAAGGAAATATCTTCCGTTCAAAACTGGAAAGAAGCTTTCTCAGAAAGTGCTCTGTGTTCTGTTAATTCATCTCACAGAGTTACATTTTTCCGTTGAAGAAGCCTTTCGCTAAGGCTGTTCTTGTGGAATTGGCAAAGGGATATTTGGAAGCCCACAGACGGCTATGGTGCAAGAGGAAATATCTTCCGTTCAAAACTGGAAAGAAGCTTTCTGAGAAACTGCTCTGTGTTCTGTTAATTCATCTCACAGAGTTACATCTTTCCCTTTAAGAAGCCTTTCGCTAAGGCTGTTCTTGTGGAATTGGCAAAGTGATATTTTGAAGCCCATAGAGGTGTATCGTGAAAAAGGAAATATCTTCCGTTCAAAACTGGAAAGAAGCTTTCTGAGAAACTGCTCTGTGTTCTGTTAATTCATTTCACACAGTTACATTTTTCCGTTCAAGAAGGCTTTCGCTAACGCTGTTCTGGTGGAATTGGCAAAGGGATATTTGGAAGCCCATAGAGGGCTATGGTGAAAAAGGAAATATCTTCCGTTCAAAACTGGAAAGAAGCTTTCTGAGAAACTGTTCTGTGTTCTGTTAATTTATCTCACAGAGTTACATCTTTCCCTTCAAGAAGCCTTTCCCTAAGGCTGTTCTTGTGGAATTGGCAAAGTGATATTTGGAAGCCCATAGAGGTCTAACGTGAAAAAGGAAATATCTTCCGTTCAAAACTGGAAAGAAGCATTCTGAGAAACTGCTCTGTGTTCTGTTACTTCATCTCACAGAGTTACATCTTTTCCTTCAAGAAGCCTTCCGCTAAGGCTGTTCTTGTGGAATTGGCAAAGGGATATTTGGAAGCCCACAGACGGCTATGGTGCAAGAGGAAATATCTTCCGTTCAAAACTGGAAAGAAGCTTTCTGAGAAACTGCTCTGTATACTGTAATTCATCTCACAGAGTTACATCTTTCCCTTCAAGAAGTCTTTCGCTAAGGCTGTTCTTGTGGAATTGGCAAAGGTATATTTGGAAGCCCACAGACGGCTATGGTGCAAGAGGAAATATCTTCCGTTCAAAAATGGAAAGAAGCATTCTGAGAAACTCCTCTGTGTTCTGTTAATGCATCTCACAGAGTTAAATCTTTCCTTTCAAGAAGCCTTTTGCTAAGGCTGTTCTTGTGGAATTGGCAAAGGGATATTTGGAAGCCCTTAGAGGGCTATGGTGAAAAAGGAAATATCTTCCGTTCAAAACTGGAAAGAAGCTTTCTAAGAAACTGCTCTGTGTTCTGTCAATTCATCTCACAGAGTTACATCTTTCCCTTCAAGAAGCCTTTCGCTAAGGCTGTTCTTGTATATTTGGCAAAGGGATATTTGGAAGTCCATAGAGGGCTATGGTGAAAAAGGAAATATCTTCCGTTCAAAACTGGAAAGAAGCTTTTTGAGAAACTGCTCTGTGTTCTGTTAATTCATCTCACAGAGTTACATTTTTCCGTTCAAGAAGCCTTTCGCTAAGGCTGTTCTGGTGGAATTGGCAAAGGGATATTTGGAAGCCCAAAGAGGGCTATGGTGAAAAAGGAAGTATCTTCCGTTCAAAACTGGAAAGAAGCCTTCTGAGAAACTGCTCTGTGTTCTGCTAATTCATCTCACACAGTTACATCTCTCCCTTCAAGAAGCCTTTCGCTAAGGCTGTTCTTGTGGAATTGGCAAAGGGATATTTGGAAGCCCATAGAGGGCTATGGTGAAAAAGGAAATATCTTCCGTTCAAAACTGGAAGGAAGCTTTCTGAGAATCTTCTCTATGTTCTGTTAATTCATCTTACAGAGTTACATCTTTCCCTTCAAGAAGACGTTCGCTAAGGCTGTTCTTGTGGAATTGGCAAAGGGATATTTGGAAGCCCATAGAGGGCTATGGTGAAAAAGGAAATATCTTCCTTTCAAAACTGGAAAGAAGCTTTCTGAGAAACTGCTCTGTGTTCTGTTAATTCATCTCACAGAGTTACATCTTTCCCTTCAAGAAGCCTTTCGCTAAGGATGTTCTTGTGGAATTGGCAAAGGGGTATTTGGAAGCCCATACAGGGCTATGCTGAAAAAGGAAATATCTTCCGTTCAAAACTGGAAAGAAGCTTTCTGAGAAACTGCTCTTTGTTCTGTTAATTCATCTCACAGAGTTACATCTTTCCCTTCAAGGAGCCTTTCGCTAAGGTTGTTCTTGTGGAATTGGCAAAGGGATATTTGGAAGCCCACAGACGGCCATGGTGCAAGAGGAAATATCTTCCGTTCAAAACTGGAAACAAGTTTTCGGAGAAACTGCTCTGTGTTCTGTTAATTCATCTCACAGAGTTACATCTTTCCCTTCAAGAATCCTTTTGCTAAGGCTGTTCTTGTGGAATTGGCAAAGGGATATTTGGAAGCCCATAGAGGGCTATGGTGAAAAAGGAAATATCCTCCGTTCAAAACTGGAAAGAATCTTTCTGAGAAACTGCTCTGTGTTCTGTTAATAAATCTCACAGAGTTACATCTTTACCTTCAAGAAGCCTTTCGCGAAGGCTGTTCTTGTGGAATAGGCAAAGAGATATTTGGAAGCCCACAGATGGCAATGGTGCAAGAGGAAATATCTTCCGTTCAAAACTGGAAAGAAGCATTCTGAGAAACTGCTCTGTGTTCTGTTAATTCATCTCACAGAGTTACATCTTTCCCTTCAAGAAGCTTTTCCCTTAGGCTGTTCTTGTGGAATTGGCAAAGTGATATTTTGAAGCCCATAGAGGTGTATCTTGAAAAAGGAAATATCTTCCGTTCAAAACTGGAAAGAAGCTTTCTGAGAACCTGCGCTGTGTTCTGTTAATTCATCTCACAGAGTTACATTTTTCCGTTCAGGAAGCCTTTCGCTAAGGCTGTTCTGGTGGAATTGGCAAAGGGATATTTGGAAGCCCATAGAGGGCTATGGTGAAAAAGGAAATATCTTCCGTTCAAACCTGGAGAGAAGCTTTCGGAGAAACTGTTCTGTGTTCTGTTAATTCATCTCACAGAGTTACATCTTTCCCTTCAAGAAGGCTTCCGCTACGGCTGTTCTTGTGGAATTGGCAAAGGGATATTTGGAAGCCCATAGAGGGCTAACGTGAAAAAGGAAATATCTTCCGTTCAAAACTGGAAAGAAGCTTTCTGAGAAACTGCTCTGTGTTCTGTTAATTCATTTCACACAGTTACATTTTTCCGTTCAAGAAGCCTTTCGCTAACGCTGTTCTGGTGGAATTGGCAAAGGGATATTTGGAAGCCCATAGAGGGCTATGGTGAAAAAGGAAATATCTTCCGTTCAAAACTGGAAAGAAGCTTTCTGAGAAACTGCTCTGTGTTCTGTTAATTCATCTCACAGAGTTACATCTTTCCCTTCAAGAAGCCTTTCGCTAAGGCTGTTCTTGTGGAATTGGCAAAGTGATATTTGGAAGCCCATAGAGGTCTAACGTGAAAAAGGAAATATCTTCCGTTCAAAACTGGAAAGAAGCATTCTGAGAAACTGCTCTGTGTTCTGTTACTTCATCTCACAGAGTTACATCTTTTCCTTCAAGAAGCCTTCCGCTAAGGCTGTTCTTGTGGAATTGGCAAAGGGATATTTGGAAGCCCACAGACGGCTATGGTGCAAGAGGAAATATCTTCCGTTGAAAACTGGAAAGAAGCTTTCTGAGAAACTGCTCTGTGTTCTGTAATTCATCTCACAGAGTTAAATCTTTCCTTTCAAGAAGCCTTTTGCTAAGGCTGTTCTTGTGGAATTGGCAAAGGGATATTTGGAAGCCCATAGAGGGCTATGGTGAAAAAGGAAATATCTTCCGTTCAAAACTGGAAAGAAGCTTTCTGAGAAACTGCTCTGTGTTCTGTCAATTCATCTCACAGAGTTACATCTTTCCCTTCAAGAAGCCTTTCGCTAAGGCTGTTCTTGTACATTTGGCAAAGGGATATTTGGAAGTCCATAGAGGGCTATGGTGAAAAAGGAAATAACTTCCGTTCAAAACTGGAAAGAAGCTTTTTGAGAAACTGCTCTGTGTTCTGTTAATTCATCTCACAGAGTTACATTTTTGCGTTCAAGAAGCCTTTCGCTAACGCTGTTCTTGTGGAATTGGCAAAGGGATATTTGGAAGCCCATAGAGGGCTAGGGTGAAAAAGGAAATATCTTCCGTTCAAAACTGGAAAGAACCTTTCTGAGAAACTGCTCTGTGTTCTGTTAATTCATCTCACAGAGTTATATCTTTCCCATCAAGAAGCCTTTCGCTAAGGCTGTTCTTGTGGAATTGGCAAAGGGATATTTGGAAGTCCCTAGAGGGCTACGGTGAAAAAGGAATTATCTTCCGTTCAAAACTGGAAGGAAGCTTTCTGAGAAACTGCTCTGTGTTCTGCTAATTCATCTCACACAGTTACATCTCTCCCTTCAAGAAGCCTTTCGCTAAGGCTGTTCTTGTGGAATTGGCAAAGGGATATTTGGAAGCCATAGAGGGCTATGGTGAAAAAGGAAATATCTTCCGTTCAAAACTGGAAGGAAGCTTTCTGAGAATCTTCTCTATGTTCTGTTAATTCATCTTACAGAGTTACATCTTTCCCTTCAAGAAGACTTTCGCTAAGGCTGTTCTTGTGGAATTGGCAAAGGGATATTTGGAAGCCCATAGAGGGCTATGGTGAAAAAGGAAATATCTTCCGTTCAAACCTGGACAGAAGCTTTCTGAGAAACTGCTCTGTGTTCTGTTAATTCATTTCACACAGTTACATTTTTCCGTTCAAGAAGCCTTTCGCTAACGCTGTTCTGGTGGAATTGGCAAAGGGATATTTGGAAGCCCATAGAGGGCTATGGTGAAAAAGGAAATATCTTCCGTACAAAACTGGAAAGAAGCTTTCTGAGAATCTGCTCTGTGTTCTGTTAATTCATCTCACAGAGTTACATCTTTCCCTTCAAGAAACCTTTCGCTAAGGCTGTTCTTGTGGATTTGGCAAAGGGATATTTGGAAGTCCATAGAGGGCTATGGTGAAAAAGGAAATATCTTCCGTTCAAAACTGGAAAGAAGCTTTCTGAGAAACTGTTCTGTGTTCTGTTAATTTATCTCACAGAGTTACATCTTTCCCTTCAAGAAGCCTTTCCCTAAGGCTGTTCTTGTGGAATTGGCAAAGTGATATTTGGAAGCCCATAGAGGTCTAACGTGAAAAAGGAAATATCTTCCGTTCAAAACTGGAAGGAAGCATTCTCTGAAACTGCTCTGTGTTCTGTTACTTCATCTCACAGAGTTACATCTTTTCCTTCAAGAAGCCTTCCGCTAAGGCTGTTCTTGTGGAATTGGCAAAGGGATATTTGGAAGCCCACAGACGGCTACGGTGCAAGAGGAAATATCTTCCGTTCAAAACTGGAAAGAAGCTTTCTGAGAAACTGCTCTGTGTTCTGTAATTCATCTCACAGAGTTACATCTTTCCCTTCAAGAAGTCTTTCGCTCAGGCTGTTCTTGTGGAATTGGCAAAGGTATATTTGGAAGCCCACAGACGGCTATGGTGCAAGAGGAAATATCTTCCGTTCAAAAATGGAAAGAAGCATTCTGAGAAACTCCTCTGTGTTCTGTTAATGCATCTCACAGAGTTAAATCTTTCCTTTCAAGAAGCCTTTTGCTAAGGCTGTTCTTGTGGAATTGGCAAAGGGATATTTGGAAGCCCATAGAGGGCTATGCTGAAAAAGGAAATATCTTCCGTTCAAAACTGGAAAGAAGCTTTCTGAGAAACTGCTCTGTGTTCTGTCAATTCATCTCACAGAGTTACATCTTTCCCTTCAAGGAGCCTTTCGCTAAGGCTGTTCTTGTACATTTGGCAAAGGGATATTTGGAAGTCCATAGAGGGCTATGGTGAAAAAGGAAATAACTTCCGTTCAAAACTGGAAAGAAGCTTTTTGAGAAACTGCTCTGTGTTCTGTTAATTCATCTCACAGAGTTACATTTTTGCGTTCAAGAAGCCTTTCGCTAACGCTGTTCTTGTGGAATTGGCAAAGGGATATTTGGAAGCCCATAGAGGGCTAGGGTGAAAAAGGAAATATCTTCCGTTCAAAACTGGAAAGAACCTTTCTGAGAAACTGCTCTGTGTTCTGTTAATTCATCTCACAGAGTTATATCTTTCCCATCAAGAAGCCTTTCGCTAAGGCTGTTCTTGTGGATTTGGCAAAGGGATATTTTGAAGTCCCTAGAGGGCTATGGTGAAAAAGGAAGTATCTTCCGTTCAAAACTGGAAAGAAGCCTTCTGAGAAACTGCTCTGTGTTCTGCTAATTCATCTCACACAGTTACATCTCTCCCTTCAAGAAGCCTTTCGCTAAGGCTGTTCTTGTGGTATTGGCAAAGGGATATTTGGAAGCCCATAGAGGGCTATGGTGAAAAAGGAATTATCTTCCGTTCAAAACTGGAAGGAAGCTTTCTGAGAAACTGCTCTGTGTTCTGCTAATTCATCTCACACAGTTACATCTCTCCCTTCAAGAAGCCTTTCGCTAAGGCTGTTCTTGTGGAATTGGCAAAGGGATATTTGGAAGCCATAGAGGGCTATGGTGAAAAAGGAAATATCTTCCGTTCAAAACTGGAAGGAAGCTTTCTGAGAATCTTCTCTATGTTCTGTTAATTCATCTTACAGAGTTACATCTTTCCCTTCAAGAAGACTTTCGCTAAGGCTGTTCTTGTGGAATTGGCAAAGGGATATTTGGAAGCCCATAGAGGGCTATGGTGAAAAAGGAAATATCTTCCGTTCAAACCTGGACAGAAGCTTTCTGAGAAATTGTTCTGTGTTCTGTTAATTCATCTCACAGAGTTACATCTTTCCCTTCAAGAAGTCTTTCGCTAAGGCTGTTCTTGTGGAAATGGCAAAGGGATATTTAGAAGGCCATAGAGGACTATGGTGAAAAAGGAAATATCTTCCGTTCAAAACTGGAAAGAAGCTTTCTGAGAAACTGCTCTATGTTCTGTTAATTCATCTCACAAAGTTACATCTTTCCCTTCAAGAAGCCTTTCGCTATGGTTGTTCTTGTGGAATGGCAAAGGGATATTTGGAAGCCCACAGACGGCCATGGTGCAAGAGGAAATATCTTCCGTTCAAAACTGGAAACAAGTTTTCTGAGAAACTGCTCTGTGTTCTGTTAATTCATCTCACAGAGTTACATCTTTCCCTTCAAGAATCCTTTTGCTAAGGCTGTTCTTGTGGAATTGGCAAAGGGATATTTGGAAGCCCATAGAGGGCTATGGTGAAAAAGGAAATATCTTCCGTTCAAAACTGGAAAGAACCTTTCTGAGAAACTGCTCTGTGTTCTGTTAATTCATCACACAGAGTTACATCTTTCCCTTCAAGAAGCCTTTCGCTAAGGCTGTTCTTGTGGAATTGGCAAAGGGATATTTGGAAGCCCACAGACGGCTATGGTGCAAGAGGAAATATCTTCCTTTCAAAACTGGAAAGAAGATTTCTGAGAAACTTCTCTGTGTTCTGTTAATTCATCTCACAGAGTTACATCTTTCCCTTCAAGAAGCCTTTCGCTAAGGCTGTTCTTTTGGATTTGGCAAAGGGATATTTGGAAGTCCCTAGTGGGCTATGGTGAAAAAGGAAATATCCTCCGTTCAAAACTGGAAAGAAGCTTTCTGAGAAACTGCTCTGTATTCTGTTAATTCATCTCACAGAGTTACATTTTTCCGTTCAAGAAGCCTTTCGCTAAGGCTGTTCTGGTGGAATTGGCAAAGGGATATTTGGAAGCCCAAAGAGGGTTATGGTGAAAAAGGAAGTATCTTCCGTTCAAAACTGGAAAGAAGCCTTCTGAGAAACTGCTCTGTGTTCTGCTAATTCATCTCACACAGTTACATCTCTCCCTTCAAGAAGCCTTTCGCTAAGGCTGTTCTTGTGGAATTGGCAAAGGGATATTTGGAAGCCCATAGAGGGCTATGGTGAAAAAGGAAATATCTTCCGTTCAAAACTGGAAGGAAGCTTTCTGAGAATCTTCTCTATGTTCTGTTAATTCATCTTACAGAGTTACATCTTTCCCTTCAAGAAGACTTTCGCTAAGGCTGTTCTTGTGGAATTGGCAAAGGGATATTTGGAAGCCCTACAGAGGCCTATGGTGAAAAAGGAAATATCTTCCGTTCAAACCTGGAGAGAAGCTTTCTGAGAAACTGTTCTGTGTTCTGTTAATTCATCTCACAGAGTTACATCTTTCCCTTCAAGAAGTCTTTCGCTAAGGCTGTTCTTGTGGAATTGGCAAAGGGATATTTAGAAGGCCATAGAGTGTTATGGTAAAAAAGGAAATATCTTCCGTTCAAAACCGGAAAGAAGCTTTCTGAGAAACTAATCTATGTTCTGTTAATTCATCTCACAAAGTTACATCTTTCCCTTCAAGAAGCCTTTCGCTAAGGCTGTTCTTGTGGAATTGGAAAAGGGATATTTGGAAGCCCATAGAGGGCTATGGTGAAAAAGGAAATATCTTCCGTTCAAAACTGGAAAGAAGCTTTCTGAGAAACTGCTCTGTGTTCTGTTAATTCATCTCACAGAGTTACATCTTTCCCTTCAAGAAGCCTTTCGCTAAGGCTGTTCTTGTGGAATTGGCAAAGGGATATTTGGAAGCCCATAGAGGGCTATGCTGAAAAAGGAAATATCTTCCGTTCAAAACTGGAAAGAAGCTTTCTGAGAAACTGCTCTGTGTTCTGTTAATTCATCTCACAGAGTTACATCTTTCCCTTCAAGAAGCCTTTCGCTAAGGATGTTCTTGTGGAATTGGCAAAGGGGTATTGGGAAGCCCATAGAGGGCTATGCTGAAAAAGGAAATATCTTCCGTTCAAAACTGGAAAGAAGCTTTCTGAGAAACTGCTCTGTGTTCTGTTAATTCATCTCACAGAGTTACATCTTTCCCTTCAAGGAGCCTTTCGCTAAGGTTGTTCTTGTGGAATTGGCAAAGGGATATTTGGAAGCCCACAGACGGCCATGGTGCAAGAGGAAATATCTTCCGTTCAAAACTGGAAACAAGTTTTCTGAGAAACTGCTCTGTGTTCTGTTAATTCATCTCACAGCGTTACATCTTTCCCTTCAAGAATCCTTTTGCTAAGGCTGTTCTTGTGGAATTGGCAAAGGGATATTTGGAAGCCCATAGAGGGCTATGGTGAAAAAGGAAATATCTTCCGTTCAAAACTGGAAAGAACCTTTCTGAGAAACTGCTCTGTGTTCTGTCAATTCATCTCACAGAGTTACATCTTTCCCTTTAAGAAGACTTTCGCTAAGGCTGTTCTTGTGGAATTGGCAAAGGGATATTTGGAAGCCCACAGACGGCTATGGTGCAAGAGGAAATATCTTCCGTTCAAAACTGGAAACAAGTTTTCTGAGAAACTGCTCTGTGTTCTGTTAATCATCTCACAGAGTTACATCTTTCCCTTCAAGAAGCCTTTCGCTAAGGCTGTTCTTGTGGAATTGGCAAAGGGATATTTGGAAGCCCATAGAGGGCTATGGTGAAAAAGGAAATATCTTCCGTTCAAAACTGGAAAGAAGCTTTCTGAGAAACTGCTCTGTGTTGTCTTAATTCATCTCACAGAGTTACATCTTTCCCTTCAAAAAGCCTTTCGCTAAGGCTGTTCTTGTGCATTTGGCAAAGGGATACTTGAAAGTCCATAGAGGGCTATGGTGAAAAAGGAAATATCTTCCGTTCAAAACTGGAAAGAAGCTTTCTGAGAAACTGCACTGTGTTCTGTTAATTCATCTCACAGAGTTACATTTTTGCGTTCAAGAAGCCTTTCGCTAACGCTGTTCTTGTGGAATTGGCAAAGGGATATTTGGAAGCCCATAGAGGGCTAGGGTGAAAAAGGAAATATCTTCCGTTCAAAACTGGAAAGAACCTTTCTGAGAAACTGCTCTGTGTTCTGTTAATTCATCTCACAGAGTTATATCTTTCCCTTCAAGAAGCCTTTCGCTAAGGCTGTTCTTGTGGATTTGGCAAAGGGATATTTGGAAGTCCCTAGAGGGCTATGGTGAAAAAGGAAATATCCTCCGTTCAAAACTGGAAAGAAGCTTTCTGAGAAACTGCTCTGTGTTCTGTTAATTCATCTCACAGAGTTACATTTTTCCGTTGAAGAAGCCTTTCGCTAAGGCTGTTCTGGTGGAATTGGCAAAGTGATATTTGGAAGCCCATAGAGGGCTATGGTGAAAAAGGAAATATCTTCCGATCAAAACTGGAAAGAAACTTTCTGAGAAACTGCTCTGTGTTCTGTTAATTCATCTCACAGAGTTACATCTTTCCCTTCAAGAAGCCTTTCGCGAAGGCTGTTCTTGTGGAATTGGCAAAGAGATATTTGGAAGCCCACAGACGGCAATGGTGCAGGAGGAAATATCTTCCGTTCAAAACTGGAAAGAAGCATTCTGAGAAACTGCTCTGTGTTCTGTTAATTCATCTCACAGAGTTACATCTTTCCCTTCAAGAAGCCTTTCCCTAAGGCTGTTCTTGTGGAATTGGCAAAGTGATATTTTGAAGCCCATAGAGGTGTATCGTGAAAAAGGAAATATCTTCTGTTCAAAACTGGAAAGAAGCTTTCTGAGAACCTGCGCTGTGTTCTGTTAATTCATCTCACAGAGTTACATTTTTCCGTTCAAGAAGCCTTTCGCTAAGGCTGTTCTGGTGGAATTGGCAAAGGGATATTTGGAAGCCCATAGAGGGCTATGGTGAAAAAGGAAATATCTTCCGTTCAAACCTGGAGAGAAGCTTTCGGAGAAACTGTTCTGTGTTCTGTTAATTCATCTCACAGAGTTACATCTTTCCCTTCAAGAAGGCTTCCGCTACGGCTGTTTTGTGGAATTGGCAAAGGGATATTTGGAAGCCCATAGAGGGCTAACGTGAAAAAGGAAATATCTTCCGTTCAAAACTGGAAAGAAGCTTTCTGAGAAACTGCTCTGTGTTCTGTTAATTCATCTCACAGAGTTACATCTTTCCCTTGAAGAAGCCTTCCGCTAAGGCTGTTCTTGTGGAATTGGCAAAGGGATATTTGGAAGCCCACAGACGGCTATGGTGCAAGAGGAAATATCTTCCGTTCAAAACTGGAAAGAAGCTTTCTGAGAAACTGCTCTGTGTTCTGTTAATTCATCTCACAGAGTTACATCTTTCCCTTCAAGAAGCCTTTGCTAAGGCTGTTCTTGTGGAATTGGCAAAGGGATATTTGGAAGCCCATAGAGGGCTATGGTGAAAAAGGAAATATCTTCCGTTCTAAACTGGAAAGAAGCTTTCTGAGAAACTGCTCTGTGTTCTGTCAATTCATCTCACAGAGTTACATCTTTCCCTTCAAGAAGCCTTTCGCTAAGGCTGTTCTTGTGGATTTGGCAAAGGGATATTTGGAAGTCCATAGAGGGCTAAGGTGAAAAAGGAAATATCTTCCGTTCAAAACTGGAAAGAAGCTTTCTGAGAAACTGCTCTGTGTTCTGTTAATTCATTTCACACAGTTACATTTTTCCGTTCAAGAAGCCTTTCGCTAACGCTGTTCTGGTGGAATTGGCAAAGGGATATTTGGAAGCCCATAGAGGGCTATGGTGAAAAAGGAAATATCTTCCGTACAAAACTGGAAAGAAGCTTTCTGAGAAACTGCTCTGTGTTCTGTTAATTCATCTCACAGAGTTACATCTTTCCCTTCAAGAAACCTTTCGCTAAGGCTGTTCTTGTGGATTTGGCAAAGGGATATTTGGAAGTCCATAGAGGGCTATGGTGAAAAAGGAAATATCTTCCGTTCAAAACTGGAAAGAAGCTTTCTGAGAAACTGTTCTGTGTTCTGTTAATTTATCTCACAGAGTTACATCTTTCCCTTCAAGAAGCCTTTCCCTAAGGCTGTTCTTGTGGAATTGGCAAAGTGATATTTGGAAGCCCATAGAGGTCTAACGTGAAAAAGGAAATATCTTCCGTTCAAAACTGGAAAGAAGCATTCTCTGAAACTGCTCTGTGTTCTGTTACTTCATCTCACAGAGTTACATCTTTTCCTTCAAGAAGCCTTCCGCTAAGGCTGTTCTTGTGGAATTGGCAAAGGGATATTTGGAAACCCACAGACGGCTATGGTGCAAGAGGAAATATCTTCCGTTCAAAACTGGAAAGAAGCTTTCTGAGAAACTGCTCTGTGTTCTGTAATTCATCTCACAGAGTTACATCTTTCCCTTCAAGAAGTCTTTCGCTAAGGCTGTTCTTGTGGAATTGGCAAAGGTATATTTGGAAGCCCACAGACGGCTATGGTGCAAGAGGAAATATCTTCCGTTCAAAAATGGAAAGAAGCATTCTGAGAAACTCCTCTGTGTTCTGTTAATGCATCTCACAGAGTTAAATATTTCCTTTCAAGAAGCCTTTTGCTAAGGCTGTTCTTGTGGAATTGGCAAAGGGATATTTGGAAGCCCATAGAGGGCTATGGTGAAAAAGGAAATATCTTCCGTTCAAAACTGGAAAGAAGCTTTCTGAGAAACTGCTCTGTGTTCTGTCAATTCATCTCACAGAGTTACATCTTTCCCTTCAAGAAGCCTTTCGCTAAGGCTGTTCTTGTACATTTGGCAAAGGGATATTTGGAAGTCCATAGAGGGCTATGGTGAAAAAGGAAATAACTTCCGTTCAAAACTGGAAAGAAGCTTTTTGAGAAACTGCTCTGTGTTCTGTTAATTCATCTCACAGAGTTACATTTTTGCGTTCAAGAAGCCTTTCGCTAACGCTGTTCTTGTGGAATTGGCAAAGGGATATTTGGAAGCCCATAGAGGGCTACGGTGAAAAAGGAAATATCTTCCGTTCAAAACTGGAAAGAACCTTTCTGAGAAACTGCTCTGTGTTCTGTTAATTCATCTCACAGAGTTACATCTTTCCCTTCAAGAAGCCTTTCGCTAAGGCTGTTCTTGTGGAATTGGCAAAGGGATATTTGGAAGCCCATAGAGGGCTATGCTGAAAAAGGAAATATCTTCCGTTCAAAACTGGAAAGAACCTTTCTGAGAAACTGCTCTGTGTTCTGTTAATTCATCTCACAGAGTTACATCTTTCCCTTCAAGAAGCGTTTCGCTAAGGCTGTTCTTGTGGATTTGGCAAAGGGATATTTGGAAGTCCCTAGAGGGCTATGGTGAAAAAGGAAGTATCTTCCGTTCAAAACTGGAAAGAAGCCTTCTGAGAAACTGCTCTGTGTTCTGCTAATTCATCTCACACAGTTACATCTCTCCCTTCAAGAAGTCTTTCGCTAAGGCTGTTCTTGTGGAATTGGCAAAGGGATATTTGGAAGCCCATAGAGGGCTATGGTGAAAAAGGAATTATCTTCCGTTCAAAACTGGAAGGAAGCTTTCTGAGAAACTGCTCTGTGTTCTGCTAATTCATCTCACACAGTTACATCTCTCCCTTCAAGAAGCCTTTCGCTAAGGCTGTTCTTGTGGAATTGGCAAAGGGATATTTGGAAGCCCATAGAGGGCTATGGTGAAAAAGGAAATATCTTCCGTTCAAAACTGGAAGGAAGCTTTCTGAGAATCTTCTCTATGTTCTGTTAATTCATCTTACAGAGTTACATCTTTCCCTTCAAGAAGACTTTCGCTAAGGCTGTTCTTGTGGAATTGGCAAAGGGATATTTGGAAGCCCATAGAGGGCTATGGTGAAAAAGGAAATATCTTCCGTTCAAACCTGGAGAGAAGCTTTCTGAGAAATTGTTCTGTGTTCTGTTAATTCATCTCACAGAGTTACATCTTTCCCTTCAAGAAGTCTTTCGCTAAGGCTGTTCTTGTGGAATTGGCAAAGGGATATTTAGAAGGCCATAGAGGACTATGGTGAAAAAGGAAATATCTTCCGTTCAAAACTGGAAAGAAGCTTTCTGAGAAACTGCTCTATGTTCTGTTAATTCATCTCACAAAGTTACATCTTTCCCTTCAAGAAGCCTTTCGCTAAGGCTGTTCTTGTGGAATTGGCAAAGGGATATTTGGAAGCCCATAGAGGGCTATGCTGAAAAAGGAAATATCTTCCGTTCAAAACTGGAAAGAAGCTTTCTGAGAAACTGCTCTGTGTTCTATTAATTCATCTCACAGAGTTACATCTTTCCCTTCAAGAAGCCTTTCGCTAAGGCTGTTCTTGTGGAATTGGCAAAGGGATATTTGGAAGCCCATAGAGGGCTATGCTGAAAAAGGAAATATCTTCCGTTCAAAACTGGAAAGAAGCTTTCTGAGAAACTGCTCTGTGTTCTGTTAATTCATCTCACAGAGTTACATCTTTCCCTTCAAGAAGCCTTTCGCTAAGGATGTTCTTGTGGAATTGGCAAAGGGGTATTTGGAAGCCCATAGAGGGCTATGCTGAAAAAGGAAATATCTTCCGTTCAAAACTGGAAAGAAGCTTTCTGAGAAACTGCTCTGTGTTCTGTTAATTCATCTCACAGAGTTACATCTTTCCCTTCAAGGAGCCTTTCGCTAAGGTTGTTCTTGTGGAATTGGCAAAGGGATATTTGGAAGCCCACAGACGGCCATGGTGCAAGAGGAAATATCTTCCGTTCAAAACTGGAAACAAGTTTTCTGAGAAACTGCTCTGTGTTCTGTTAATTCATCTCACAGAGTTACATCTTTCCCTTCAAGAAGCCTTTCCCTAAGGCTGTTCTTGTGGAATTGGCAAAGGGATATTTGGAAGCATATAGAGGGCTATGGTGAAAAAGGAAATATCTTCCGTTCAAAACTGGAAAGAACCTTTCTGAGAAACTGCTCTGTGTTCTGTTAATTCATCTCACAGAGTTACATCTTTCCCTTCAAGAAGCCTTTCGCTAAGGCTGTTCTTGTGGAATTGGCAAAGGGATATTTGGAAGCCCACAGACGGCTATGGTGCAAGAGGAAATATCTTCCGTTCAAAACTGGAAAGAAGATTTCTGAGAAACTTCTCTGTGTTCTGTTAATTCATCTCACAGAGTTACGTCTTTCCCTTCAAGAAGCCTTTCGCTAAGGCTGTTCTTTTGGATTTGGCAAAGGGATATTTGGAAGTCCCTAGTGGGCTATGGTGAAAAAGGAAATATCCTCCGTTCAAAACTGGAAAGAAGCTTTCTGAGAAACTGCTCTGTATTCTGTTAATTCATCTCACAGAGTTACATTTTTCCATTCAAGAAGCCTTTCGCTAAGGCTGTTCTGGTGGAATTGGCAAAGGGATATTTGGAAGCCCAAAGAGGGCTATGGTGAAAAAGGAAGTATCTTCCGTTCAAAACTGGAAAGAAGCCTTCTGAGAAACTGCTCTGTGTTCTGCTAATTCATCTCACACAGTTACATCTCTCCCTTCAAGAAGCCTTTCGCTAAGGCTGTTCTTGTGGAATTGGCAAAGGGATATTTGGAAGCCCATAGAGGGTTATGGTGAAAAAGGAAATATCTTCCGTTCAAAACTGGAAGGAAGCTTTCTGAGAATCTTCTCTATGTTCTGTTAATTCATCTTACAGAGTTACATCTTTCCCTTCAAGAAGACTTTCGCTAAGGCTGTTCTTGTGGAATTGGAAAAGGGATATTTAGAAGGCCATAGAGGGTTATGGTGAAAAAGGAAATATCTTCCGTTCAAAACCGGAAAGAAGCTTTCTGAGAAACTAATCTATGTTCTGTTAATTCATCTCACAAAATTACATCTTTCCCTTCAAGAAGCCTTTCGCTAAGGCTGTTCTTGTGGAATTGGAAAAGGGATATTTGGAAGCCCATAGAGGGCTATGGTGAAAAATTAAATATCTTCCGTTCAAAACTGGAAAGAAGCTTTCTGAGAAACTGCTCTGTGTTCTGTTAATTCATCTCACAGAGTTACATCTTTCCCTTCAAGAAGCCTTTCGCTAAGGCTGTTCTTGTGGAATTGGCAAAGGGATATTTGGAAGCCCATAGAGGGCTATGCTGAAAAAGGAAATATCTTCCGTTCAAAACTGGAAAGAAGCTTTCTGAGAAACTGCTCTGTGTTCTGTTAATTCATCTCACAGAGTTACATCTTTCCCTTCAAGAAGCCTTTCGCTAAGGCTGTTCTTGTGGAATTGGCAAAGGGGTATTTGGAAGCCCATAGAGGGCTATGCTGAAAAAGGAAATACCTTCCGTTCAAAACTGGAAAGAAGCTTTCTGAGAAACTGCTCTGTGTTCTGTTAATTCATCTCACAGAGTTACATCTTTCCCTTCAAGGAGCCTTTCGCTAAGGTTGTTCTTGTGGAATTGGCAAAGGGATATTTGGAAGCCCACAGACAGCCATGGTGCAAGAGGAAATATCTTCCGTTCAAAACTGGAAACAAGTTTTCTGAGAAACTGCTCTGTGTTCTGTTAATTCATCTCACAGAGTTACATCTTTCCCTTCAAGAATCCTTTTGCTAAGGCTGTTCTTGTGGAATTGGCAAAGGGATATTTGGAAGCCCATAGAGGGCTATGGTGAAAAAGGAAATATCTTCCGTTCAAAACTGGAAAGAACCTTTCTGAGAAACTGCTCTGTGTTCTGTCAATTCATCTCACAGAGTTACATCTTTCCCTTTAAGAAGCCTTTCGCTAAGGCTGTTCTTGTGGAAATGGCAAAGGGATATTTGGAAGCCCACAGACGGCTATGGTGCAAGAGGAAATATCTTCCGTTCAAAACTGGAAACAAGTTTTCTGAGAAACTGCTCTGTGTTCTGTTAATTCATCTCACAGAGTTACATCTTTCCCTTTAAGAAGCCTTTCGCTAAGGCTGTTCTTGTGGAATTGGCAAAGGGATATTTGGAAGCCCATAGAGGGCTATGGTGAAAAAGGAAATATCTTCCGTTCAAAACTGGAAAGAAGCTTTCTGAGAAACTGCTCTGTGTTGTCTTAATTCATCTCACAGAGTTACATCTTTCCCTTCAAAAAGCCTTTCGCTAAGCCTGTTCTTGTGCATTTGGCAAAGGGATACTTGAAAGTCCATAGAGGGCTATGGTGAAAAAGGAAATATCTTCCGTTCAAAACTGGAAAGAAGCTTTCTGAGAAACTGCTCTGTGTTCTGTTAATTCATCTCACAGAGTTACATCTTTCCCTTCAAGAAGCCTTTCGCTAAGGATGTTCTTGTGGAATTGGCAAAGGGGTATTTGGAAGCCCATAGAGGGCTATGCTGAAAAAGGAAATACCTTCCGTTCAAAACTGGAAAGAAGCTTTCTGAGAAACTGCTCTGTGTTCTGTTAATTCATCTCACAGAGTTACATCTTTCCCTTCAAGGAGCCTTTCGCTAAGGTTGTTCTTGTGGAATTGGCAAAGGGATATTTGGAAGCCCACAGACGGCCATGGTGCAAGAGGAAATATCTTCCGTTCAAAACTGGAAACAAGTTTTCTGAGAAACTGCTCTGTGTTCTGTTAATTCATCTCACAGAGTTACATCTTTCCCTTCAAGAATCCTTTTGCTAAGGCTGTTCTTGTGGAATTGGCAAAGGGATATTTGGAAGCCCATAGAGGGCTATGGTGAAAAAGGAAATATCTTCCGTTCAAAACTGGAAAGAACCTTTCTGAGAAACTGCTCTGTGTTCTGTCAATTCATCTCACAGAGTTACATCTTTCCCTTTAAGAAGCCTTTCGCTAAGGCTGTTCTTGTGGAAATGGCAAAGGGATATTTGGAAGCCCACAGACGGCTATGGTGCAAGAGGAAATATCTTCCGTTCAAAACTGGAAACAAGTTTTCTGAGAAACTGCTCTGTGTTCTGTTAATTCATCTCACAGAGTTACATCTTTCCCTTTAAGAAGCCTTTCGCTAAGGCTGTTCTTGTGGAATTGGCAAAGGGATATTTGGAAGCCCATAGAGGGCTATGGTGAAAAAGGAAATATCTTCCGTTCAAAACTGGAAAGAAGCTTTCTGAGAAACTGCTCTGTGTTGTCTTAATTCATCTCACAGAGTTACATCTTTCCCTTCAAAAAGCCTTTCGCTAAGCCTGTTCTTGTGCATTTGGCAAAGGGATACTTGAAAGTCCTTAGAGGGCTATGGTGAAAAAGGAAATATCTTCCGTTCAAAACTGCAAAAAAGCTTTCTGAGAAACTACTCTGTGTTCTGTTAATTCATCTCACAGAGTTAAATTTTTACGTTCAAGAAGCCTTTCGCTAACGCTGTTCTTGTGGAATTGGCAAAGGGATATTTGGAATCCCATAGAGGGCTATGGTGAAAAAGGAAATATCTTCCGTTCAAAACTGGAAAGAAGCTTTCTGAGAAACTGCTCTGTGTTCTGTTAATTCATCTCACAGAGTTACATCTATCCCTTCAAGAAGCCTTTCGCTAAGGCTGTTCTTGTGGATTTGGGAAAGGGGTATTTGGAAGTCCATAGAGGGCTATGGTGAAAAAGGAAATATCTTCCGTTCAAAACTGGAAAGAAGCTTTCTGAGAAACTGCTCTGTGTTCTGTTAATTCATCTCACAGAGTTACATTTTTCCGTTGAATAAGCCTTTCGCTAAGGCTGTTCTGGTGGAATTGGCAAAGTGATATTTGGAAGCCCATAGAGGGCTATGGTGAAAAAGGAAATATCTTCGGATCAAAACTGGAAAGAAGCTTTCTGAGAAACTGCTCTGTGTTCTGTTAATTCATCTCACAGAGTTACATCTTTCCCTTCAAGAAGCCTTTCGCGAAGGCTGTTCTTGTGGAATTGGCAAAGATATATTTGGAAGCCCACAGACGGCAATGGTGCAAGAGGAAATATCTTCCGTTCAAAACTGGAAAGAAGCATTCTGAGAAACTGCTCTGTGTTCAGTTAATTCATCTCACAGAGTTACATTTTTCCGTTCAAGAAGCCTTTCGCTAAGGCTGTTCTGGTGGAATTGGCAAAGGGATATTTGGAAGCCCATAGAGGGCTATGGTGAAAAAGGAAATATCTTCCGTTCAAACCTGGAGAGAAGCTTTCGGAGAAACTGTTCTGTGTTCTGTTAATTCATCTCACAGAGTTACATCTTTTCCTTCAAGAAGGCTTCCGCTACGGCTGTTTTGTGGAATTGGCCAAGGGATATTTGGAAGCCCATAGAGGGCTAACGTGAAAAAGGAAATATCTTCCGTTCAAAACTGGAAAGAAGCTTTCTGAGAAACTGCTCTCTGTTCTGTTAATTCATCTCACAGAGTTACATCTTTCCCTTGAAGAAGCCTTCCGCTAAGGCTGTTCTTGTGCAATTGGCAAAGGGATATTTGGAAGCCCACAGACGGCTATGGTGCAAGAGGAAATATCTTCCGTTCTAAACTGGAAAGAAGCTTTCTGAGAAACTGCTCTGTGTTCTGTCAATTCATCTCACAGAGTTACATCTTTCCCTTCAAGAAGCCTTTCGCTAAGGCTGTTCTTGTACATTTGGCAAAGGGATATTTGGAAGTCCATAGAGGGCTATGGTGAAAAAGGAAATAACTTCCGTTCAAAACTGGAAAGAAGCTTTTTGAGAAACTGCTCTGTGTTCTGTTAATTCATCTCACAGAGTTACATTTTTGCGTTCAAGAAGCCTTTCGCTAACGCTGTTCTTGTGGAATTGGCAAAGGGATATTTGGAAGCCCATAGAGGGCTAGGGTGAAAAAGGAAATATCTTCCGTTCAAAACTGGAAAGAACCTTTCTGAGAAACTGCTCTGTGTTCTGTTAATTCATCTCACAGAGTTATATCTTTCCCTTCAAGAAGCCTTTCGCTAAGGCTGTTCTTGTGTATTTGGCAAAGGGATATTTGGAAGTCCCTAGAGGGCTATGGTGAAAAAGGAAATATCCTCCGTTCAAAACTGGAAAGAAGCTTTCTGAGAAACTGCTCTGTATTCTGTTAATTCATCTCACAGAGTTACATTTTTCCGTTCAAGAAGCCTTTCGCTAAGGCTGTTCTGGTGGAATTGGCAAAGGGATATTTGGAAGCCCAAAGAGGGCTATGGTGAAAAAGGAAGTATCTTCCGTTCAAAACTGGAAAGAAGCCTTCTGAGAAACTGCTCTGTGTTCTGCTAATTCATCTCACACAGTTACATCTCTCCCTTCAAGAAGCTTTTCGCTAAGGCTGTTCTTGTGGAATTGGCAAAGGGATATTTGGAAGCCCATAGAGGGCTATGGTGAAAAAGGAAATATCTTCCGTTCAAAACTGGAAGGAAGCTTTCTGAGAATCTTCTCTATGTTCTCTTAATTCATCTTACAGAGTTACATCTTTCCCTTCAAGAAAACTTTCGCTAAGGCTGTTCTTGTGGAATTGGCAAAGGGATATTTGGAAGCCCATAGAGGGCTATGGTGAAAAAGGAAATATCTTCCGTTCAAACCTGGAGAGAAGCTTTCTGAGAAACTGTTCTGTGTTCTGTTAATTCATCTCACAGAGTTACATCTTTCCCTTCAAGAAGTCTTTCGCTAAGGCTGTTCTTGTGGAATTGGCAAAGGGATATTTAGAAGGCCATAGAGGGCTATGGTGAAAAAGGAAACATCTTCCGTTCAAAACTGGAAAGAATCTTTCTGAGAAACTGCTCTATGTTCTGTTAATTCATCTCACAAAGTTACATCTTTCCCTTCAAGAAGCCTTTCGCTAAGGCTGTTCTTGTGGAATTGGAAAAGGGATATTTGGAAGCCCATAGAGGGCTATGGTGAAAAAGGAAATATCTTCCGTTCAAAACTGGAAAGAAGCTTTCTGAGAAACTGCTCTGTGTTCTGTTAATTCATCTCACAGAGTTACATCTTTCCCTTCAAGAAACCTTTCGCTAAAGATGTTCTTGTGGAATTGGCAAAGGGGTATTTGGAAGCCCATAGAGGGCTATGCTGAAAAAGGAAATATCTTCCGTTCAAAACTGGAAAGAAGCTTTCTGAGAAACTGCTCTGTGTTCTGTTAATTCATCTCAAAGAGTTACATCTTTCCCTTCAAGGAGCCTTTCGCTAAGGTTGTTCTTGTGGAATTGGCAAAGGGATATTTGGAAGCCCACAGACGGCCATGGTGCAAGAGGAAATATCTTCCGTTCAAAACTGGAAACAAGTTTTCTGAGAAACTGCTCTGTGTTCTGTTAATTCATCTCACAGAGTTACATCTTTCCCTTCAAGAATCCTTTTGCTAAGGCTGTTCTTGTGGAATTGGCAAAGGGATATTTGGAAGCCCATAGAGGGCTATGTTGAAAAAGGAAATATCTTCCGTTCAAAACTGGAAAGAACCTTTCTGAGAAACTGCTCTGTGTTCTGTTAATTCATCTCACAGAGTTACATCTTTCCCTTCAAGAAGCCTTTCGCTAAGGCTGTTCTTGTGGAATTGGCAAAGGGATATTTGGAAGCCCACAGAAGGCTATGGTGCAAGAGGAAATATCTTCCGTTCAAAACTGGAAAGAAGATTTCTGAGAAACTTCTCTGTGTTCTGTTAATTCATCTCACAGAGTTACATCTTTCCCTTCAAGAAGTCTTTCGCTAAGGCTGTTCTTGTGGAATTGGCAAAGGGATATTTAGAAGGCCATAGAAGGCTATGGTGAAAAAGGAAACATCTTCCGTTCAAAACCGGAAAGAAGCTTTCTGAGAAACTAATCTATGTTCTGTTAATTCATCTCACAAAGTTACATCTTTCCCTTCAAGAAGCCTTTCGCTAAGGCTGTTCTTGTGGAATTGGAAAAGGGATATTTGGAAGCCCATAGAGGGCTATGGTGAAAAAGGAAATATCTTCCGTTCAAAACTGGAAAGAAGCTTTCTGAGAAACTGCTCTGTGTTCTGTTAATTCATCTCACAGAGTTACATCTTTCCCTTCAAGAAGCCTTTCGCTAAGGCTGTTCTTGTGGAATTGGCAAAGGGATATTTGGAAGCCCATAGAGGGCTATGCTGAAAAAGGAAATATCTTCCGTTCAAAACTGGAAAGAAGCTTTCTGAGAAACTGCTCTGTGTTCTGTTAATTCATCTCACAGAGTTACATGTTTCCCTTCAAGAAGCCTTTCGCTAAGGATGTTCTTGTGGAATTGGCAAAGGGGTATTTGGAAGCCCATAGAGGGCTATGCTGAAAAAGGAAATACCTTCCGTTCAAAACTGGAAAGAAGCTTTCTGAGAAACTGCTCTGTGTTCTGTTAATTCATCTCACAGAGTTACATCTTTCCCTTCAAGGAGCCTTTCGCTAAGGTTGTTCTTGTGGAATTGGCAAAGGGATATTTGGAAGCCCACAGACGGCCATGGTGCAAGAGGAAATATCTTCCGTTCAAAACTGGAAACAAGTTTTCTGAGAAACTGCTCTGTGTTCTGTTAATTCATCTCACAGAGTTACATCTTTCCCTTCAAGAATCCTTTTGCTAAGGCTGTTCTTGTGGAATTGGCAAAGGGATATTTGGAAGCCCATAGAGGGCTATGGTGAAAAAGGAAATATCTTCCGTTCAAAACTGGAAAGAACCTTTCTGAGAAACTGCTCTGTGTTCTGTCAATTCATCTCACAGAGTTACATCTTTCCCTTTAAGAAGCCTTTCGCTAAGGCTGTTCTTGTGGAATTGGCAAAGGGATATTTGGAAGCCCATAGAGGGCTATGCTGAAAAAGGAAATATCTTCCGTTCAAAACTGGAAAGAAGCTTTCTGAGAAACTGCTCTGTGTTCTGTTAATTCATCTCACAGAGTTCCATCTTTCCCTTCAAGAAGCCTTTCGCTAAGGATGTTCTTGTGGAATTGGCAAAGGGGTATTTGGAAGCCCATAGAGGGCTATGCTGAAAAAGGAAATACCTTCCGTTCAAAACTGGAAAGAAGCTTTCTGAGAAACTGCTCTGTGTTCTGTTAATTCATCTCACAGAGTTACATCTTTCCCTTTAAGAAGCCTTTCGCTAAGGCTGTTCTTGTGGAAATGTCAAAGGGATATTTGGAAGCCCACAGACGGCTATGGTGCAAGAGGAAATATCTTCCGTTCAAAACTGGAAACAAGTTTTCTGAGAAACTGCTCTGTGTTCTGTTAATTCATCTCACAGAGTTACATCTTTCCCTTTAAGAAGCCTTTCGCTAAGGCTGTTCTTGTGGAATTGGCAAAGGGATATTTGGAAGCCCATAGAGGGCTATGGTGAAAAAGGAAATATCTTCCGTTCAAAACTGGAAAGAAGCTTTCTGAGAAACTGCTCTGTGTTGTCTTAATTCATCTCACAGAGTTACATCTTTCCCTTCAAAAAGCCTTTCGCTAAGCCTGTTCTTGTGCATTTGGCAAAGGGATACTTGAAAGTCCTTAGAGGGCTATGGTGAAAAAGGAAATATCTTCCGTTCAAAACTGGAAAGAAGCTTTCTGAGAAACTGCTCTGTGTTCTGTTAATTCATCTCACAGAGTTACATTTTTCCGTTGAAGAAGCCTTTCGCTAAGGCTGTTCTGGTGGAATTGGCAAAGTGATATTTGGAAGCCCATAGAGGGCTATGGTGAAAAAGGAAATATCTTCGGATCAAAACTGGAAAGAAGCTTTCTGAGAAACTGCTCTGTGTTCTGTTAATTCATCTCACAGAGTTACATCTTTCCCTTCAAGAAGCCTTTCGCTAAGGCTGTTCTTGTGGATTTGACAAAGGGATATTTGGAAGTCCATAGAGGGCTAGGGTGAAAAAAGCAATATCTTCCGTTCAAAACTGGAAAGAAGCTTTCTGAGGAACTGCTGTGTGATCTGTTAATTCATGTCACAGAGTTACAATTTTCCGTTAAAGAAGCCTTTCGCTAAGGCTGTTCTGGTGGAATTGGCAAAGTGATATTTGGAAGCCCATAGAGGTCTATATTGAAAAAGGAAATATCTTCCGTTCAAAACTGGAAAAAAGCTTTCTGAGAAACTGCTCTGTGTTCTGTTAATTCATCTTACAGAGTTACATCTTTCCCTTCAAGAAGACTTTCGCTAAGGCTGTTCTTGTGGAATTGGCAAAGGGATATTTGGAAGCCCATAGAGGGCTATGGTGAAAAAGGAAATATCTTCCGTTCAAACCTGGAGAGAAGTTTTCTGCGAAACTGTTCTGTGTTCTGTGAATTCATCTCACAGAGTTACATCTTTCCCTTCAAGAAGCTTTTCGCTAAGGCTGTTCTTGTGGAATTGGCAAAGGGATATTTGGAAGCCCATAGAGGGCTATGGTGAAAAAGGAAATATCTTCCGTTCAAAACTGGAAAGAAGCTTTCTGAGAAACTGCTCTGTGTTCTGTCAATTCATCTCACAGAGTTACATCTTTCCCTTCAAGAAGCCTTTCGCTAAGGCTGTTCTTGTACATTTGGCAAAGGGATATTTGGAAGTCCATAGAGGGCTATGGTGAAAAAGGAAATAACTTCCGTTCAAAACTGGAAAGAAGCTTTTTGAGAAACTGCTCTGTGTTCTGTTAATTCATCTCACAGAGTTACATTTTTGCGTTCAAGAAGCCTTTCGCTAACGCTGTTCTTGTGGAATTGGCAAAGGGATATTTGGAAGCCCATAGAGGGCTAGGGTGAAAAAGGAAATATCTTCCGTTCAAAACTGGAAAGAACCTTTCTGAGAAACTGCTCTGTGTTCTGTTAATTCATCTCACAGAGTTATATCTTTCCCTTCAAGAAGCCTTTCGCTAAGGCTGTTCTTGTGTATTTGGCAAAGGGATATTTGGAAGTCCCTAGAGGGCTATGGTGAAAAAGGAAATATCCTCCGTTCAAAACTGGAAAGAAGCTTTCTGAGAAACTGCTCTGTATTCTGTTAATTCATCTCACAGAGTTACATTTTTCCGTTCAAGAAGCCTTTCGCTAAGGCTGTTCTTGTGGAATTGGCAAAGGGATATTTGGAAGCCCATAGAGGGCTATGGTGAAAAAGGAAATATCTTCCGTTCAAAACTGGAAGGAAGCTTTCTGAGAATCTTCTCTATGTTCTCTTAATTCATCTTACAGAGTTACATCTTTCCCTTCAAGAAAACTTTCGCTAAGGCTGTTCTTGTGGAATTGGCAAAGGGATATTTGGAAGCCCATAGAGGGCTATGGTGAAAAAGGAAATATCTTCCGTTCAAACCTGGAGAGAAGCTTTCTGAGAAACTGTTCTGTGTTCTGTTAATTCATCTCACAGAGTTACATCTTTCCCTTCAAGAAGTCTTTCGCTAAGGCTGTTCTTGTGGAATTGGCAAAGGGATATTTAGAAGGCCATAGAGGGCTATGGTGAAAAAGGAAACATCTTCCGTTCAAAACTGGAAAGAATCTTTCTGAGAAACTGCTCTATGTTCTGTTAATTCATCTCACAAAGTTACATCTTTCCCTTCAAGAAGCCTTTCGCTAAGGCTGTTCTTGTGGAATTGGAAAAGGGATATTTGGAAGCCCATAGAGGGCTATGGTGAAAAAGGAAATATCTTCCGTTCAAAACTGGAAAGAAGCTTTCTGAGAAACTGCTCTGTGTTCTGTTAATTCATCTCACAGAGTTACATCTTTCCCTTCAAGAAACCTTTCGCTAAAGATGTTCTTGTGGAATTGGCAAAGGGGTATTTGGAAGCCCATAGAGGGCTATGCTGAAAAAGGAAATATCTTCCGTTCAAAACTGGAAAGAAGCTTTCTGAGAAACTGCTCTGTGTTCTGTTAATTCATCTCAAAGAGTTACATCTTTCCCTTCAAGGAGCCTTTCGCTAAGGTTGTTCTTGTGGAATTGGCAAAGGGATATTTGGAAGCCCACAGACGGCCATGGTGCAAGAGGAAATATCTTCCGTTCAAAACTGGAAACAAGTTTTCTGAGAAACTGCTCTGTGTTCTGTTAATTCATCTCACAGAGTTACATCTTTCCCTTCAAGAATCCTTTTGCTAAGGCTGTTCTTGTGGAATTGGCAAAGGGATATTTGGAAGCCCATAGAGGGCTATGTTGAAAAAGGAAATATCTTCCGTTCAAAACTGGAAAGAACCTTTCTGAGAAACTGCTCTGTGTTCTGTTAATTCATCTCACAGAGTTACATCTTTCCCTTCAAGAAGCCTTTCGCTAAGGCTGTTCTTGTGGAATTGGCAAAGGGATATTTGGAAGCCCACAGAAGGCTATGGTGCAAGAGGAAATATCTTCCGTTCAAAACTGGAAAGAAGATTTCTGAGAAACTTCTCTGTGTTCTGTTAATTCATCTCACAGAGTTACATCTTTCCCTTCAAGAAGTCTTTCGCTAAGGCTGTTCTTGTGGAATTGGCAAAGGGATATTTAGAAGGCCATAGAGGGCTATGGTGAAAAAGGAAACATCTTCCGTTCAAAACTGGAAAGAATCTTTCTGAGAAACTGCTCTATGTTCTGTTAATTCATCTCACAAAGTTACATCTTTCCCTTCAAGAAGCCTTTCGCTAAGGCTGTTCTTGTGGAATTGGAAAAGGGATATTTGGAAGCCCATAGAGGGCTATGGTGAAAAAGGAAATATCTTCCGTTCAAAACTGGAAAGAAGCTTTCTGAGAAACTGCTCTGTGTTCTGTTAATTCATCTCACAGAGTTACATCTTTCCCTTCAAGAAACCTTTCGCTAAAGATGTTCTTGTGGAATTGGCAAAGGGGTATTTGGAAGCCCATAGAGGGCTATGCTGAAAAAGGAAATATCTTCCGTTCAAAACTGGAAAGAAGCTTTCTGAGAAACTGCTCTGTGTTCTGTTAATTCATCTCAAAGAGTTACATCTTTCCCTTCAAGGAGCCTTTCGCTAAGGTTGTTCTTGTGGAATTGGCAAAGGGATATTTGGAAGCCCACAGACGGCCATGGTGCAAGAGGAAATATCTTCCGTTCAAAACTGGAAACAAGTTTTCTGAGAAACTGCTCTGTGTTCTGTTAATTCATCTCACAGAGTTACATCTTTCCCTTCAAGAATCCTTTTGCTAAGGCTGTTCTTGTGGAATTGGCAAAGGGATATTTGGAAGCCCATAGAGGGCTATGTTGAAAAAGGAAATATCTTCCGTTCAAAACTGGAAAGAACCTTTCTGAGAAACTGCACTGTGTTCTGTTAATTCATCTCACAGAGTTACATCTTTCCCTTCAAGAAGCCTTTCGCTAAGGCTGTTCTTGTGGAATTGGCAAAGGGATATTTGGAAGCCCACAGAAGGCTATGGTGCAAGAGGAAATATCTTCCGTTCAAAACTGGAAAGAAGATTTCTGAGAAACTTCTCTGTGTTCTGTTAATTCATCTCACAGAGTTACATCTTCCCTTCAAGAAGCCTTTCGCTAAGGCTGTTCTTGTGGATTTGACAAAGGGATATTTGGAAGTCCATAGAGGTCTAGGGTGAAAAAAGCAATATCTTCCGTTCAAAACTGGAAAGAAGCTTTCTGAGGAACTGCTGTGTGATCTGTTAATTCATGTCACAGAGTTACAATTTTCCGTTAAAGAAGCCTTTCGCTAAGGCTGTTCTGGTGGAATTGGCAAAGTGATATTTGGAAGCCCATAGAGGTCTATATTGAAAAAGGAAATATCTTCCGTTCAAAACTGGAAAAAAGCTTTCTGAGAAACTGCTCTGTGTTCTGTTAATTCATCTTACAGAGTTACATCTTTCCCTTCAAGAAGACTTTCGCTAAGGCTGTTCTTGTGGAATTGGCAAAGGGATATTTGGAAGCCCATAGAGGGCTATGGTGAAAAAGGAAATATCTTCCGTTCAAACCTGGAGAGAAGTTTTCTGCGAAACTGTTCTGTGTTCTGTGAATTCATCTCACAGAGTTACATCTTTCCCTTCAAGAAGCTTTTCGCTAAGGCTGTTCTTGTGGAATTGGCAAAGGGATATTTGGAAGCCCATAGAGGGCTATGGTGAAAAAGGAAATATCTTCCGTTCAAAACTGGAAAGAAGCTTTCTGAGAAACTGCTCTGTGTTCTGTTAATTCATCTCACAGAGTTACATCTTTCCCTTCAAGAAGCCTTTCGCTAAGGCTCTTCTTGTGGAATTGGCAAAGGGATATTTGGAAGCCCATAGAGGGCTATGCTGAAAAGGGAAATATCTTCCGTTCAAAACTGGAAAGAAGCTTTCTGAGAAACTGCTCTGTGTTCTGTTAATTCATCTCACAGAGTTACATCTTTCCCTTCAAGAAGCCTTTCGCTAAGGCTGTTCTTGTGGATTTGGCAAAGGGATATTTGGAAGTCCCTAGAGGGCTATGGTGAAAAAGGAAATATCCTCCGTTCAAAACTGGAAAGAAGCTTTCTGAGAAACTGCTCTGTATTCTGTTAATTCATCTCACAGAGTTACATCTTTCCCTTCAAGGAGCCTTACGCTAAGGCTGTTCTTGTGGAATTGGAAAAGGTATATTTGGAAGCCCATAGAGGGCTATGCTGAAAAAGGAAATATCTTCCGTTCAAAACTGGAAAGAAGCTTTCTGAGAAACTGCTCTGTGTTCTGTTAATTCATGTCACAGAGTTACATCTTTCCCTTCAAGAAGCCTTTCGCTAAGGCTGTTCTTGTGGAATTGGCAAAGGGATATTTGGAAGCCCATAGAGGGCTATGGTGAAAAAGGAAATATCTTCCGTTCAAAACCGGAAAGAAGCTTTCTGAGAAACTGCTCTGTGTTCTGTTAATTCATCTCACAGAGTTACATCTTTCCCTTCAAGGAGTCTTTCGCTAAGGTTGTTCTTGTGGAATTGGTAAAGGGATATTTGGAAGCCCATAGAGGGCTATCGTGAAAAAGGAAATATCTTCCGTTCAAAACTGGAAAGAAGTTTTCTGAGAAACTTCTCTGTGTTCTGTTAATTCATCTCACAGAGTTACATCTTTCCCTTCAAGAAGCCTTTCGCTAAGGCTGTTCTTGTGGAAATGGCAAAGGGATATTTGGAAGCCCACAGACGGCTATGGTGCAAGAGGAAATATCTTCCGTTCAAAACTGGAAACAAGGTTTCTGAGAAACTGCTCTGTGTTCTGTTAATTCATCTCACAGAGTTACATCTTTCCCTTTAAGAAGCCTTTCGCTAAGGCTGTTCTTGTGGAATTGGCAAAGGGATATTTGGAAGCCCATAGAGGGCTATCGTGAAAAAGGAAATATCTTCCGTTCAAAACTGGAAAGAAGCTTTCTGAGAAACTGCTCTGTGTTCTGTTAATTCATCTCACAGAGTTACATCTTTCCCTTCAAGAAGCCTTTCGCTAAGGCTGTTCTTGTGGAAATTGCAAAGGGATATTTGGAAGCCCACAGACGGCTATGGTGCAAAGGATATATCTTCCGTTCAAAACTGGAAACAAGGTTTCTGAGAAACTGCTCTGTGTTCTGTTAATTCATCTCACAGAGTTACATCTTTCCCTTTAAGAAGCCTTTCGCTAAGGCTGTTCTTGTGGAATTGGCAAAGGGATATTTGGAAGCCCATAGAGGGCTATGCTGAAAAAGGAAATATCTTCCGTTCAAAACTGGAAAGAAGCTTTCTGAGAAACTGCTCTGTGTTCTGTTAATTCATCTCACAGAGTTACATCTTTCCCTTCAAGAAGCCTTTCGCTAAGGCTGTTCTTGTGGAATTGGCAAAGGGATATTTGGAAGCCCACAGACGGCTATGGTGCAAGAGGAAATATCTTCCGTTCAAAACTGGAAAGAAGATTTCTGAGAAACTGCTCTGTGTTCTGTTAATTCATCTCACAGAGTTACATCTTTCCCTTCAAGAAGCCTTTCGCTAAGGCTGTTCTTGTGGATTTGGCAAAGGGATATTTGGAAGTCTCTAGAGGGCTATGGTGAAAAAGGAAATATCCTCCGTTCAAAACTGGAAAGAAGCTTTCTGAGAAACTGCTCTGTATTCTGTTAATTCATCTCACAGAGTTACATCTTTCCCTTCAAGGAGCCTTACGCTAAGGCTGTTCTTGTGGAATTGGAAAAGGTATATTTGGAAGCCCTTAGAGGGCTATGCTGAAAAAGGAAATATCTTCCGTTCAAAACTGGAAAGAAGCTTTCTGAGAAACTGCTCTGTGTTCTGTTAATTCATCTCACAGAGTTACATCTTTCCCTTCAAGAAGCCTTTCGCTAAGGCTGTTCTTGTGGAATTGGCAAAGGGATATTTGGAAGCCCATAGAGGGCTATGGTGAAAAAGGAAATATCTTCCGTTCAAAATTGGAAAGAAGCTTTCTGAGAAACTGCTCTGTGTTCTGTTAATTCATCTCACAGAGTTACATCTTTCCCTTCAAGGAGCCTTTCGCTAAGTTTGTTCTTGTGGAATTGGTAAAGGGATATTTGGAAGCCCATAGAGGGCTATCGTGAAAAAGGAAATATCTTCCGTTCAAAACTGGAAAGAAGCTTTCTGAGAAACTGCTCTGTGTTCTGTTAATTCATCTCACAGAGTTACATCTTTCCCTTCAAGAAGCCTTTCCCTAAGGCTGTTCTTGTGGAATTGGCAAAGGGATATTTCGAAGCCCACAGACGGCTATGGTGCAAGAGGAAATATCTTCCGTTCAAAACTAGAAACAAGGTTTCTGAGAAACTGCTCTGTGTTCTGTTAATTCGTCTCACAGAGTTACATCTTTCCCTTCAAGAATCCTTTTGCTAAGGCTGTTCTTGTGGAATTGGCAAAGGGATATTTGGAAGCCCATAGAGGGCTATGGTGAAAAAGGAAATATCTTCCGTTCAAAACTGGAAAGAAGCTTTCTGAGAAACTGCTCTGTGTTCTGTTAATTCATCTCACAGAGTTACATCTTTCCCTTCAAGAAGCCTTTCGCTAAGGCTGTTCTTGTGGAATTGGCAAAGGGATATTTGGAAGCCCACAGACGGCCATGGTGCAAGAGAAAATATCTTCCGTTCAAAACTGGAAACAAGTTTTCTGAGAAACTGCTCTGTGTTCTGTTAATTCATCTCACAGAGTTACATCTTTCCCTTCAAGAATCCTTTTGCTAAGGCTGTTCTTGTGGAATTGGCAAAGCGATATTTGGAAGCCCATAGAGGGCTATGGTGAAAAAGGAAATATCTTCCGTTCAAAACTGGAAAGAAGCTTTCTGAGAAACTGCTCTGTGTTCTGTTAATTCATCTCACAGAGTTACATCTCTCCCTTCAAGAAGCCTTTCGCTAAGGCTGTTCTTGTGGAATTGGCAAAGGGATATTTGGAAGCCCACAGACGGCTATGGTGCAAGAGGAAATATCTTCCGTTCAAAACTGGAAAGAAGATTTCTGAGAAACTGCTCTGTGTTCTGTTAATTCATCTCACAGAGTTACATCTTTCCCTTCAAGAAGCCTTTCGCTAAGGCTGTTCTTGTGGAATTGGCAAAGGGATATTTAGAAGCCCATAGAGGGCTATGGTGAAAAAGGAAATATCTTCCGTTCAAAATTGGAAAGAAGCTTTCTGAGAAACTGCTCTGTGTTCTGTTAATTCATCTCACAGAGTTACATCTTTCCCTTCAAGAAGCCTTTCGCTAAGGCTGTTCTTGTGGATTTGACAAAGGGATATTTGGAAGTCCATAGAGGGCTATGGTGAAAAAAGCAATATCTTCCGTTCAAAACTGGAAAGAAGCTTTCTGAGAAACTGCTCTGTGATCTGTTAATTCATCTCACAGAGTTACAATTTTCCGTTAAAGAAGCCTTTCGCTAAGGCTGTTCTGCTGGAATTGGCAAAGTGATATTTGGAAGCCCATAGAGGTCTATATTGAAAAAGGAAATATCTTCCGTTCAAAACTGGAAAGAAGCTTTCTGAGAAACTGCTCTGTGTTCCGTTAATTCATCTCACAGAGTTACTTCTTTCCCTTCAAGAAGCCTTTCGCTAAGGCTGTTCTTGTGGAATTGGCACAGGGATATTTGGAAGCACATAGAGGGCTATGCTGAAAAGGGAAATATCTTCCGTTCAAAACTGGAAACAAGGTTTCTGAGAAACTGCTCTGTGTTCTGTTAATTCATCTCACAGAGTTACATCTTTCCCTTCAAGAAGCCTTTCGCTAAAGCTGTTCTTGTGGATTTGGCAAAGGGATATTTGGAAGTCCCTAGAGGGCTATGGTGAAAAAGGAAATATCCTCCGTTCAAAACTGGAAAGAAGCTTTCTGAGAAACTGCTCTGTGTTCTGTCAATTCATCTCACAGAGTTACATCTTTCCCTTCAAGAATCCTTTCGCTAAGGCTGTTCTTGTACATTTGGCAAAGGGATATTTGGAAGTCCATAGAGGGCTATGGTGAAAAAGGAAATATCTTCCGTTCAAAACTGGGAAGAAGCTTTTTGAGAAACTGCTCTGTGTTCTGTTAATTCATCTCACAGAGTTACATTTTTCCGTTCAAGAAGCCTTTCGCTAACGCTGTTCTTGTGGAATTGGCAAAGGGATATTTGGAAGCCCATAGAGGGCTAGGGTGAAAAAGGAAATATCTTCCGTTCAAAACTGGAAAGAAGCTTTCTGAGAAACTGCTCTGTGTTCTGTTAATTCATCTCACAGAGTTACATCTTTCCCTTCAAGAAGCCTTTCGCTAAGGCTGTTCTTGTGGATTTGGCAAAGGGATATTTGGAAGTCCCTAGAGGGCTATGGTGAAAAAGGAAATATCCTCCGTTCAAACCTGGAAAGAAGCTTTCTGAGAAACTGCTCTGTATTCTGTTAATTCATCTCACAGAGTTACATTTTTCCGTTCAAGAAGCATTTCGCTAAGGCTGTTCTGGTGGAATTGGCAAAGTGATATTTGGAAGCCCATAGAGGGCTACGGTGAAAAAGGAAATACCTTCCGTTCAAAACTGGAAAGAAGCTTTCTGAGAAACTGCTCTGTGTTCTGTTAATTCATCTCACAGAGTTACATCTTTTCCTTCAAGAAGCCTTTCGCTAAGGCTGTTCTTGTGGATTTGGCAAAGGGATATTTGGAAGTCCCTAGAGGGCTATGGTGAAAAAGGAAATATCTTCCGTTCAAACATGGAGAGAAGCTTTCTGAGAAACTGTTCTGTGTTCTGTTAATTCATCTCAGAGTTACATCTTTCCCTTCAAGAAGCCTTTTGCTAAGGCTCTTCTTGTGGAATTGGCAAAGTGATATTTGGAAGCCCCTCCAGGGCTAACGTGAAAAAGGAAATATCTTCCTTTCAAAACTGGAGAGGAGCTTTGTGAGAAACTGCTCTGTGTTCTGTTAATTCATCTCAAAGAGTTACATCTTTCCCTTCAAGAAGTCTTTCGCTAAGGCTGTTCTTGTGGAATTGGCAAAGGGATATTTGGAAGCCCACAGACGGCTATGGTGCAACAGGAAATATCTTCCGTTCAAAACTGGAAAGAAGCATTCTGAGAAACTCCTCTGTTTTCTGTTAATTCATCTCACAAAGTTACATCTTTCCCTTCAAGAAGCCTTTCGCTAAGGCTGTTCTTGTGGAATTGGAAAAGGGATATTTGGAAGCCCATAGAGGGCTATGGTGAAAAAGGAAATATCTTCCGTTCAAAACTGGAAAGAAGCTTTCTGAGAAACTGCTCTGTGTTCTGTTAATTCATCTCACAGAGTTACATCTTTCCCTTCAAGGAGCCTTTCGCTAAGGCTGTTCTTGTGGAATTGGCAAAGGGATATTTGGAAGCCCATAGAGGGCTATGCTGAAAAAGGAAATATCTTCCGTTCAAAACTGGAAAGAAGCTTTCTGAGAAACTGCTCTATGTTCTGTTAATTCATCTCACAAAGTTACATCTTTCCCTTCAAGAAGCCTTTCGCTAAGGCTGTTCTTGTGGATTTGACAAAGGGATATTTGGAAGTCCATAGAGGGCTATGGTGAAAAAAGCAATATCTTCCGTTCAAAACTGGAAAGAAGCTTTCTGAGAAACTGCTCTGTGATCTGTTAATTCATCTCACAGAGTTACAATTTTCCGTTAAAGAAGCCTTTCGCTAAGGCTGTTCTGCTGGAATTGGCAAAGTGATATTTGGAAGCCCATAGAGGTCTATATTGAAAAAGGAAATATCTTCCGTTCAAAACTGGAAAGAAGCTTTCTGAGAAACTGCTCTGTGTTCCGTTAATTCATCTCACAGAGTTACTTCTTTCCCTTCAAGAAGCCTTTCGCTAAGGCTGTTCTTGTGGAATTGGCACAGGGATATTTGGAAGCACATAGAGGGCTATGCTGAAAAGGGAAATATCTTCCGTTCAAAACTGGAAACAAGGTTTCTGAGAAACTGCTCTGTGTTCTGTTAATTCATCTCACAGAGTTACATCTTTCCCTTCAAGAAGCCTTTCGCTAAAGCTGTTCTTGTGGATTTGGCAAAGGGATATTTGGAAGTCCCTAGAGGGCTATGGTGAAAAAGGAAATATCCTCCGTTCAAAACTGGAAAGAAGCTTTCTGAGAAACTGCTCTGTGTTCTGTCAATTCATCTCACAGAGTTACATCTTTCCCTTCAAGAATCCTTTCGCTAAGGCTGTTCTTGTACATTTGGCAAAGGGATATTTGGAAGTCCATAGAGGGCTATGGTGAAAAAGGAAATATCTTCCGTTCAAAACTGGGAAGAAGCTTTTTGAGAAACTGCTCTGTGTTCTGTTAATTCATCTCACAGAGTTACATTTTTCCGTTCAAGAAGCCTTTCGCTAACGCTGTTCTTGTGGAATTGGCAAAGGGATATTTGGAAGCCCATAGAGGGCTAGGGTGAAAAAGGAAATATCTTCCGTTCAAAACTGGAAAGAAGCTTTCTGAGAAACTGCTCTGTGTTCTGTTAATTCATCTCACAGAGTTACATCTTTCCCTTCAAGAAGCCTTTCGCTAAGGCTGTTCTTGTGGATTTGGCAAAGGGATATTTGGAAGTCCCTAGAGGGCTATGGTGAAAAAGGAAATATCCTCCGTTCAAACCTGGAAAGAAGCTTTCTGAGAAACTGCTCTGTATTCTGTTAATTCATCTCACAGAGTTACATTTTTCCGTTCAAGAAGCATTTCGCTAAGGCTGTTCTGGTGGAATTGGCAAAGTGATATTTGGAAGCCCATAGAGGGCTACGGTGAAAAAGGAAATACCTTCCGTTCAAAACTGGAAAGAAGCTTTCTGAGAAACTGCTCTGTGTTCTGTTAATTCATCTCACAGAGTTACATCTTTTCCTTCAAGAAGCCTTTCGCTAAGGCTGTTCTTGTGGATTTGGCAAAGGGATATTTGGAAGTCCCTAGAGGGCTATGGTGAAAAAGGAAATATCTTCCGTTCAAACATGGAGAGAAGCTTTCTGAGAAACTGTTCTGTGTTCTGTTAATTCATCTCAGAGTTACATCTTTCCCTTCAAGAAGCCTTTTGCTAAGGCTCTTCTTGTGGAATTGGCAAAGTGATATTTGGAAGCCCCTCCAGGGCTAACGTGAAAAAGGAAATATCTTCCTTTCAAAACTGGAGAGGAGCTTTGTGAGAAACTGCTCTGTGTTCTGTTAATTCATCTCAAAGAGTTACATCTTTCCCTTCAAGAAGTCTTTCGCTAAGGCTGTTCTTGTGGAATTGGCAAAGGGATATTTGGAAGCCCACAGACGGCTATGGTGCAACAGGAAATATCTTCCGTTCAAAACTGGAAAGAAGCATTCTGAGAAACTCCTCTGTTTTCTGTTAATTCATCTCACAAAGTTACATCTTTCCCTTCAAGAAGCCTTTCGCTAAGGCTGTTCTTGTGGAATTGGAAAAGGGATATTTGGAAGCCCATAGAGGGCTATGGTGAAAAAGGAAATATCTTCCGTTCAAAACTGGAAAGAAGCTTTCTGAGAAACTGCTCTGTGTTCTGTTAATTCATCTCACAGAGTTACATCTTTCCCTTCAAGGAGCCTTTCGCTAAGGCTGTTCTTGTGGAATTGGCAAAGGGATATTTGGAAGCCCATAGAGGGCTATGCTGAAAAAGGAAATATCTTCCGTTCAAAACTGGAAAGAAGCTTTCTGAGAAACTGCTCTATGTTCTGTTAATTCATCTCACAAAGTTACATCTTTCCCTTCAAGAAGCCTTTCGCTAAGGCTGTTCTTGTGGAATTGGTAAAGGGATATTTGGAAGCCCATAGATGGCTATCGTGAAAAAGGAAATATCTTCTGTTCAAAACTGGAAAGAAGCTTTCTGAGAAACTGCTCTGTGTTCTCTTAATTCATCTCACAGAGTTACATCTTTCCCTTCAAGAAGCCTTTCGCTAAGGCTGTTCTTGTGGATTTGGCAAAGGGATATTTGGAAGTCCCTTGAGGGCTAGGGTGAAAAAGGAAATATCCTCCGTTCAAAACTGGAAAGAAGCTTTCTGAGAAACTGCTCTGTATTCTGTTAATTCATCTCACAGAGTTACATTTTTCCGTTCAAGAAGCCTTTCGCTAAAGCTGTTCTGGTGGAATTGGCAAAGTGATATTTGGAAGCCCATAGAGTGCTATGGTGAAAAAGGAAATATCTTCCGTTCAAAACTGGAAAGAACCTTTCTGAGAAACTGCTCTGTGTTCTGTTAATTCATCTCACAGAGTTACATCTTTCCCTTCAAGAAGCCTTTCGCTAAGGCTGTTCTTGTGGAATTGGCAAAGGGATATTTGGAAGCCCATAGTGGGTTATGGTGAAAAAGGAAATATCTTCCGTTCAAACCTGGAGAGAAGCTTTGTGAGAAACTGTTCTGTGTGCTGTTAATTCATCTCACAGAGTTACAACTTCCCCTCAAGAAGCCTTTCGCTAAGGCAGTTCTTGTGGAATTGGCAATGTGATATTTGGAAGCCCATAGAGGGCTATGGTGAAAAAGGAAATATCTTCCGTTCAAAATTGGAAAGAAGCTTACTGAGAAACTCCTCTGTGTTCAGTTAATTCATCTCACAGAGTTACATCTTTTCCTTCAAGGTGCCTTCCGCTAAGGCTGTTGTTGTGGAATTGGCAAAGGGATATTTGGAAGCCCACAGACGGCTATGGTGCAAGAGGAAATATCTTCCGTTGAAAACTGGAAAGAAGCTTTCTGAAAAATTGCTCTGTGTTCTGTTAATTCATCTCACAGAGTTACATCTTTCCCTTCAAGAAGCCTTTCACTAAGGTTGTTCTTGTGGAATTGGCAAAGGGATATTTCGAATCCCATAGAGGGCTATGGTGAAAAAGGAAATATGTTCCGTTCAAAACTGGAAAGAAGCTTTCTGAGAAACTGCTCTGTGTTCTGTCAATTCATCTCACAGAGTTACATCTTTCCCTTCAAGAAGCCTTTCGGTAAGGCTGTTCTTGTGGATTTGGCAAAGGGATATTTAGAAGTCCATAGAGGGCTATGGTGAAAAAGGAAATATATTCCGTTCAAAACTGGAAAGAAGCATTCTGAGAAACTACTCTGTATTCTGTTAATTCATCTCACAGAGTTACTTTTTTCCGTTCAAGAAGCCTTTCGCTAAGGCTGTTCTGGTGGAATTGGCAAAGGGATATTTGGAAGCCCTTAGAGGGCTATGGTGAAAAAGGAAATATCTTCCGTTCAAAACTGGAAAGAAGCCTTCTGAGAAACTGCTCTGTGTTCTGTTAATTCATCTCACAGAGTTACATCTCTCCCTTCAAGAAGACTTTCGTTAAGGCTGTTCTTGTGGAATAGGCAAAGGGATATTTGGAAGCCCATAGAGGGCTATCGTGAAAAAGGAAATATCTTCCGTTCAAAACTGGAAGGAAGCTTTCTGAGAATCTTCTCTATGTTCTGTTAATTCATCTTACAGAGCTACATCTTTCCCTTCAAGAAGACTTTCGCTAAGGCTGTTCTTGTGGAATTGACAAAGGGATATTTGGAAGCCCATAGAGGGCTACGGTGAAAAAGGAAATATCTTCCGTTCAAACCTGGAGAGAAGCTTTCTGAGAAACAGTTCTGTGTTCTGTTAATTCATCTCACAGAGTTACATCTTTCCCTTCAAGAAGCCTTTCGCTAAGGCTGTTCTTGTGGAATTGGCAAAGGGATATTTAGAAGGCCATAGAGAGCTATGGTGAAAAAGGAAATATCTTCCGTTCAAAACTCGAAAGAAGCTTTCTGAGAAACTGCTCTATGTTCTGTTAATTCATCTCTCAAAGTTACATCTTTCGCTTCAAGAAGCCTTTCGCTAAGGCTGTTCTTGTGGAATTGGAAAAGGGATATTTGGAAGCCCATAGAGGGCTATGGTGAAAAAGGAAATATCTTCCGTTCAAAACTGGAAAGAAGCGTTCTGAAAAACTGCTCTGTGTTCTGTTAATTCATCTCACAGAGTTACATCTTTCCCTTCAAGCAGCCTTTCGCTAAGGCTGTTCTTGTGGAATTCGCAAAGGGATATTTGGAAGCCCATAGAGGGCTATGCTGAAAAAGGAAATATCTTCCGTTCAAAACTGGAAAGAAGCTTTCTGAGAAACTGCTCTGTGTTCTGTTAATTCATCTCACAGAGTTACATCTTTCCCTTCAAGAAGCCTTTCGCTAAGGCTGTTCTGGTGGTATTGGCAAAGTGATATTTGGAAGCCCATAGAGGGCTATGGTGAAAAAGGAAATATCTTCCGTTCAAAACTGGAAAGAAGCTTTCTGAGAAACTGCTCTGTGTTCTGTTAATTCATTTCACAGAGGTACGTTTTTCCGTTGAAGAAGCCTTTCGTAAGGCTGTTCTTGTGGAATTGGCAAAGGGATATTTGGAAGCCCATAGAGGGCTAGGGTGAAAAAGGAAATATCTTCCGTTCCAAACTGGAAAGAAGCTTTCTGAGAAACTGCTCTGTGTTCTGTTAATTCATCTCACAGAGTTACATCTTTCCCTTCAAGAAGCCTTTCGCTAAGGCTGTTCTTGTGGAATTGGCAAAGGGATATTTGGAAGCCCATAGAGGGCTATGGTGAAAAAGGAAATATCTTCTGTTGAAAACTGGAAAGAAGGATTCTGAGAAACTGCTCTATGTTCTGTTAATTCATCTTAGATAGTTACATCTTTCCCTTCAAGAAGCCTTTCGCTAAGGCTGTTCTTGAGGAATTGGCAAAGCGATATTTCGAAGCCCTTAGAGGGCTATGGTAAAAAAGGAAATATCTTCCGTTCAAACCTGGAGAGAAGCTTTGTGAGACACTGTTCTGTGTTCTATTAATTCATCTCACAGACTTACATCTTTCCCTTCAAGGAGCCTTTCGCTAAGGCTGTTCTTGTGGAATTGGCAAAGGGATATTTGGAAGCCCATAGAGGTGTATCGTGAAAAAGGAAATATCTTCCGTTCAAAACTGGAAAGAAGCTTTCTGAGAAACTGCTCTGTGTTCTGTTAATTCATCTCACAGAATTACATTTTTCCGTTGAAGAAGCCTTTCGCTAAGGCTGTTCTGGTGGAATTGGCAAAGGGATATTTGGAAGACCATAGAGGGCTATGGTGAAAAAGGAAATATCTTCCGTTCAAACCTGGAGAGAAGCTTTCTGAGAAACTGTTCTGTGTTCTGTTAATTCATCTCACAGAATTACATCTTTCCCTTCAAGAAGGCTTCCGCTAAGGCTGTTTTGTGGAATTGGCAAAGGGATATTTGGAATCCCATAGAGGGCTAACGTGAAAAAGGAAATATCTTCCGTTCAAAACTGGAAAGAAGCTTTCTGAGAAAGTGCTCTGTGTTCTGTTAATTCATCTCACAGAGTTACATCTTTCCTTGAAGAAGCCTTCCGCTAAGGCTGTTCTTGTTGAATTGGCAAAGGGATATTTGGAAGCCCACAGACGGCTATGGTGCAAGAGGAAATATCTTCCGTTCAAAACTGGAAAGAATCTTTCTGAGAAACTGCTCTGTGTTCTGTTAATTCATCTCACAGAGTTACATCTTTCCCTTCAAGAAGCCTTTCGCTAAGGCTGTTCTTGTGGAATTGGCAAAGGGATATTTGGAAGCACATAGAGGGCTATGGTGCAAGAGGAAATATCTTCCGTTCAAAACTGGAAAGAAGCTTTCTGAGAAACTGCTCTATGTTCTGTTAATTCATCTTACAGAGTTACATCTTTCCCTTCAAGAAGACTTTCGCTAAGGCCGTTCTTGTGGAATTGGCAAAGGGATATTTGGAAGCCCATAGAGGGCTATGGTGAAAAAGGAATTATCTTCTCTTCAAACCTGGACAGAAGCTTTCTGAGAAACTGTTCTGTGTTCTGTTAATTCATCTCACAGAGTTACATCTTTCCCTTCAAGAAGCCTTTCGCTAAGGCTGTTCTTGTGGAATTGGCAAAGGGATATTTGGAAGCACTTAGAGGGCTATCGTGAAAAAGGAAATATCTTCCGTTTAAAACTGGAAAGAAGCTTTCTGAGAAACTGCTCTGTGTTCTGTTAATTCATCTCACAGAGTTACATTTTTCCCTTCAAGAAGCCTTTCGCTAAGGCTGTTCTTGTGGAATTGGCAAAGGGATATTTGGAAGCCCTTAGAGGGCTATGGTGAAAAATGAAATATCTTCCGTTCAAAATTGGAAAGAAGCTTTCTGAGAAACTGCTCTATGTTCTGTTAATTCATCTCACAGAGTTACAATTTTCCGTTCAAGAAGCCTTTCGCTAAGGCTGTTCTTGAGGAATTGGCAAAGGGATATTTGGAAGCCCATAGAGGGCTATGGTGAAAAAGGAAATATCTTCCGTTCATAAGTGGAAAGAAGCTTTCTGAGAAACGGCTCTGTGTTCTGTCAATTCATCTCACAGAGTTACATCTTTCCCTTCAAGCAGCCTTTCACTAAGGCTGTTCTTGTGGATTTGGCAAAGGGATATTTAGAAGTCCATAGAGGGCTATGGTGAAAAAGGAAATATCTTCCGTTCAAAACTGGAAAGAAGCTTTCTGAGAAACTGCTCTGTGTTCTGTTAATTCATCTCACAGAGTTACATCTTTCCCTTCAAGAAGCCTTTCGCTAAGGCTGTTCTTGTATATTTGTCAAAGGGCTATTTGGAAGTCCTTAAAGGGCTATGGTGAAAAAGGAAATATCTTCCGTTCAAAACTGGAAAGAAGCTTTCTGAGAAACTGCTCTGTGTTCTGTTAATTCATCTCACAGAGTTACATCTTTCCCTTCAAGAAGCCTTTCGCTAAGGCTGTTCTTGTGGAATTGGCCAAGGGATATTTGGAAGCCCACAGACGGCAATGGTGCAAGAGGAAATATCTTCCGTTCAAATCTGGAAAGAAGCATTCTGAGAAACTGCTCTGTGTTCCCTTAATTCATCTCACAGAGTTAATTCTTTCCCTTCAAGAAGCCTTTCGCTAAGGCTGTTCTTGTGGAATTTGCAAAGTGATATTTTGAAGCCCATACAGGTGTATCGTCAAAAAGGAAATATCTTCCGTTCAAAAATGGAAAGAAGCTTTCTGAGAAACTGCTCTGTGTTCTATTAATTCATCTCACAGAGTTACATCTCTCCCTTCAAGAAGCCTGTCGCTAAGGCTGTTCTTGTGGATTTGACAAAGGTATATTTGGAAGTCCATAGAGGGCTATGGTGAAAAAGGCAATATCTTCCGTTCAAAACTGGAAAGAAGCTTTCTGAGAAACTGCTCTGTGTTCTGTTAATTCATCTCACAGAGTCACAATTTTCCGTTCAAGAAGCCTTTCGCTAATGCTGTTGTGGTGGAATTGGCAAAGTGATATTTGGAAGCCCATAGATGGCTACGGTGAAAAAGGAAATATCTTAAATTCAAAACTGGAAAGAAGCTTTCTGAGAAACTGCTCTGTGTTCTGTTAATTCATCTCACAGAGTTACATCTTTCCCTTCAAGAAGCCTTTCGCTAAGCCTGTTATTGTGGAATTGGCAAAGGGATATTTGGAAACCCATAGAGGGCTAGGGTGAAAAAGGAAATATCTTCCGTTCAAACCTGGAAAGAAGCTTTCTGAGAAACTGTTCTGTGTTCTGTTAATTCATCTCACAGAGTTACATCTTTCCCTTCAAGAAGCCTTCCGCTAAGGCTGTTTTGTGGAATTAGCAAAGGGATATTTGGAAGCCCATAGAGGGCTATGGTGAAAAAGGAAATATCTTCCGTTCATAAGTGGAAAGAAGCTTTCTGAGAAACTGCTCTGTGTTCTGTCAATTCATCTCACAGAGTTACATCTTTCCCTTCAAGAATCCTTTCACTAAGGCTGTTCTTGTGGATTTGGCAAAGGGATATTTGGAAGTTCACAGAGGGCTATGGTGAAAAAGGAAATATCTTCCGTTCAAAACTGGAAAGAAGCTTTCTGAGAAACTGCTCTGTGTTCTGTCAATTCATCTCACAGAGTTACATCTTTCCCTTCAAGAAGCCTTTCGCTAAGGCTGTTCTTGTGGATTTGGCAAAGGGATATTTGGAGGTCCATAGAGGGCTACGGTGAAAAACGAAATATCTTCCGTTCAAAACTGGAAAGAAGCTATCTGAGAAACTGCTCTGTGTTCTGTTAATTCATCTCACAGAGTTACATTTTTTCGTTCAAGAAGCCTTTCGCTAAGGCTCTTCTGGTGGAATTGGCAAAGGGATATTTGGAAGGCCATAGAGGGCTATGGTGAAAAAGGAAATATCTTCCGTTCAAAACTGGAAAGAAGCTTTCTGAGAAACTGCTCTGTGTTCTGTTAATTCATCTCACAGAGTTACATCTTTCCCTTCAAGAAGCCTTTCGCTAAGGCTGTTCTTGTGGAATTGGCAAAGGGATATTTGGAAGCCCTACAGAGAGCTATGGTGAAAAAGGAAATATCTTCCGTTCAAAACTGGAAACAAGCTTTCTGAGAAACTGCTCTGTGTTCTGTTAATTCATCTCACAGAGTTACATCTTTCCCTTCAAGAAGCCTTTCGCTAACGCTGTTCTTGTGGAATTGGCAAAGGGATATTTGGAAGGACATAGAGGGCTATCGTAAAAAAGGAAATATCTTCCGTTCAAAACTGGAAAGATGCTTTCTGAGAAACTGCTCTGTGTTCTGTTAATTCATTTCACAGAGTTATATCTTTCCCTTCAAGAAGCCTTTCGCTAAGGCTGTTCTTGTGGAATTGGCAAAGGGATATTTGGAAGCCCACAGACGGCTATGGTGCAAGAGGAAATATCTTCCGTTCAAAACTGGAAAGAAGCTTTCTGAGAAACTGCTCTGTGTTCTGTTAATTCATCTCACAGAGTTACATCTTTCCCTTCAAGAAGCCTTTTGCTAAGTCTGTTCTTGTGGAATTGGCAAAGGGATATTTGGAAGCCCATAGAGGGCTATGTTGAAAAAGGAAATATCTTCCGTTCAAAACTGGAAGGAAGCTTTCTGAGAAACTGCTCTGTGTTCTGTTAATTCATCTCACAGAGTTACATCTTTCCCTTGAAGAAGCCTTTCGCTAAGGCTGTTCTTGTATATTTGGCAAAGGGCTATTTGGAAGTCCTTAGAGGGCTATGGTGAAAAAGGAAATATCTTCCGTTCAAAGCTGGAAAGAAGCTTTCTGAGAAACTGCTCTGTGTTCTGTTAATTCATCTCACAGAGTTACATCTTTCCCTTCAAGAAGCCTTTCGCTAAGGCTGTTCTTGTGGAATTGGCAAAGGGATATTTGGAAGCCCACAGACGGCAATGGTGCAAGAGGAAATATCTTCCGTTCAAATCTGGAAAGAAGCATTCTGAGAAACTGCTCTGTGTTCTCTTAATTCATCTCACAGAGTTAATTCTTTCCCTTCAAGAAGCCTTTCGCTAAGGCTGTTCTTGTGGAATTTGCAAAGTGATATTTTGAAGCCCATACAGGTGTATCGTGAAAAAGGAAATATCTTCCGTTCAAAAATGGAAGGAAGCTTTCTGAGAAACTGCTCTGTGTTCTATTATTTCATCTCACAGAGTTACATCTCTCCCTTCAAGAAGCCTGTCGCTAAGGCTGTTCTTTTGGATTTGACAAAGGTATATTTGGAAGTCCATAGGGGGCTATGGTGAAAAAGGCAATATCTTCCGTTCAAAACTGGAAAGAAGCTTTCTGAGAAACTGCTCTGTGTTCTGTTAATTCATCTCACAGAGTCACAATTTTCCGTTCAAGAAGCCTTTCGCTAATGCTGTTGTGGTGGAATTGGCAAAGTGATATTTGGAAGCCCATAGATGGCTACGGTGAAAAAGGAAATATCTTAAATTCAAAACTGTAAAGAAGCTTTCTGAGAAACTGCTCTGTGTTCTGTTAATTCATCTCACAGAGTTACATCTTTCCCTTCAAGAAGCCTTTCGCTAAGCCTGTTATTGTGGAATTGGCAAAGGGATATTTGGAAACCCATAGAGGGCTATGGTGAAAAAGGAAATATCTTCCGTTCAAACCTGGAAAGAAGCTTTCTGAGAAACTGTTCTGTGTTCTGTTAATTCATCTCACAGAGTTACTTCTTTCCCTTCAAGAAGCCTTCCGCTAAGGCTGTTTTGTGGAATTAGCAAAGGGATATTTGGAAGCCCATAGAGGGCTATGGTGAAAAAGGAAATATCTTCCGTTCATAAGTGGAAAGAAGCTTTCTGAGAAACTGCTCTGTGTTCTGTCAATTCATCTCACAGAGTTACATCTTTCCCTTCAAGAATCCTTTCACTAAGGCTGTTCTTGTGGATTTGGCAAAGGGATATTTGGAAGTTCATAGAGGGCTATGGTGAAAAAGGAAATATCTTCCGTTCTAAACTGGAAAGAAGCTTTCTGAGAAACTGCTCTGTGTTCTGTCAGTTCATCTCACAGAGTTACATCTTTCCCTTCAAGAAGCCTTTCGCTAAGGCTGTTCTTGTGGATTTGGCAAAGGGATATTTGGAGGTCCATAGAGGGCTACGGTGAAAAACGAAATATCTTCCGTTCAAAACTGGAAAGAAGCTATCTGAGAAACTGCTCTGTGTTCTGTTATTTCATCTCACAGAGTTACATTTTTTCGTTCAAGAAGCCTTTCGCTAAGGCTGTTCTGGTGGAACTGGCAAAGGGATATTTGGAAGGCCATAGAGGGCTATCGTGAAAAAGGAAATATCTTCCGTTCAAAACTGGAAAGAAGCTTTCTGAGAAACTGCTCTGTGTTCTGTTAATTCATCTCACAGAGTTACATCTTTCCCTTCTAGAAGCCTTTCGCTAAGTCTGTTCTTTTGGAATTGGAAAAGGGATATTTGGAAGCCCATAGAGGATTATGTTGAAAATGGAAATATCATCCGTTCCAAACTTGAAAGAAGCTTTCTGAGAAACTGCTCTGTGTTCTGTTAATTCATCTCACAGAGTTACATCTTTCCCTTCAAGAATCCTTTCGCTAAGGCGTTTCTTGTGGAATTGGCAAAGGGATATTTGGAGGCCATACAGAGAGCTATGGTGAAAAAGGAAATATCTTCCGTTCAAAACTGGAAACAAGCTTTCTGAGAAACTGCTCTGTGTTCTGGTAATTCATCTCACAGAGTTACATCTTTCCCTTCAAGAAGCCTTTCGCTAAGGCTGTTCTTGTGGATTTGGCAAAGGGATATTTGGAGGTCCATAGAGGGCTACGGTGAAAAACGAAATATCTTCCGTTCAAAACTGGAAAGAAGCTATCTGAGAAACTGCTCTGTGTTCTGTTATTTCATCTCACATAGTTACATTTTTTCGTTCAAGAAGCCTTTCGCTAAGGCTGTTCTGGTGGAATTGGCAAAGGGATATTTGGAAGGCCATAGAGGGCTATCGTGAAAAAGGAAATATCTTCCGTTCAAAACTGGAAAGAAGCTTTCTGAGAAACTGCTCTGTGTTCTGTTAATTCATCTCACAGAGTTACATCTTTCCCTTCAAGAAGCCTTTCGCTAAGGCTGTTCTTGTGGAATTGGCAAAGGGATATTTGGAAGCCCACAGACGGCTATGGTGCAAGAGGAAATATCTTCCGTTCAAAACTGGAAAGAAGCTTTCTGAGAAACTGCTCTGTGTTCTGTTAATTCATCTCACAGAGTTACATTTTTCCGTTGAAGAAGCCTTTCGTTAAGGATGTTCTGTTGGAATTGGCAAAGGGATATTTGGAATCCCATAGAGGGCTAACGTGAAAAAGGAAATATCTTCCGTTCAAAACTGGAAAGAAGCTTTCTGAGAAACTGCTCTGTGTTCTGTTAATTCATCTCACAGAGTAACATTTTTCCGTTCAAGAAGCCTTTCGCTAAGGCTGTTCTGGTGGAATTGGCAAAGGGATATTTGGAAGCCCATTGAGGGCTATGGTGAAAAAGGAAATATCTTCCGTTCAAAACTGGAAAGAAGCTTTCTGATCAACTGCTCTGTGTTCTGTTAATTCATCTCACACAGTTACATCTCTCCCTTCAAGAAGCCTTTCGCTACGGCTGTTCTTGTGGAATTGGTAAAGGGATATTTGGAAGCCCATAGAGGGCTATGGTGAAAAAGGAAATATCTTCCGTTCAAAACTGGAAAGAAGCATTCTGAGAAACTGCTCTATGTTCTGTTAATTCATCTTAGATAGTTACATCTTTCCCTTCAAGACGTCTTTCGCTAAGGCTGTTCTTGTGGGATTGGCAAAGGGATGTTTCGAAGCCCATAGAGGGCTATGGTGAAAAAGGAAATATCTTCCGTTCAAACATGGAGAGAAGCTTTGTGAGACCCTGTTCTGTGTTCTATTAATTCATCTCACAGAGTTACATCTTTCCCTTCAAGAAGCCTTTCGCTAAGGCTGTTCTGGTGGAATTGGCATAGGGATATTTGGAAGCCCATAGAGGGCTATCTTGAAAAAGGAAATATCTTCCCTTCAAAACTGGAAAGAAGCTTTCTGAGAAACTGCTCTGTGTTCTGTTAATTCATCTCAATGAGTTACATCTTTCCCTTCAAGAAGCCTTTCGCTAAGGCTGTTCTTGTGGAATTGGCAAAGGGATATTTGGAAGCCCATAGAGGGCTATGGTGAAAAAGGAAATATCTTCCGTTCAAAACTGGAAAGAAGCTTTCTGAGAAACTGCTCTGTGTTCTGTCAATTCATCTCACAGGGTTACATCTTTCCCTTCAAGAAGCCTTTCGCTAAGGCTGTTCTTGTGGATTTGGCAAAGGGATATTTGGAAGTCCATAGAGGGCTATGGTGAAAAAGGAAATATCTTCCGTTCAAAACTGGAAAGAAGCTTTCTGAGAAACTGCTCTGTGTTCTGTTAATTCATCTCACAGTGTTACATTTTTCCGTTCAAGAAGTCTTTCGCTAAGTCTGTTGTGGTGGAATTGGCAAAGTGATATTTGGAAGCCCATAGAGGGCTATGGAGAAAAAGGAAATATCTTCCGTTCAAAACTGGAAAGAAGTTTTCTGAGAAACTGCTCTGTGTTCTGTTAATTCATCTCACAGAGTTACATCTTTCCCTTCAGGAAGCCTTTCGCTAAGGCTGTTCTTGTGGAATTGGCAAAGGGATATTTGGAAGCCCATAGAGGGCTATGGTGAAAAAGGAAATATCTTCCGTTCAAACCTGGAGAGAAGCTTTGTGAGAAACTGTTCTGTGTTCTGTTAATTTATCTCACTGAGTTACATCTTTCCCTTCAAGAAGCCTTTCCCTAAGGCTGTTCTTTTGGAATTGGCAAAGTGATATTTGGAATCCCATAGAGGGCTAACGTGAAAAAGGAAATATCTTCCGTTCAAAACTGGAAAGAAGCATTCTGAGAAACTGCTCTGTGTTCTGTTAATTCATCTCACAGAGTTACATCTTTTCCTTCAAGAAGCCTTCCGCTAAGGCTGTTCTTGTGGAATTGGCAAAGGGATATTTGGAAGCCCACAGACGGCTATGGTGCAAGAGGAAATATCTTCCGTTCAAAACTGGAAAGAAGCTTTCTGAGAAACTGCTCTGTGTTCTGTCAATTCATCTCACAGAGTTACATTTTTCCGTTCAAGAAGCCTTTCGCTAAGGCTGTTCTGGTGTAATTGGCAAAGGGATATTTGGAAGCCCATAGAGGGCTATGGTGAAAAAGGAAATATCTTCCGTTCAAAACTGGAAAGAAGCTTTCTGAGAAACTGCTCTGTGTTCTGTCAATTCATCTCACAGAGTTACATCTTTCCCTTCAAGAAGCCTATCGCTAAGGCTGTTCTTGTGGATTTGGCAAAGGGATATTTGGAAGTCCATAGAGGGCTATGGTGAAAAAGGAAATATCTTCCGTTCAAAACTGGAAAGAAGCTTTCTGAGAAACTGCTCTGTGTTCTGTTAATTCATCTCACAGAGTAACATTTTTCCGTTCAAGAAGCCTATCGCTAAGGTTGTTCTGGTGGAATTGGCAAAGGGATATTTGGAAGCCCATAGAGGGCTATGGTGAAAAAGGAAATATCTTCTGTTCAAAACTGGAAAGATGCTTTCTGAGAAACTGCTCTGTGTTCTGTTAATTCATCTTACAGAGTTACATCTTTCCCTTCAAGAAGACTTTCGCTAAGGCGGTTCTTGTGGAATTGGCAAAGGGATATTTGGAAGCCCATAGAGGGCTATGGTGAAAAAGGAAATATCTTCCGTTCAAACCTGGAGAGAAGCTTTCTGAGAAACTGTTCTGTGTTCTGTTAATTCATCTCACAGAGTTACATCTTTCCCTTCAAGAAGCTTTTCGCTAAGGCTGTTCTTGTGGAATTGGCAAAGGGATATTTTGAAGCCCATAGAGGGCTATGGTGAAAAAGGAAATATCTTCCGTTCAAAACTGGAAAGAAGCTTTCTGAGAAAATGCTCTATGTTCTGTTAATTCATCTCACAAAGTTACATCTTTCCCTTCAAGAAGCCTTTCGCTAAGTCTGTTCTTTTGGAATTGGAAAAGGGATATTTGGAAGCCCATAGAGGATTATGTTGAAAATGGAAATATCATCCGTTCAAAACTGGAAAGAAGCTTTCTGAGAAACTGCTCTGTGTTCTGTTAATTCATCTCACAGAGTTACATCTTTCCCTTCAAGAAGCCTTTCGCTAAGGCTGTTCTTGTGGAATTGGCAAAGGGATATTTGGAAGCCCTTCAGAGAGCTATGGTGAAAAAGGAAATATCTTCCGTTCAAAACTGGAAACAAGCTTTCTGAGAAACTGCTCTGTGTTCTCTTAATTCATCTCACAGAGTTACATTTCTCCGTTGAAGAAGCCTTTCGCTAAGGCTGTTCTGGTGGAATTGGCAAAGTGATATTTGGAAGCCCACAGACGGCAATGGTGCAAGAGGAAATATCTTCCGTTCAAAACTGGAAAGAAGCATTCTGAGAAACTGCTCTGTGTTCTGTTAATTCATCTCACAGAGTTACATCTTTCCCTTCAAGAAGCCTTTCGCTAAGGCTGTTCTTGTGGAATTGGCAAAGGGATATTTTGAAGCCCATAGAGGTGTATCGTGAAAAAGGAAATATCTTCCGTTCAAAACTGGAAAGAAGCTTTTTGGAAACTGCTCTGTGTTCTGTTAATTCATCTCACAGAGTTACATCTTTCACTTCAAGAAGCCTTTTGCTAAGGCTGTTCTTGTGTAATTGGCAAAGGGATATTTGGAAGCCCATAGCGGGCTATGGTGAAAAAGGAAATATCTTCCGTTCAAAACTGGAAAGAAGCACTCTGAGAAACTGCTCTGTGTTCTGTTAATTCATCTCACAGAGTTACATCTTTCCCTCAACAAGCCTTTCGCTAAGGCTTTTCTTGTGGAATTGGCAAAGAGATATTTGGAAGCCCACAGACGGCTATGGTGCAAGAGGAAATAACTTCCGTTCAAAACTGGAAAGAAGCTTTCTGAGAAACTGCTCTGTGTTCTGTTAATTCATCTCACAGAGTTACAATTTTCCGTTCAAGAAGCCTTTCGCTAAGGCTGTTCTTGTGGAATTGGCAAAGGGATATTTGGAAGCCCATAGAGGGCTATGGTGAAAAAGGAAATATCTTCCGTTCATAAGTGGAAAGAAGCTTTCTGAGAAACTGCTCTGTGTTCTGTCAATTCATCTCACAGAGTTACATCTTTCCCTTCAAGCAGCCTTTCACTAAGGGTGTTCTTGTGGATTTGGCAAAGGGATATTTAGAAGTCCATAGAGGGCTATGGTGAAAAAGGAAATATCTTCCGTTCAAAACTGGAAAGAAGCTTTCTGAGAAACTGCTCTGTGTTCTGTTAATTCATCTCACAGAGTTACATCTTTCCCTTCAAGAAGCCTTTCGCTAAGGCTGTTCTTGTGGAATTGGCAAAGGGATATTTGGAAGCCCACAGACGGCTATGGTGCAAGAGGAAATATCTTCCGTTCAAAACTGTAAACAAGCTTTCTGAGAAACTGCTCTGTGTTCTGTTAATTCATCTCACAGAGTTACATCTTTCCCTTCAAGAAGCCTTTTGCTAAGGCTGTTCTTGTGGAATTGGCAAAGGGATATTTGGAAGCCCATAGAGGGCTATGGTGAAAAAGGAAATATCTTCCGTTCAAAACTGGAAAGAAGCTTTCTGAGAAACTGCTCTGTGTTCTGTTAATTCATCTCACAGAGTTACATCTTTCCCTTCAAGAAGCCTTTCGCTAAGGCTGTTTTTGTATATTTGGCAAAGGGCTATTTGGAAGTCCTTAGAGGGCTATGGTGAAAAAGGAAATATCTTCCGTTCAAAACTGGAAAGAAGCTTTCTGAGAAACTGCTTTGTGTTCTTTTAATTGATCTCACAGACTTACAGCTTTCCGCTCAAGAAGCCTTTCACTAAGACTCTTCCTGGGCAATTTGGGAAGTGATATTTGGAGCCCATGGAGGGCTATGGTGAAAAAGGAAATATCTTCAGTTAAAAGCTGGAAAGAAGCTTTCTGAGAAACTGCTTTGTGTTCTGTTAATTTATCTCAAAGGGATACAGCTTTCCCCTCAAGAAGCCTTTCGCTAAGACTGTTCTTGTGCTATTTTCAAGGTGATATTTGGAATCCAGAAGAGGGCTATGGTGAAATAGGAAATATCTTCAGTTAAAAAGTGGAAATAAGCTTTCTAAGAAGCTGTTTGTGTTCTGTGAATTCATCTCACAAAGTTACAGATTTCCCCTCAAAAAGCCTTTCAGTAAGATTGTTCTTGTGGAATTTTCAAAGTGATATTTGGAATCCCATAGAAGGCTATGGTGAAAACGGAAATATCCTAAGATAAAAACTGAAAAGAAGGTTTCTGAGAAACTGCTTTGTGTTCTGTTAATTCACCTCACAGAGTTACAGCTTTCCCCTGAAGAAGCCTTTCGCTAAGACTGTTCTTGTGGAATTTGCAAAGTGATATTTGGAAGCCGATAGAGGGCTATGGTGAAAGAAAAAATATCTTCTGTTAAAAACTGGAAAGAAGCTTTCTGAGAAACTGCTTTGTGTTCTGTTAATTTATCTTACAGAGTTAAAGCTTTCCCCTCAAGAAACCTTTCTCTAAGGCTGTTCTTGTGTAATTTACAAAGTGATATTTGGAAGCCCATAGAGGGCTATGGTGATAAAGGAAATATCTTCAGTTAAAAACTGGAAAGAAGATTTCTGTAAAACTGCTTTGTGATCTGTTAATTCGCCTCACAGAGTTACAGCTTTCCCCTCAAGACGCCTTTCGGGAAGACTGTTCTTGTGGAATTTGCAAACTGATATTTGGAAGCCATTAGAGGGCTATGGTGAAAAAGGAAATATCCACAGTTAAAAACTGGAAAGAAGCTTTCTGAGAAACTGCTTTGTGTTCTGTTAATTCATCTCACAGAGTTACAGCTTTCCGCTCAAGAAGCCTTTCGCTAAGACTGTTCCTCTGGAATATGCAAAGTGTTATTTTGGAACCCATAGGGGGCTACGGTGAAAAGGTAATATCTTCAGTTTAAAACTGGAAAGAAGCTTTTTGAGAATCTGCTTTGTGTTCTTTAAATTCATCTCACAGAGTAACAGCTTTCCCCTCTAGAATTCTTTCGTTAAGACTGTTCTTGTGGAATTTGCAAAGTGATATTGGGAAGCCCATAGAAGGCTATGGTGAAAAAGGAAAAATCTTCCGTTAAAACTCTGAAGAAGCCTTCTGTGAAACTGCCGTGTGTTCTGATAATGCATCTCACCGAATTACAGCTTTCCCCTCAAGAAGCCTTTCGCAAAGTCTGTTCTTGTGGGATTTTCTAAGTGATATTTGGAAGCCCATAGAGGGCTGTGGGGAAAACGGAAATATCTTCGGCTGAAAACTGCAAAGAAGCTTTCTGAGAAACAGCTCTGTGTTCTGTTAATTCATTTCAGAGAGTTACAGTTTTCCGCTCCAGAAGCCTTTTGCTAAGACTGCTCTTTTGGAATTTGTAAAGTGATATTTGGAAGCCCTTAGAGGGCTATGGTGAAAAAGGAAATGTCTTCCATTAAAAACTGGAAAGAAGCCTTCTGAGATACTGCCGTGTGTTCTGTTAATACGTCTAACCGAGTTACAGCTTTCCCCTCAAGAAGCCTTTCGCTAAGACTGTTCTTGTGGTATTTGCAATGTGATATTTGGAAGCCCATATAGGGCTATGGTGAAAAAGGAAATATCTTCAGTTAAAAACTGGAAAGAAGCTTTCTGAGAAACTGCTTTGTGTTCTGTTAATTCATCTCACAGAGTTACAGGATTCCCCTCCAGAAGACTTTCGCTAGGACTGTTCTTGTGGAATTTGCAAAATGCTGTTTGGAAGCCCAAAGAGAGCTATGGTGAAAAAGGAAATATCCTAAGATAAAAACGGAAAAGAAGCTTTCTGAGGAACTGCTTTGTGTTCTCTTAATTCGTATCCCAGAGTTACAAATTTTTCCTCAAGAAGACATTCGCTAAGACTGTTCTTGTGCAATTTGCAAAGTGATATTTGGAAGCCCATAGAGGGCCATGATGAAAAAGGAAATATCTTCAGTTAAAAACTGGAAAGAAACTTTCTGAGAAACTGCTTTGTGTTCTGGTAATTCATCTCACAGACTTACAGCTTTCTTCTCAAGAAGCTTTTCGGTAAGTCTGTTTTGTGGAATGTGCAAAGTGATATTTGGAAGCCCATAGTGGGCTATGGAGAAAAAGGAAATATCTTCCTTTAAAAACTGGGAAGAAGATTTCTGAGACACTGCTTTGTGTTCTGTTAATTTATCTAACAGAGTTACAGCATTCCCCCAGAGAAGTCATTCGCTAATATTGTTTTTGTGGAATTTGCAAAGTGATATTTGGAAGCCCCTAGAGGGCTTCGGTGAAAAAGGAAATATCTTCAGTTAAAAACTGGAAAGAAGATTTCTGAGAAACTGTTCTGTGTTCTGATAATTCATCTCACAGGATTACAGCTTTCCCTTCAAGAAGCCTTTCGATAAGACTGTTCTTGTGGGATTTGCAAAGTGATATTTGGAAGCCCAAATATGGCTATGGTGAAAAAGGAAATTTCTTCAGTTAAAAACTGGAAAGAAGATTTCTGAGAAACTGCTTTGTGTTCTGTTAATTCATCTCACAGAGTTACAGCTTTCCCCTCAAGAAGCCTTTCGCTAAGACTGTTCTCGTGGAATTTGGAAAGTGATATTTGGAAGCCCATAGAGGTCTGCGGTGAAAAAGGAAATATCTTCAGTTAAAGCCTGGAAAGAAGCATTCTGAAAAACTGCGTTGTGTTCTGATCATTCATCTCACAGAGCTACAGCTTTCACGTCAAGAAGCCTTACGCTACGACTGTTCTTGTGGAATTTGCAAGGTGATATTTGGAAGCCCATAGAGGGCTATGGTTAAAAAGGAAATATCTTCTTTAAAAACTGGAAAGAAGCTTTCTGAGAAACTGCTTTGTGTTCTGTTAATTGATCTCACAGAATTACAGCTTTCCCCTCAAGAAGCCTTTCGCTAAGGCTGTTTTTGTGGAATTTGCAAAGTGATATTTGGAAGCCCATAGAGGGTTATGGTGAAAAAGGAAATGTCTTCACTTAAAAACTGGAAAGGAGCCTTCTGAGAAACTGCTTTGTGTTCTGTTAATTCATCTCACAGAGATACAGCTTGCCCCTCAAGAAGCCTTTTGCTAAGACTGTTCTATTGGAAGTTGCAAAGTGAGATTTCGAAGCCCATAGAGGGCTACGGTGAAAAAGGAAATATTTACCGTTAAAAACTGGAAGAACCTTTCTGAGAAACTGCGTTGTGTTCCATTAATTCATCTCACACAGTTACATATTTTGCCTCAAGAAGGCGTTCGATAAGACTGTTCTTGTGGAATTTGTAAAGTGATATTTGGAAGCCCATAGAGGGCTATGGTGAAAAAGGAAGAATCCTCCGTTAAAAATTGGAAAGAAGCTTTCTGAGAAACTGCTTTGTGTTCTGTTAATTGATCTCACAGACTTACAGCTTTCCGCTCAAGAAGCCTTTCGCTAAGACTCTTCCTGGGCAATTTGGAAAGTGATATTTGGAGCCCATGGAGGGCTATGGTGAAAAAGGAAATATCTTCAGTTAAAAGCTGGAAAGAAGCTTTCTGAGAAACTGCTTTGTGTTCTGTTAATTTATCTCAAAGGGATACAGCTTTCCCCTCAAGAAGCCTTTCGCTAAGACTGTTCTTGTGCTATTTTCAAGGTGATATTTGGAATCCAGAAGAGGGCTATGGTGAAATAGGAAATATCTTCAGTTAAAAAGTGGAAATAAGCTTTCTAAGAAGCTGTTTGTGTTCTGTGAATTCATCTCACAAAGTTACAGATTTCCCCTCAAAAAGCCTTTCACTAAGATTGTTCTTGTGGAATTTTCAAAGTGATATTTGGAATCCCATAGAAGGCTATGGTGAAAACGGAAATATCCTAAGATAAAAACTGAAAAGAAGGTTTCTGAGAAACTGCTTTGTGTTCTGTTAATTCACCTCACAGAGTTACAGCTTTCCCCTGAAGAAGCCTTTCGCTAAGACTGTTCTTGTGGAATTTGCAAAGTGATATTTGGAAGCCGATAGAGGGCTATGGTGAAAGAAAAAATATCTTCTGTTAAAAACTGGAAAGAAGCTTTCTGAGAAACTGCTTTGTGTTCTGTTAATTTATCTTACAGAGTTAAAGCTTTCCCCTCAAGAAACCTTTCTCTAAGGCTGTTCTTGTGTAATTTACAAAGTGATATTTGGAAGCCCATAGAGGACTATGGTGATAAAGGAAATATCTTCAGTTAAAAACTGGAAAGAAGATTTCTATAAAATTGCTTTGTGATCTGTTAATTTGCCTCACAGAGATACAGCTTTCCCCTCAAGACGCCTTTCGGGAAGACTGTTCTTGTGGAATTTGCAAACTGATACTTCGACGCCCATAGAGGGCTATGGTGAAAAAGGAAATATCCACAGTTAAAAACTGGAAAGAAGCTTTCTGAGAAACTGCTTTGTGTTCTGTTAATTCATCTCACAGAGTTACAGCTTTCCCCTCAAGAAGTCTTTCGCTAAGACACTTCTTGTGGAATTTGCGAAGTGATATTTGGAAGCCTTTAGAGGGCTATGGTGAAAAAGGAAATATCCACAGTTAAAAACTGGAAAGAAGCTTTCTGAGAAACTGCTTTGTGTTCTGTTAATTCATCTCACAGAGTTACAGCTTTCCGCTCAAGAAGCCTTTCGCTAAGACTGTTCCTCTGGAATATGCAAAGTGTTATTTTGGAGCCCATAGGGGGCTACGGTGAAAAGGTAATATCTTCAGTTTAAAACTGGAAAGAAGCTTTTTGAGAATCTGCTTTGTGTTCTTTAAATTCATCTCACAGAGTAACAGCTTTCCCCTCTAGAATTCTTTCGTTAAGACTGTTCTTGTGGAATTTGCAAAGTGATATTGGGAAGCCCATAGAAGGCTATGGTGAAAAAGGAAAAATCTTCCGTTAAAACTCTGAAGAAGACTTCTGTGAAACTGCCGTGTGTTCTGATAATGCATCTCACCGAATTACAGCTTTCCCCTCAAGAAGCCTTTCGCAAAGTCTGTTCTTGTGGGATTTTCTAAGTGATATTTGGAAGCCCATAGAGGGCTGTGGGGAAAACGGAAATATCTTCGGCTGAAAACTGCAAAGAAGCTTTCTGAGAAACAGCTCTGTGTTCTGTTAATTCATTTCAGAGAGTTACAGTTTTCCGCTCCAGAAGCCTTTTGCTAAGACTGCTCTTTTGGAATTCGCAAAGTGATATTTGGAAGCCCTTAGAGGGCTATGGTGAAAAAGGAAATATCTTCCATTAAAACCTCGAAAGAAGCCTTCTGAGATACTGCCGTGTGTTCTGTTAATACGTCTAACCGAGTTACAGCTTTCCCCTCAAGAAGCCTTTCGCTAAGACTGTTCTTGTGGTATTTGCAATGTGATATTTGGAAGCCCATATAGGGCTATGGTGAAAAAGGAAATATCTTCAGTTAAAAACTGGAAAGAAGCTTTCTGAGAAACTGCTTTGTGTTCTGTTAATTCATCTCACATAGTTACAGGATTCCCCTCCAGAAGACTTTCGCTAGGACTGTTCTTGTGGAATTTGCAAAATGATGTTTGGAAGCCCAGAGAGAGCTATGGTGAAAAAGGAAATATCCTAAGATAAAAACGGAAAAGAAGCTTTCTGAGGAACTGCTTTGTGTTCTCTTAATTCGTATCCCAGAGTTACAAATTTTTCCTCAAGAAGACATTCGCTAAGACTGTTCTTGTGCAATTTGCAAAGTGATATTTGGAAGCCCATAGAGGGCCATGATGAAAAAGGAAATATCTTCAGTTAAAAACTGGAAAGAAACTTTCTGAGAAACTGCTTTGTGTGCTGGTAATTCATCTCACAGACTTACAGCTTTCTTCTCAAGAAGCTTTTCGGTAAGTCTGTTTTGTGGAATGTGCAAAGTGATATTTGGAAGCCCATAGTGGGCTATGGAGAAAAAGGAAATATCTTCCTTTAAAAACTGGGAAGAAGATTTCTGAGACACTGCTTTGTGTTCTGTTAATTTATCTAACAGAGTTACAGCATTCCCCTAGAGAAGTCATTCGCTAAGATTGTTTTTGTGGAATTTGCAAAGTGATATTTGGAAGCCCCTAGAGGGCTTCGGTGAAAAAGGAAATATCTTCAGTTAAAAACTGGAAAGAAGATTTCTGAGAAACTGTTTTGTGTTCTGATAATTCATCTCACAGGATTACAGCTTTCCCTTCAAGAAGCCTTTTGATAGGACTGTTCTTGTGGGATTTGCAAAGTGATATTTGGAAGCCCAAATATGGCTATGGTGAAAAAGGAAATTTCTTCAGTTAAAAACTGGAAAGAAGATTTCTGAGAAACTGCTTTGTGTTCTGTTAATTCATCTCACAGAGTTACAGCTTTCCCCTCAAGAAGCCTTTCGCTAAGACTGTTCTCGTGGAATTTGGAAAGTGATATTTGGAAGCCCATAGAGGTCTGCGGTGAAAAAGGAAATATCTTCAGTTAAAGCCTGGAAAGAAGCATTCTGAAAAACTGCGTTGTGTTCTGATCATTCATCTCACAGAGCTACAGCTTTCACGTCAAGAAGCCTTACGCTACGACTGTTCTTGTGGAATTTGCAAGGTGATATTTGGAAGCCCATAGAGGGCTATGGTGAAAAAGGAAATATCTTCTTTAAAAACTGGAAAGAAGCTTTCTGAGAAACTGCTTTGTGTTCTGTTAATTGATCTCACAGAATTACAGCTTTCCCCTCAAGAAGCCTTTCGCTAAGGCTGTTTTTGTGGAATTTGCAAAGTGATATTTGGAAGCCCATAGAGGGTTATGGTGAAAAAGGAAATGTCTTCACTTAAAAACTGGAAAGGAGCCTTCTGAGAAACTGCTTTGTGTTCTGTTAATTCATCTCACAGAGTTACAGCTTGCCCCTCAAGAAGCCTTTTGCTAAGACTGTTCTATTGGAAGTTGCAAAGTGAGATTTCGAAGCCCATAGAGGGCTATGGTGAAAAAGGAAATATTTACCGTTAAAAACTGGAAGAACCTTTCTGAGAAACTGCGTTGTGTTCCGTTAATTCATCTCACACAGTTACATATTTTGCCTCAAGAAGGCGTTCGATAAGACTGTTCTTGTGGAATTTGTAAAGTGATATTTGGAAGCCCATAGAGGGCTATGGTGAAAAAGGAAGAATCCTCCGTTAAAAATTGGAAAGAAGCTTTCTGAGAAACTGCTTTGTGTTCTGTTAATTGATCTCACAGACTTACAGCTTTCCGCTCAAGAAGCCTTTCGCTAAGACTCTTCCTGGGCAATTTGGAAAGTGATATTTGGAGCCCATGGAGGGCTATGGTGAAAAAGGAAATATCTTCAGTTAAAAGCTGGAAAGAAGCTTTCTGAGAAACTGCTTTGTGTTCTGTTAATTTATCTCAAAGGGATACAGCTTTCCCCTCAAGAAGCCTTTCGCTAAGACTGTTCTTGTGCTATTTTCAAGGTGATATTTGGAATCCAGAAGAGGGCTATGGTGAAATAGGAAATATCTTCAGTTAAAAAGTGGAAATAAGCTTTCTAAGAAGCTGTTTGTGTTCTGTGAATGCATCTCACAAAGTTACAGATTTCCCCTCAAAAAGCCTTTCACTAAGATTGTTCTTGTGGAATTTTCAAAGTGATATTTGGAATCCCATAGAAGGCTATGGTGAAAACGGAAATATCCTAAGATAAAAACTGAAAAGAAGGTTTCTGAGAAACTGCTTTGTGTTCTGTTAATTCACCTCACAGAGTTACAGCTTTCCCCTGAAGAAGCCTTTCGCTAAGACTGTTCTTGTGGAATTTGCAAAGTGATATTTGGAAGCCGATAGAGGGCTATGGTGAAAGAGAAAATATCTTCTGTTAAAAACTGGAAAGAAGCTTTCTGAGAAACTGCTTTGTGTTCTGTTAATTTATCTTACAGAGTTAAAGCTTTCCCCTAAAGAAACCTTTCTCTAAGGCTGTTCTTGTGTAATTTACAAAGTGATATTTGGAAGCCCATAGAGGACTATGGTGATAAAGGAAATATCTTCAGTTAAAAACTGGAAAGAGGATTTCTGTAAAACTGCTTTGTGATCTGTTAATTCGTCTCACAGAGTTACAGCTTTCCCCTCAAGACGCCTTTCGGGAAGACTGTTCTCGTGGAATTTGCAAACTGATATTTGGAAGCCATTAGAGGGCTATGGTGAAAAAGGAAATATCCACAGTTAAAAACTGGAAAGAAGCTTTCTGAGAAACTGCTTTGTGTTCTGTTAATTCATCTCACAGAGTTACAGCTTTCCGCTCAAGAAGCCTTTCGCTAAGACTGTTCCTCTGGAATATGCAAAGTGTTATTTTGGAGCCCATAGGGGGCTACGGTGAAAAGGTAATATCTTCAGTTTAAAACTGGAAAGAAGCCTTTTGAGAATCTGCTTTGTGTTCTTTAAATTCATCTCACAGAGTAACAGCTTTCCCCTCTAGAATTCTTTCGTTAAGACTGTTCTTGTGGAATTTGCAAAGTGATATTGGGAAGCCCATAGAAGGCTATTTTGAGAAAGGAAAAATCTTCCGTTAAAACTCTGAAGAAGCATTCTGTGAAACTGCCGTGTGTTCTGATAATGCATCTCACCGAATTACAGCTTTCCCCTCAAGAAGCCTTTCACAAAGTCTGTTCTTGTGGGATTTTCTAAGTGATATTTGGAAGCCCATAGAGGGATGTGGGGAAAACGGAAATATCTTCGGCTGAAAACTGCAAAGAAGCTTTCTGAGAAACAGCTCTGTGTTCTGTTAATTCATTTCAGAGAGTTACAGTTTTCCGCTCCAGAAGCCTTTTGCTAAGACTGCTCTTTTGGAATTTGCAAAGTGATATTTGGAAGCCCTTAGAGGGCTATGGTGAAAAAGGAAATATCTTCCATTAAAAACTGGAAAGAAGCCTTCTGAGATACTGCCGTGTGTTCTGTTAATACGTCTAACCGAGTTACAGCTTTCCCCTCAAGAAGCCTTTCGCTAAGACTGTTCTTGTGGAATTTGCAATGTGATATTTGGAAGCCCATATAGGGCTATGGTGAAAAAGGAAATATCTTCAGTTAAAAACTGGAAAGAAGCTTTCTGAGAAACTGCTTTGTGTTCTGTTAATTCATCTCACAGAGTTACAGGATTCCCCTCCAGAAGACTTTCGCTAGGACTGTTCTTGTGGAATTTGCAAAATGATGTTTGGAAGCCCAGAGAGAGCTATGGTGAAAAAGGAAATATCCTAAGATAAAAACGGAAAAGAAGCTTTCTGAGGAACTGCTTTGTGTTCTCTTAATTCGTATCCCAGAGTTACAAATTTTTCCTCAAGAAGACATTCGCTAAGACTGTTCTTGTGCAATTTGCAAAGTGATATTTGGAAGCCCATAGAGGGCCATGATGAAAAAGGAAATATCTTCAGTTAAAAACTGGAAAGAAACTTTCTGAGAAACTGCTTTGTGTTCTGGTAATTCATCTCACAGACTTACAGCTTTCTTCTCAAGAAGCTTTTCGGTAAGTCTGTTTTGTGGAATTTGCAAAGTGATATTTGGAAACCCATAGTGGGCTATGGAGAAAAAGGAAATATCCTCCTTTAAAAACTGGGAAGAAGATTTCTGAGACACTGCTTTGTGTTCTGTTAATTTATCTAACAGAGTTACAGCATTCCCCTAGAGAAATCATTCGCCAAGATTGTTTTTGTGGAATTTGCAAAGTGATATTTGGAAGCCCCTAGAGGGCTTCGGTGAAAAAGGAAATATCTTCAGTTAAAAACTGGAAAGAAGATTTCTGAGAAACTGTTTTGTGTTCTGATAATTCATCTCACAGGATTACAGCTTTCCCCTCAAGAAGCCTTTCGCTAAGGCTGTTTTTGTGGAATTTGCAAAGTGATATTTGGAAGCCCATAGAGGGTTATGGTGAAAAAGGAAATGTCTTCACTTAAAAACTGGAAAGGAGCCTTCTGAGAAACTGCTTTGTGTTCTGTTAATTCATCTCACAGAGTTACAGCTTGCCCCTCAAGAAGCCTTTTGCTAAGACTGTTCTATTGGAAGTTGCAAAGTGAGATTTCGAAGCCCATAGAGGGCTATGGTGAAAAAGGAAATATTTACCGTTAAAAACTGGAAGAACCTTTCTGAGAAACTGCGTTGTGTTCCGTTAATTCATCTCACACAGTTACATATTTTGCCTCAAGAAGGCGTTCGATAAGACTCTTCTTGTGGAATTTGTAAAGTGATATTTGGAAGCCCATAGAGGGCTATGGTGAAAAAGGAAGAATCTTCCGTTAAAAATTGGAAAGAAGCTTTCTGAGAAACTGCTTTGTGTTCTGTTAATTGATCTCACAGACTTACAGCTTTCCGCTCAAGAAGCCTTTCGCTAAGACTCTTCCTGGGCAATTTGGAAAGTGATATTTGGAGCCCATGGAGGGCTATGGTGAAAAAGGAAATATCTTCAGTTAAAAGCTGGAAAGAAGCTTTCTGAGAAACGGCTTTGTGTTCTGTTAATTTATCTCAAAGGGATACAGCTTTCCCCTCAAGAAGCCTTTCGCTAAGACTGTTCTTGTGCTATTTTCAAGGTGATATTTGGAATCCAGAAGAGGGCTATGGTGAAATAGGAAATATCTTCAGTTAAAAAGTGGAAACAAGTTTTCTAAGAAGCTGTTTGTGTTCTGTGAATTCATCTCACAAAGTTACAGATTTCCCCTCAAAAAGCCTTTCACTAAGATTGTTCTTGTGGAATTTTCAAAGTGATATTTGGAATCCCATAGAAGGCTATGGTGAAAACGGAAACATCCTAAGATAAAAACTGAAAAGAAGGTTTCTGAGAAACTGCTTTGTGTTCTGTTAATTCACCTCACAGAGTTACAGCTTTCCCCTGAAGAAGCCTTTCGCTAAGACTGTTCTTGTGGAATTTGCAAAGTGATATTTGGAAGCCGATAGAGGGCTATGGTGAAAGAGAAAATATCTTCTGTTAAAAACTGGAAAGAAGCTTTCTGAGAAACTGCTTTGTGTTCTGCTAATTTATCTTACAGAGTTAAAGCTTTCCCCTCAAGAAACCTTTCTCTAAGGCTGTTCTTGTGTAATTTACAAAGTGATATTTGGAAGCCCATAGAGGACTATGGTGATAAAGGAAATATCTTCAGTTAAAAACTGGAAAGAGGATTTCTGTAAAACTGCTTTGTGATCTGTTAATTCGTCTCACAGAGTTACAGCTTTCCCCTCAAGACGCCTTTCGGGAAGACTGTTCTTGTGGAATTTGCAAACTGATATTTGGAAGCCATTAGAGGGCTATGGTGAAAAAGGAAATATCCACAGTTAAAAACTGGAAAGAAGCTTTCTGAGAAACTGCTTTGTGTTCTGTTAATTCATCTCACAGAGTTACAGCTTTCCGCTCAAGAAGCCTTTCGCTAAGACTGTTCCTCTGGAATATGCAAAGTGTTATTTTGGAGCCCATAGGGGGCTACGGTGAAAAGGTAATATCTTCAGTTTAAAACTGGAAAGAAGCTTTTTGAGAATCTGCTTTGTGTTCTTTAAATTCATCTCATAGGGTAACAGCTTTCCCCTCTAGAATTCTTTCGTTAAGACTGTTCTTGTGGAATTTGCAAAGTGATATTGGGAAGCCCATAGAAGGCTATGGTGAAAAAGGAAAAATCTTCCGTTAAAACTCTGAAGAAGCATTCTGTGAAACTGCCGTGTGTTCTGATAATGCATCTCACAGAATTACAGCTTTCCCCTCAAGAAGCCTTTCGCAAAGTCTGTTCTTGTGGGATTTTCTAAGTGATATTTGGAAGCCCATAGAAGGCTGTGGGGAAAACGGAAATATCTTCGGCTGAAAACTGCAAAGAAGCTTTCTGAGAAACAGCTCTGTGTTCTGTTAATTCATTTCAGAGAGTTACAGTTTTCCACTCCAGAAGCCTTTTGCTAAGACTGCTCTTTTGGAATTTGCAAAGTGATATTTGGAAGCCCTTAGAGGGCTATGGTGAAAAAGGAAATATCTTCCATTAAAAACTGGAAAGAAGCCTTCTGAGATACTGCCGTGTGTTCTGTGAATACGTCTAACCGAGTTACAGCTTTCCCCTCAAGAAGCCTTTCGCTAAGACTGTTCTTGTGGTATTTGCAATGTGATATTTGGAAGCCCATAGAGGGCTATGGTGAAAAAGGAAATATCTTCTTTAAAAACTGGAAAGAAGCTTTGTGAGAAACTGCTTTGTGTTCTGTTAATTGATCTCACAGAATTACAGCTTTCCCCTCAAGAAGCCTTTCGCTAAGGCTGTTTTTGTGGAATTTGCAAAGTGATATTTGGAAGCCCATAGAGGGTTATGGTGAAAAAGGAAATGTCTTCACTTAAAAACTGGAAAGGAGCCTTCTGAGAAACTGCTTTGTGTTCTGTTAATTCATCTCACAGAGTTACAGCTTGCCCCTCAAGAAGCCTTTTGCTAAGACTGTTCTATTGGAAGTTGCAAAGTGAGATTTCGAAGCCCATAGAGGGCTATGGTGAAAAAGGAAATATTTACCGTTAAAAACTGGAAGAACCTTTCTGAGAAACTGCGTTGTGTTCCGTTAATTCATCTCACACAGTTACATATTTTGCCTCAAGAAGGCGTTTGATAAGACTGTTCTTGTGGAATTTGTAAAGTGATATTTGGAAGCCCATAGAGGGCTATGGTGAAAAAGGAAGAATCTTCCGTTAAAAATTGGAAAGAAGCTTTCTGAGAAACTGCTTTGTGTTCTGTTAATTGATCTCACAGACTTACAGCTTTCCGCTCAAGAAGCCTTTCGCTAAGACTCTTCCTGGGCAATTTGGAAAGTGATATTTGGAGCCCATGGAGGGCTATGGTGAAAAAGGAAATATCTTCAGTTAAAAGCTGGAAAGAAGCTTTCTGAGAAACTGCTTTGTGTTCTGTTAATTTATCTCAAAGGGATACAGCTTTCCCCTCAAGAAGCCTTTCGCTAAGACTGTTCTTGTGCTATTTTCAAGGTGATATTTGGAATCCAGAAGAGGGCTATGGTGAAATAGGAAATATCTTCAGTTAAAAAGTGGAAATAAGCTTTCTAAGAAGCTGTTTGTGTTCTGTGAATTCATCTCACAAAGTTACAGATTTCCCCTCAAAAAGCCTTTCACTAAGATTGTTCTTGTGGAATTTTCAAAGTGATATTTGGAATCCCATAGAAGGCTATGGTGAAAACGGAAATATCCTAAGATAAAAACTGAAAAGAAGGTTTCTGAGAAACTGCTTTGTGTTCTGTTAATTCACCTCACAGAGTTACAGCTTTCCCCTGAAGAAGCCTTTCGCTAAGACTGTTCTTGTGGAATTTGCAAAGTGATATTTGGAAGCCGATAGAGGGCTATGGTGAAAGAAAAAATATCTTCTGTTAAAAACTGGAAAGAAGCTTTCTGAGAAACTGCGTTGTGTTCTGTTAATTTATCTTACAGAGTTAAAGCTTTCCCCTCAAGAAACCTTTCTCTAAGGCTGTTCTTGTGTAATTTACAAAGTGATATTTGGAAGCCCATAGAGGGCTATGGTGATAAAGGAAATATCTTCAGTTAAAAACTGGAAAGAAGATTTCTGTAAAACTGCTTTGTGATCTGTTAATTCGTCTCACAGAGTTACAGCTTTCCCCTCAAGACGCCTTTCGGGAAGACTGTTCTTGTGGAATTTGCAAACTGATATTTGGAAGCCATTAGAGGGCTATGGTGAAAAAGGAAATATCCACAGTTAAAAACTGGAAAGAAGCTTTCTGAGAAACTGCTTTGTGTTCTGTTAATTCATCTCACAGAGTTACAGCTTTCCGCTCAAGAAGCCTTTCGCTAAGACTGTTCCTCTGGAATATACAAAGTGTTATTTTGGAGCCCTATGGGGGCTACGGTGAAAAGGTAATATCCTCAGTTTAAAACTGGAAAGAAGCTTTTTGAGAATCTGCTTTGTGTTCTTTAAATTCATCTCACTGAGTAACAGCTTTCCCCTGTAGAATTCTTTCGTTAAGACTGTTCTTGTGGAATTTGCAAAGTGATATTGGGAAGCCCATAGAAGGCTATGGTGAAAAAGGAAAAATCTTCCGTTAAAACTCCGAAAAGCCTTCTGTGAAACTGCCGTGTGTTCTGATAATGCATCTCACCGAATTACAGCTTTCCCCTCAAGAAGCCTTTCGCAAAGTCTGTTCTTGTGGGATTTTCTAAGTGATATTTGGAAGCCCATAGAGGGCTGTGGGGAAAACGGAAATATCTTCAGCTGAAAACTGCAAAGAAGCTTTCTGAGAAACAGCTCTGTGTTCTGTTAATTCATTTCAGAGAGTTACAGTTTTCCGCTCCAGAAGCCTTTTGCTAAGACTGCTCTTTTGGAATTTGCAAAGTGATATTTGGAACCGTGTGTTCTGTTAATACGTCTAACCGAGTTACAGCTTTCCCCTCAAGAAGCCTTTCGCTAAGACTGTTCTTGTGGTATTTGCAATGTGATATTTGGAAGCCCATATAGGGCTATGGTGAAAAAGGAAATATCTTCAGTTAAAAACTGGAAAGAAGCTTTCTGAGAAACTGCTTTGTGTTCTGTTAATTCATCTCACAGAGTTACAGGATTCCCCTCCAGAAGACTTTCGCTAGGACTGTTCTTGTGGAATTTGCAAAATGATGTTTGGAAGCCCAGAGAGAGCTATGGTGAAAAAGGAAATATCCTAAGATAAAAACGGAAAAGAAGCTTTTTGAGGAACTGCTTTGTGTTCTCTTCATTCGTATCCCAGAGTTACAAATTTTTCCTCAAGAAGACATTCGCTAAGACTGTTCTTGTGCAATTTGCAAGGTGATATTTGGAAGCCCATAGAGGGCCATGATGAAAAAGGAAATATCTTCAGTTAAAAACTGGAAAGAAAATTTCTGAGAAACTGCTTTGTGTTCTGGTAATTCATCTCACAGACTTACAGCTTTCTTCTCTAGAAGCTTTTCGTTAAGTCTGTTTTGTGGAATTTGCAAAGTGATATTTGGAAGCCCATAGTGGGCTATGGAGAAAAAGGAAATATCTTCCTTTAAAAACTGGGAAGAAGATTTCTGAGACACTGCTTTGTGTTCTGTTAATTTATCTAACAGAGTTACAGCATTCCCCTAGAGAAATCATTCGCCAAGATTGTTTTTGTGGAATTTGCAAAGTGATATTTGGAAGCCCCTAGAGGGCTTCGGTGAAAAAGGAAATATCTTCAGTTAAAAACTGGAAAGAAGATTTCTGAGAAACTGTTTTGTGTTCTGATAATTCATCTCACAGGATTACAGCTTTCCCTTCCAGAAGCCTTTCGATAAGACTGTTCTTGTGGGATTTGCAATGTGATATTTGGAAGCCCAAATATGGCTATGGTGAAAAAGGAAATTTCTTCAGTTAAAAACTGGAAAGAAGATTTCTGAGAAACTGCTTTGTGTTCTGTTAATTCATCTCACAGAGTTACAGCTTTCCCCTCAAGAAGCCTTTCGCTAAGACTGTTCTCGTGGAATTTGGAAAGTGATATTTGGAAGCCCATAGAGGTCTGCGGTGAAAAAGGAAATATCTTCAGTTAAAGCCTGGAAAGAAGCATTCTGAAAAACTGCGTTGTGTTCTGATCATTCATCTCACAGAGCTACAGCTTTCACGTCAAGAAGCCTTACGCTACGACTGTTCTTGTGGAATTTGCAAGGTGATATTTGGAAGCCCATAGAGGGCTATGGTGAAAAAGGAAATATCTTCTTTGAAAACTGGAAAGAAGCTTTGTGAGAAACTGCTTTGTGTTCTGTTAATTGATCTCACAGAATTACAGCTTTCCCCTCAAGAAGCCTTTCGCTAAGGCTGTTTTTGTGGAATTTGCAAAGTGATATTTGGAAGCCCATAGAGGGTTATGGTGAAAAAGGAAATGTCTTCACTTAAAAACTGGAAAGGAGCCTTCTGAGAAACTGCTTTGTGTTCTGTTAATTCATCTCACAGAGTTACAGCTTGCCCCTCAAGAAGCCTTTTGCTAAGACTGTTCTATTGGAAGTTGCAAAGTGAGATTTCGAAGCCCATAGAGGGCTATGGTGAAAAAGGAAATATTTACTGTTAAAAACTGGAAGAACCTTTCTGAGAAACTGCGTTGTGTTCCGTTAATTCATCTCACACAGTTACATATTTTGCCTCAAGAAGGCGTTTGATAAGACTGTTCTTGTGGAATTTGTAAAGTGATATTTGGAAGCCCATAGAGGGCTATGGTGAAAAAGGAAGAATCTTCCGTTAAAAATTTGAAAGAAGCTTTCTGAGAAACTGCTTTGTGTTCTGTTAATTGATCTCACAGACTTACAGCTTTCCGCTCAAGAAGCCTTTCGCTAAGACTCTTCCTGGGCAATTTGGAAAGTGATATTTGGAGCCCATGGAGGGCTATGGTGAAAAAGGAAATATCTTCAGTTAAAAGCTGGAAAGAAGCTTTCTGAGAAACTGCTTTGTGTTCTGTTAATTTATCTCAAAGGGATACAGCTTTCCCCTCAAGAAGCCTTTCGCTAAGACTGTTCTTGTGCTATTTTCAAGGTGATATTTGGAATCCAGAAGAGGGCTATGGTGAAATAGGAAATATCTTCAGTTAAAAAGTGGAAATAAGCTTTCTAAGAAGCTGTTTGTGTTCTGTGAATTCATCTCACAAAGTTACAGATTTCCCCTCAAAAAGCCTTTCACTAAGATTGTTCTTGTGGAATTTTCAAAGTGATATTTGGAATCCCATAGAAGGCTATGGTGAAAACGGAAATATCCTAAGATAAAAACTGAAAAGAAGGTTTCTGAGAAACTGCTTTGTGTTCTGTTAATTCACCTCACAGAGTTACAGCTTTCCCCTGAAGAAGCCTTTCGCTAAGACTGTTCTTGTGGAATTTGCAAAGTGATATTTGGAAGCCGATAGAGGGCTATGGTGAAAGAGAAAATATCTTCTGTTAAAAACTGGAAAGAAGCTTTCTGAGAAACTGCTTTGTGTTCTGTTAATTTATCTTACAGAGTTAAAGCTTTCCCCTCAAGAAACCTTTCTCTAAGGCTGTTCTTGTGTAATTTACAAAGTGATATTTGGAAGCCCATAGAGGACTATGGTGATAAAGGAAATATCTTCAGTTATAAACTGGAAAGAGGATTTCTGTAAAACTGCTTTGTGATCTGTTAATTCGTCTCACAGAGTTACAGCTTTCACCTCAAGACGCCTTTCGGGAAGACTGTTCTTGTGGAATTTGCAAACTGATATTTGGAAGCCATTAGAGGGCTATGGTGAAAACGGAAATATCCTAAGGTAAACCTGAAAAGAAGCTTTCTGAAAAACTGCTCTGTGTTCTGTTAATTCATCTCAGAGAGTTAAAGCGTTCCCTCAAGAAACCTTTCGCTAAGACTGTTCATGTGGCATTTGCAAAGTGATATATTGAAGCACATAGAGGGCTATGGTGCAAAAGGAAATATCCTAAGATAAAAACTGAAAAGAAGCTTTATGAGAAACTGCTTTGTGTTCTGTTAATTCATCTCAGAGAGTTACAGCTTTCGCCTCAAGAAGCCTTTGGTAAGACTCTTCTTTTGGAATTTGGAAAGTGATATTTGTAAACCCATAGAGGGCTATGGTGAAAAAGGAAATACCTTCAGTTAAAAACTGAAAAGAAGATTTCTGTCAAACTGCTTTGAGTTCTGTTAATTCATCTCACAGAGTTACAGATTTCCCCTCAAGAAGCCTTTCGCTAAGACTGTTCTTGTGGAATTTGCAAAGTTATATTTGGAAGCCCTTAGCGGGCTATGGTGTAAAAGGAAATATATTCGGTTAAAAACTGGAAAGAAGCTTTCTGAGAAACTGCTTTGTGTTCTGTTAATGCATCTGACAGAGTTACAGCTTTCCCCTAAAGAAGCCTTTCGCTAAGAATGTTCTTGTGGAATTTGCAAAGTGATATTTGGAAGCCCGTAGAGGGCTATGGTGAAAAAGGAAATATCCTAAGATAAAAACAGAAAACAAGCTTTATGAGAAAGTGCTTTATGTTTGGTTAATTCATCTCACAGAGTTACAGATTTCGCCTCAAGAAGATTATTTCCAAGACTGTTCTTGTGGAATTTGCAAAGTGATACTTGGAAGCCCTACAGGGTTATGGTGAAAAAGGAAATATCTTCCGTTAAAAACTGGAAAGACGCTTCCTGAGAAACTGCTTTGTGTTCTGTTAATTCATCTCACAGAGCTACAGGATTCCCCTAAAGAAGCCTTTCGCTACGACTGTTCTTGTGGAATTTGCAAAGAGATATTTGAAAGCCCATAGAGTGCCATTTTGAAAAAGGAAATATCCTAAGGTAAAGCTGAAAAGAAGTTTTATGAGAAACGGCTTTGTGTTCTGTTAATTCATCTCACAGACTTACAGCTTTCCCCTCAAGAAGTCATTTGCTAAGACTGTTCTTGTGGAATTTTCGTAGTGATATTTTCAAGCCCATAGAGGGCTATGATGAAAAAGGAAATATCCTAAGATAAAAACTGAAAAGAAGCTTTCTGAGAAACTGCTTTGTGTTCTGTTATTCACTTCACAGAGATACAGCTTTCCCCTCTAGAAACCTTTTGCTAAGACTGTACTTGTGGAATTTGCAAAGTGATATTTGGAAGCACATAGAGGGCTACGGTAAAAAAGGAAATATCTTCAGTTAAAAACCTGAAAGAAGCATTTTGAGAAACTGCTTTGTGTTCTGTTAATTCATTTCACAGAGTTACATCTTAACCCTCAGGGACCCTTTCGCTAAGACTGTCCTTGTGGAATTTGCAATGTGATATTTGGAAGCCCATAGAGGGCTATGGTGAAAAAGGCAATATCTTCCGTTAAAAACTGTAAAGAAGCTTTCTGAGAAACTAGTTTGTGTTCTGTTAATTCATCTCAGAGAGTTACAGATTTCCCCTCAAGAAGACTTTCGCTAAGATTGTTCTTGTGGAATTTCCTAAGTGATATTTGGAAGCCCATAGAAGGCTATGGTGAAAATGAAATATCTCCCTTTAAAAACTGGAAAGAAGCTTTCTGAGAAACTGATTTGTGTTCTGTTAATTCACCTCTCATAGTTACACATTGCCCTTCAGGAAGCCTTTGCTAAGACTGTTTTGTGGAATTTGCATTGTGATATTTGGAAGCCCATAGTGGGCTATGGTGAAAAAGGAAATATACTAAGATAAAAACTGGAAAGAAGCTTTCTGAGAAACTGCTTTGTGTGAAGAAGACTTTCGATAAGACTGTTCTTGTGAAATTTGCAAAGTGATATTTGGAAGCCCATAGAGCGCTGTGGTGAAAAACTAAATATCTTCAGTTAAGAGCTGCAAAGAAGCTTTCTGAGAAACTGCGTTGTGTTCTGTTAATTCATCGCACAGAGTTACATTTTCCCTCTTAAGAAGCATTTCGCTAAGACTGTTCTTGTGGAATTTGCAAAGTGATATTTGGGAGCCCTTAGAGGTCTATGGTGATAAAGGAAATATCTTCAGTTAAAAACTGAAAAGAAACTTTCTGAGAAACTGATTTGTCTTCTATTAATTCATCTGACACAGTTACAGCTTTCCCCTCAAGAAGTCCTTCGCTAAGGGTGTTCTTGTAGAATTTGCAAAGTGATAGTTGGAAGCCCATTGAGAGCTCTGGTGAAAATGGAAATATCCTAAGATAAAAACTGTAAAGAAGCTTTCTGAGAATCTGTTTTGTGTTCTGTTAATTCAACATACAGGGTTACAGCTTTTTCCTCAATAAGCCTTTCGCTGAGACTGTTTTGTGGAATTTGCAAAGTGATATTTGGAAGCCCATAGAAAGCTATTGTGAAAAAGTAAATATCCTAAGATAAAAACTGAAAAAAAGTTTTCTGAGAAACTGCTTTGTGTTCTGTTATTTCATCTCATAGAGTTACAGCTTTCCCCTAAAGAAGCCTTTCACTAAGACTGTTCTTGTGGTATTTGCAAAGTGATATTTGGAAGCTCATAGAGGGCTTTGGTGAAAAAAGAAATATCTTCAGTTAAAAACCGGATAGAAGCTTTCTGAGAAATTGCTTTGTTTTCTGTTAATTCATCTCACAGTGTTACAGATTTCCCTCCAGGAAGCCTTTCGATAAGACTGTTTTGTGGAAATTGCAAGGTGATATTTGGAAGCCAATAGAGGGCTATGGTGAAAAAGGAAATATACTTAGATAAAAACTGCAAGGAAGCTTTCTGAGAAACTGCTTTGTGTTCTGTTAATTCATCTCACAGAGTTACAGCTTTCCACTCAAGAAGCCGTTCACTAAGACTGTTCTTGTGGAATTTCCAAAGTGATATTTGGAAGCCCTTAGAGGTCTATGGTGAAAAAGGAATTATCTTCCGTTGAAAACTGGAAAGAAGCTTTCTGAGAAACTGGTTGGTGTTCTGTTAATTCATCTCACAGAGTTACAGCTTTCCCCTCAAAAAGCCTTTAGCTACGACTGTTCTTGTTTAATTTGCAAAGAGATTATTGGAAGCCCATAGAGGGCTATGGTGAAAAAGGAAATATCTTCCGTTAAAAACTGGAAGGAAGCTTTCTGAGAAACTGCTTTGTGTTCTCTTAACTCATCTCAAAGAGTTACAGCTTCCCCCTAGAGAAGCCTTTGGCTCAGTTTCTTCTTGTGGAATTTACAAAATGATATTTGGAAGCCCATAGAGGGCTACGGTGAAAAAGGAAATATCTTCAGTTAAAGACTGAAAAGAAGCTTTCTGAAAATGCTTTTTGTTCTGTTAGTTCATTTCAGAGAGCTACAGCCCTCCCCTCAAGAAGCCATTCGCTAAGACTGTTCTTTTGGAATTTGCAAAGTGATATTTGGAAGCCCATAGTGGGCTATGGTGAAAAAGAAAATATCTTCAGTTAAAAACTGAAAGGAAGCTTTCTGAGAAACTGCTCTGTGTTCTGTTAATTCATCTCACAGAGTTACAGCTTTCCCCTCAAGAAGTCTTTCGCTAAGACCGTTCTTGTGGAATTTGCAAAGTGCTATTTGGAAGCCCAAAGAGGGCTATGGTGAAAAAGGAAGTATCCTAAGATAAAAACTGATAAGAAGCTTTCTGATAAAGTGTTTTGTGTTCTGCTAATTCATCTCACAGAGTTACAGCTTTCATCTCAAGGAGCCTTTCGCTAAGACTGGTCTTGTGGAATTTTCTAAGTGATATTTGGAAGCCCATAGAGGGCTATGGGAAAAAGAAAATATCTTCGGTTGAAAACTGGAAAGAAGCTTTCTGAGAAACAGCTCTGTGTTCTGTTAATTCATTTCAGAGAGTTACAGCTTTCCGCTCCAGAAGTCTTTCGCTAAGACTGCTCTTTTGGAATTTCCAAAGTGATATTTGGAAGCCCATTGAGGGCTATGGTGAAAAAGGAAGTATCCTAAGATAAAAACTGAAAAGAAGCTTTCTGAGAAACTGCTTCATGTTGTGTTAATTCATCTCACAGACTTACAGTTTTCTCCTCAAGAAGCTGTTCACTAAGACTGTTCTTGTGAAATTTGCAAAGTGATATTTGGAAGCCCATAGAAGCCTATGGTGAAAAAGGAAATATCCTCCGTTAAAAACTGGAAAGAAGCTTTCTGAGACACTGTCCTGTGTTCTGTTAATTCATCTCACAGAGTTACAGTTTTCCACTCAAGAAGTCTTTCGCTAAGATAGTTCTTGGGGAATTTCCAAAGTGATATTTGGAAGCCCATATTGGGCAATGGTGAAAAAGGAAATAACTTCAGATAAAACTGGAAAGAATCTTTCTGAGAAACTGCTTTGTTTTATTCATCTCACTGAGTTACAGCTTTTAACTCAAGAAGGCTTTCGCTACGTATGTTCTTGTGGAGTTTGCTACGTGATATTTGGAAGCCCATAGACGGCTATGGTGAAATAGAAAATATCTTCAATTAAAAACTGCAAAGAAGATTTCTGAGAAACTGCTTTGTGTTCTGTTAATTCATGTCACAGAGTTACAGCTTTACCCTCAAGAAGCCATTCGCTAAGACTGTTCTTGTGGAATTTGAAAAGTGATATTTGAAAGCCCCTGGATGGTTATGGTGAAAATGAAATATCTTCCGTTAAAAACTGGAAAGAAGCTTTCTGAGAAACTGCTTTGTGTTCTGTTAATTCATCTCAAAGAGTTACAGCTTCCCCCTCAATAAGTCTTTCGATAAGACTGTTCTTGTGGAATTTGCAAAGTGATATTTGGAAGCCCATAGAGGGCTATGATGAAAAAGGAAATATCTTCAGTTAAAAACTGAAAAGAAGCTTTCTGAGAAACTGCTCTGTGTTCTGTTACGTCATCTCACAGAGTTACAGCTTTCCCCTCAAGAAGCCTTTCGCGAAGACTGTTCTTGTGGAATTGGCAAAGTGATATTTGGAAGCCCATAGAGGGCTATGGTGAAAAAGGAAATATCCTATGATAAAAACTGAAAAGAAGCTTTCTGAGAAAGTGCTTTGTGTTCTGCTAATTCATCTCACAGAGTTACAACTTTCCCCTCAAGAAGCCTTTCACTAAGACTGTTCTTGTGGAATTTGCAAAGTGATAATTGGGAACCCATATAAGGCTATGGTGAAAAAGGAAATATCTTTAGTTAAAAACTGGAAAGATGCTTTCTGAGAAACTGCATTGTGTTCTGTTAATTCATCTCACAGAGTTATAGCTTCCCAATCAGAAGCCTTTCGCTAAGAGTCTTCTTGTGGAATTTGCAAAGTGATATTTGGAAGACAATAGAGGGCTATAGTGAAAAAGGAAATATCTTCAGTTAAAGACTGAAAAGAAGCTTTCTGAGAAACTGCTTTGTATTCTGCTAATTCATCTCACAGAGTTTCAGCTCTCCGCTCAAGAAGCCATTCGCTAAGACTGTTCTTGTGGAATTTCCAAAGTGATATTTAGAAGCCCATAGAGGGCTACGGTGGAAAATGAAATATCCTAAAATAAAAATTGAAAAGAATCACTCTGATAAACTGCTTTGTGTTCTGTTATTTCTTCTCACAGAGTTACAGCTTTTCCCTCAAGAAGTCTTTCCCTAAGTCTGTTCTTGTGTAATTTGCAAAGTGATATTTGGAAGCTCATAGAGGTCTATGGTGAAAAAGGAAATATCTTCCGTTAAAAACTGGAAAGAAGCTTTCTGAGAAACTGCTTTATGTTGTTTTAATTCATCTCACCGACTTACATCTTTCTCCTCAAGAAGCGTTTCACTAAGACTGTTCTTGTGAAATTTGCAAAGTGATATTTGGAAGCCCATAGAGGGCTATGGTGAAAAAGGAAATATCTTCAGTTAAAAACTGCAAAGAATGTTTCTGAGAAACTGCCCTGTGTTCTGTTAATTCTTCTCACAGAGTTACAGTTTCCCCTCAAGAAGCCTTTCGCTAAAACTGTTCTTGTGGAATTTCCAAAGTAATATTTGGAAGCCCATAGTGGGCCATGGTGAAAAAGGAAATATCTTCAGTTAAAACTGGAAAGAAGCTTTCTGGGAAATTGCTTTGTGTTCTGTTAATTCATCTCACAGAATTACAGCTTCCCCCTCAAGTAGCTTTTTGCTAAGACTGTTCTTGTGGAATTTGCAAACGGATATTTGGAAACCCCTAGAGGGCTATTGTTAAAAAAGAAATATCCTAAGATAAAAAACTGAAAAGAAGCTTTCTGAGAAACGGCTTTGTGTTCTGGTAATTCATCTCACAGAGTTACAGCTTTCCCCTCAAAAGCCATTCTCTAAGACTATTGTTGAGGAATTTGCAAAGTGATATTTGGAAGCCCATAGAGGTCTATGGTGAAAAAGGAAATATCTTCAGTTAATACTGAAAAGAAGCTTTCTGAAAAACTGCTTTGTGTTCTGTTAATTCATCTCACAGTGTTGCAGCTCTCCCCTCAAGAAGCCATTCACTAAGACTGTTCTTGTGAAATTTCCTAAGTGATATTTGGTAGCCCATAGAGGGCTATGGTGAAAAAGGAACTATCCTAAAATAAAAAGTGAAAAGAAGCTTTCTGAGAAACTGCTTTGTGTCCTGTTAATTCTTCTCACAAAGATACAGCTTTTCCATCAAGAAGCCTTTTGCTAAGACTTTTCTTGTGGAATTTGCAAAGTGATATTTTGAGTCCCAAAGAGTGATATGTTGAAAAAGGAAATGTAATCAGTTTAAAACTGCAAAGAAGTTTTCTGAGAAACTCCTTTGTTTTCTGTGAATTCATCACACAGAGTTACAGTTTTCCCTCAAGAAGCTATTCGCTAAGACTGTTTTTCTGGAATTTGCGAAATCATATTTGGAAGTGCATAGAGGGCTGTGGTGAAAAAGGAAATATCCTGAGATAAAAACGGAAAAGATGATTTCTGAGAACCTGCTTTGAGAACTGTTAATTCATCTCACAGAGTTCCAGCATTCCCCTCAAGAATCCTATCGCTAACACTGTTCTTGTCGAATTTGCAAAGTGATATTTGGAAGCTCATAGAGGGCTATGGTGAAAAAGGAAGTATCTTCAGTTGAAAACTGGAAAGAAGCTTTCTGAGAAACGGCTTTCTGTTCTGTCAATTCATCTCACATATTTGCAGCTTTCCCCTCAAGAAGCCGTAGACTAAGACAGTTCTTGTGAAATTTGGAATGTGATATTTGGAAGCCCATAGAGGGCTATGGTGAATTTGAAATATCTTCCATTAAAAACCGGAAAGAAGCTTTCTGAGAAACTGCTTTGTGTTCTGTTAATTCATCTCACAGAGTCACACCTTGCCACTCAAGAAGCCGTTCACTAAGTCTGTTCTTGTGAAATTTGCAAAGTGATATTTCGAAGCCCAAGGAGTGCTATTGTGAAAAAGGAAATATCTTCAGTTTAAAACTGCAAATAAGCTTTCTGAGAAACTCCTTTGTTTTCTGTGAATTCATCTCACAGAGTTACAGCTTTCCCTCAAGAAGCCATTCGCTAAGACTGTTCCTGTGGAATTTGCGAAGTGATATTTGGTAGTGCATAGAAGTCTATGGTGAAAAAGGAAATATCCGAAGATAAAAACCGCAAAGAAGCTTTCTGAGAAACTGCTTTGTGTTCTGTTAATTCATCTCACAGAGTTACAGCTTTCCCCTCAAGAAGCCTTTCCCTAAGAATGTTCTTTTAGAATTTGCAATGTGATATTTGGAAGCACATAGAAGGCTATGGTGAAAATGAAATATCTTTTGTTAAAAACTGGAAAGAAGCTTTCTGAGACTCCTTTGTGTTCTGTTAATTCATCTCAGAGAGTTACAGCATTCCCCTCAAGAAGCGGTTCACTAAGACTCTTCTTGTGAAATTTGCAAAGCGATATTTGGAAGCCCATAGAGGGCTACAGAGAAAAAGGAAATATCTTCAGTTAAAAACTGCAAAGAAGCTTTCTGAGAAACTGCTTTGTGTTCTGTTAATTCATCTCAGAGAGTTATAGCTTTCCCCTTAAGAAGCCATTCGCTAAGACTGTTCTTCTGGAATTTGCAAAGTGATATTTCTAAGCCCATAGAGGGTTATGGTGAAAATGAAATATCTTTCGTTAAAAACTGCAAAGACCTGTCTGAGAAACTGCTTTGTGTTCTGTTAATTCGTCTCACAGAGTTACAGCTTTCCCCTCAAGAAAAGGTTCACTAAGACTGTTCTTGTGAAATTTGCAAAGTGATATTTCGAAGCCCATAGAAGGCTATAGTGAAAAAGGAAATATCTTCAGTTTAAAACTGAAAAGAAGCTTTCTGAGAAACTGCGTTGTGTTCGGTTAATTCATCTCGCAGAGTTACAGCTTTCCCCTTAAGAAGCCTTTCGTTAAGGCTGTTCTTGTGGAATTTGCAAATTGATCTTTGGATGCCCTTAGAGATCTATGGTGAAAAAGAAAATATCTTCCGTTAAAAACTTTAAAGAAGCTTTCTTAGAAAGTTCTTTCTGTTCTGATAATTCATCTCACAAAGTTACAGTTTTCCCTTCAAGAAGCCTTTCGATAAAACTGTTCTTGTGGAATTTGAAAGGTGATATTTGGAAGCCCATAGAGAGCTATGCTGAAAAAGTAAATACCTTCAGTTAAAAAATGGAAAGAAGCTTTCTGAAAAACTTCTTTGTGTTCTGTTAATTCATCTCACAGAGATACAGCTTTCCCCTCAAGAAGCCTTTGGATAAGACTGTTCTTGTGGATTTGCAAAGTGATATTTTAAAGACCATAGAGGGCTATAGTGAAAAAGGAAATATCTTCAGTTAAAAACTGGAAAGAAGCTTTCTGAGGAACTGCTTTGTGTTCTGTTAATTCATCTCACAGAGTTACAGCTTTCCCCTCAAGAAGCCTTTCGCTAAGACTGTTCTTGTGGAATTTGCAAAGTGATATTTGGAAGCCCATAGAAGGCTATGGTGAAAAAGGAAATACCTTCCGTTAAAAACTGGAAAGAAGCTTTCTGAGAAACTGCTTTGTGTTCTGTTAATTCATCTCACAGAGTTACAGCTTTCCCCTCAAGAAGCCTTTCGCTAAGACTGTTCTTGTAGAATTTGCAAAGTGATATTTGGAAAACCTCGGAGGGTTATGGTGAAAATGAAATATCTTCCTTTAAAAACTGGAAAGAAGCTTTCTGAGAAACTGCTTTGTGTTCTGATAATTCATCTGACAGAGTTACAGCCTTCCCCTCAAAAAGCCATTCGCTAAGACTGTTCTTGTGGAAATTGCAAAGTGGTATTTGGAAGCCCACAGAGTGCTACGGTGATAAAGGAAATATCTTCAGTTAGAAACTGGAAAGGAGCTTACTGAGAATCTGCTTTCTGTTCTGTCAATTCATCTCACAGAGTTCCAGATTTCCCCTCAGGAAGTCGTAGACTAAGACAGTTCTTGTGAAAATTGGTAGGTAATATTTGGAAGCCCTTAGAGGGCTAAGGTGTAAAAGGAAATATCTTCAGTTAAAAACTGCAAAGAAGCTTTCTGAGGAACTGTTTTGTGTTCTGTTAATTCATCTTACAGAGTTACAGCATTCCCCTCAAGAAGCTTTTCGCTAAGACTGTTCTTGTGGAATTTGCAAAGAGATATTTGGAAGCCCCTAGAGGGCTATGGTGAAAAAGGAAATCTCGTAAGATAAAAACTGAAAAGAAGCTTTCTGAGAAACTGCTTTGTGTTCTGTTAATTCATCTCACAGAGTTACAGCTTTCCCCTTGAGAAGCCTTTCGCTAAGACTGTTCTTGTTGCATCTGCAAAGTGATATTTGGAAGCCAATAGAGGGCTATGGCCAAAAAGGAAATACCTTGCGTTAAAAATTTCAAAGAAGCTATCAGAGAAACTGCTTTGTGTTTTGTTGATTCATCTCACAGAGTTACAGCTTTCCCCTCAAGAAGCCTTTCGCTAAGTCTGTTCTTGTGGAATTTGCAATGTGATATTTAAAAGCCCATAGAGGGCTCTCGTGAAAATGAAATATCTTCCGTTAAAAACTGGAAAGAAGCTTTCTGAGAAACTGCATTGTGTTCTGTTAATTCATCTCACAGAGTTACAGCTTTTCCCTAAAGAAGCCTTTCGATAAGACTGCTCTTTTGGAATTTGCAAAGTGATATTTGCAAGCCCTTAGAGGGCTGTGGTGGAAAAGAAAATATCCTAAGATAAAAACTGGAAAGAAGTTTTCTGAGAAACTGCTTTGTGTTCTGTTAATTCATTTCACAGAGTTACAGCTTTCCCCTCAAGAAGCCTTTGGCTAACTCTGTTCTTGGGGAATTTGCAAAGTGATATTTGGAAGCCCATAGAGAGCTATGGTGAAAAAGTAAATATCTGTAGTTAAAAACTGAAAAGAAACTTTCTGAGAAACTGCTTTGTGTCCTGTTAATTCATCACATACGGTTACAGCTTTCCCCTCAAGAAGCCATTCGCTAAGACTGTTCTTGTGGAATTTGCAAAGTGATATTTGGAAGCCCATAGACGGCTATGGTGAAAAACGAAATATGCTAAGATAAAAACTGAAAAGAAGCTTTCTGAGAAACTGCTTTGTGTTCTGTTAAATCATCTCACAGGGTTAGAGCTTTCCCCTAAAGAAGCCTTTTGCTAATACTGTTCTTGTGGAATTTACAAAGTGATATTTAGAGGCCCATAGAGGGCTATGGTGAGAAAGGAAATAGCTTCAGTTAAAAACTGGAAAGAAGCTTTCTGAAAAAGTGCTTTGTGTTCTTTTAATTCATCTCAGAGTGTTACAGCTTCCCCCTCAGGAAGCCTTTCGCTAAGACTGTTCTTGTGGAATTTGGAAAGTGATATTTGGAAGCCCTTAGAGGGCTATGGTGAAAAAGAAATATCTTCAGTTAAAAACTGAAAAGAAGGTTCCTGAGAAACTGCTTTGTGTTCTGTTAATTCATCTCACAGAGTTACAGCTTTCCCCTCAAGAAGCCTTTCACTAAGACTGTTCTTGTGTAATTTGCAAAGTGATATTTGGAGGCCCCTAGAGTGCTAAGGTGAAAAAGGAAATATCTTCCGTAAAAAACTGGAAAGAGGCTTTCTGAGAAACTGCTTTGTGTTCTGTCAATTCATCTCATAGAGTTACAGCTTTCCCTTCAAGAAGCCATTCACTACGACTGTTCTTGGGGAATTTGCAAAGTGATATTTGGAAGCCCATAGAAGTCTATGGTGAAAAGGAAATAAATTCATTTAAAAACTGGAAAGAAGCTTTCTGAGAAACTGTTTTGTGTTCTGTTAATTTCATCTCACAGAGTTACAGCTTTCCACTCAAGAAGCCTTTCGCTATGACTCTTCTTGTGGAATTTGCAAAGTGATATTTGGAAGCCCATAGAGAGCTATGGTGAAAAAGGAAATATCTTCAGTTAAAAACTGCAAAGAAGCTTTCTGAGAAACTGCTTTGTGTTCTGTTAAATCATTTCACAGAGTTACAGCTTTCCCCTCAAGAAGCCATTCGCTAAGACTGTTCTTGTGGAATTTGCTAAGTGATATTTGGAAGCCCTTAGTGGGCTAGGGTGAAAATGAGATATCTTCCGTTAAAATCTGCAAAGAAGATTTCTGAGAAACTGCTTTATGTTCTGCTAATTCATCTCACAGAGTTACAGCTTACCCCTCTAGAATCCTTTCACTAAGGTTGTTCTTGTGGAATTTGCAAAGTGATATTTGGAAGCTCACTGAGGGCTATGGTGAAAAAGGAAATAGCTTCAGTTAAAAACTGGTAAGAAGCTTTCTGAGAAACTGCTATGTGTTCTGCTAATTCATCTCACACAGTTACAGCTTTCCCCTCAAAAAGCCTTTCGCTAAGAGTGTTCTTGTGGAATTTGCAAAGTGATATTTGGAAGCCCATAGAGGAATATGGTGAAAAAGGAAATATCCTAAGATAAGAACTGAAAAGAAGCTTTCTGAGAAACTGCTTCGTGTTCCGATAATTCATCTCACAGAGCTACAACATTCCCTTCAAGAAGTCTTTCGCTAAGACTGTTCTTGTGGAATTTGCAAAGTGATATTTGGAAGCCCATAAAGTGCTATGGTGAAAAAGGAAATATCCTAAGATAAAAACTCAAAATAAGCTTTATGAGAAAGTGCTTTGTGTTCTGTTAATTCATCTCACACAGTAACAGCTTGCCCCTGAAGAAGCCGTTCGCTAAGACTGTTCTTGTTGAATTTGCACAATGATATTTGGAAGCCTATAGAGGGCTAAGGTGATAAAGGAAATATCTTCAGTTATAAACTGAAAAGAAGCTTTCTGAGAAACTGATTACTTTTCTGTTAATTCATCTCACAGAGTTACAGCTTTCCCGTCAAGAAGTCTTTCGCTAAGACTGTTCTTGTGGAATTTGCAAAGTGATATTTGGAAGCCTATAGAGGGCTACGGGGAAAAAGGAAATATCTTCCGTTAAAAACTGGATAGAAGTTTCTGAGAAACTGCTTTTTGTTCTGTTAATACATCTCACAGAGTTACAGCTTTCCCCTCAAGAAGCCTTTCGCTAAGACTGTTCTTGTGGATTTCGGAAAGTGATATTTGGAAGCCCTTAGAGGGCTATGGTGAAAAAGGAAATATCATCTGTTAAAAACTGAAAAGAAACTTCCTGAGAAACTGCTTTGTGTTCTGTTAATTCATCTCACATATTTACAGCTTTCCCCTCAAGAAGCCATTCCCTAAGACTGTTTTCTGGAATTTTCAAAGTGATATATGGAAGCCCATAGAGGGCTATGGTGTAAAAGGAAATATCCTAAGATAAAAATTGAAGAGAAGCTTTCTGAGAAACTGCTTTGTGTTCTGTTAATGCATCTCAGAGTTACAGCATTCCCCTCAAGAAGCCTATCGGTAAGACTGTTCTTGTGGAATTTGCAAAGCGATATTTGGAAGCCCACAGAGGGCTATGGTGGAAAAGGAAATATCCTAAGATAAAAATTGAAAAGTAGCTTTCTGAGAAAGTGCTTTGTGTTTTGCTAATTCATCTGACAGAGTTACAGCTTTCCCCTCAAGAAGCCTTTCACTAAGACTGTCCTTGTGTAATTTGCAAAGTGATATTTGGAAGCCCATAGAAGTCTATGGTGAAAAAGGAAATATCTTCCGTAAATAACTGGAAAGAGGCTTTCTGAGAAACTGCTTTGTGTTCTGTTAATACATCTTACAGAGTTACAGCTTTCTTCTCAAAAATCCATTCCCTAAGACTGCTTTTGTGGAATTTGCAAAGTGATATTTGGAAGCCCATAGAGGGCTATGGTGAAGAAGAAAACATCCTAAGATAAAAATTGAAAAGAAGCCTTCGGAGAAACCGCTTTCTGTTTTGTTAATGCATCTCACAGAGTTACAGCTTTTCCATCAATAAGCCTTTCGCTATGACTGTTCTTGTGTAATTTGTAAAGTGATATTTGGAAGCCCATAGAGGTCTATGGTGAAAATGAAATATCTTCCGTTAAAAACTGCAAAGAAAATTTCTGAGAAACTGCTTTATGTTCTGTTAATTCATCTCACAGTGTTGCAGCTTTCCCCTCAAGAAGCCTTTCGCTAAGACTGTTCTTGTGGAATTTGCAAAGTGATATTCGGAAGCCCATAGTGGGCTACGGTAGAAAACGAAATATCTTTAGTTAAAAACTGCAAAGAAGGTTTCTGAAAAACTGCTTTGTGTTCTGATAATTCATCTGACAGAGCTACAGCTTTCCCCTCAAAAAGCCATTCGCTAAGACTGTTCTTGTGGAATTTGCAAAGTGATATTTGGAAGCCCATAGTGGGCTATGGTGAAAAAGGAAATATCTTCAGTTAAAAACTGCAAAAAAAAAATTCTGAGAAACTGCTTTTTGTTGTGTTAATTCATCTCACAGACTTTCAGCTTTCCCCTCAGGTAGCCGTTAACTAAGACTGTTCTTTTGAAATTTGCAAAGTGATAATTCGAAGCCCATAGAGGGTTATGGTGAAAAAGGAAATATCTTCAGTTAAAAACTGGAAAGAAGCTTTCTGAGAAACTGCTTTGTGTTCGGTTAATTCATCTCACAGAGTTGCAGCTTTCCCCTCAAGAAGCCTTTCACAAAGGATATTCTTGTGGAATTTGCAAAGTGATATTTGGAAGCCCATAGAGGAATATGGTGAAAAAGGAAATATCCTAAGATAAGAACTGAAAAGAAGCTTTCTGAGAAACTGCTTCGTGTTCCGTTAATTCATCTCACAGAGTTACAGCTTTCCCATCAAGAACTCTTTCACTAAGACTGTTCTTGTGTAACTTGCAAGGTGATATTTGGATACCCAGAGAGTGCTATGGTGAAAAAGGAAATATCCTAAGATAAAAACTGAAAAGAAGCTTCATAGAAAGTGCTTTGTGTCTGTTAATTCATCTCACACTGTAACAGCTTGGCCCTGAAGAAGCCTTTCACTAATACTGTTCTTGTGGAATTTGTAAAATGATATTTGCATGCCCATAGAGGGCTACGGTGATAAAGGAAATATCTTCAGTTATAAACTGAAAAGAAGCTTTCTGAGAAACTGATTTCCTTTCTGTTAATTCATCTCACAAAGTTACAACTTTCCCCTCAAGAAGCCCTTCGCTAAGACTGTTCTTGTGGAATTTGCAAAGTGATATTTGGAAACCCATAGAGGGCCATGTTGAAAAAGGAAATATCGTAAGAGAAAAACTGACAAGAAGCTTTCTGAGAACTTGCTTTGTGTTCTGCTAATTCATCACACAGAGTTACAGCTTTCCCCTAAAGAAGCCTTTCGCTAAAGTGGTGTTGTGAAATTTGCAAAGTGATAGTTGGAAGCCCAAAGAGGGCTATGGTGAAAAAGGAAATATCTTCAGTTAAAAACTGGAAAGAAGCTTTCTGAGAAACTGCTTTGTGTTCTATTAATTCATCTCACAGAGTTACACCCTCCCATGAAGAATCCTTTCACGAAGACTGTTCTTGTGGAATTTGCAAAGGGATATTTGGAAGTCCATAGCGGGTATGGTGAAAAATTAAATATCTTCCGTTAATAACTGTAAAGAAGCTTTCTGAGAAACTGTTTTGTCTTCTGTTAATTCATCTCACAGATATACAGCTTTCCACTCAAGGAGCCGTTCACTAAGACTGTTCTTGTGGAATTTGCAAAATGATGTTTGGAAGCCCGTAGAGGACTATTTTGAAAATGAAATATGTTCCGTTAAAAACTGCAAAGAAGATTTCTGAGAAACTGCTTTGGGTTCTGTAAATTGATCTCACAGAGTTACAGCTTTCCCCTCAAGAAGCCTTTCGCTAAGACTGTCCTTGTCGAATTTTCAAAGTGATATTTGGAAACCCATAGAGGGCTACGGTGAAAAAGGAAATATGTTCAGTTAAAAGCTGGAAAGAAGCTTTCTGAGAAACTGCTTTGTGTTCTGTAAATTCATCTCACAGCGTTACAGCTTTTCCCTAAAGAAGCCATTCGCTAAGACTGTTCTTGTGGAATTTGCTAAGTGATATTTGGAAGCCCATGGTGGGATACAGTGAAAAAGGAATATCTTCAGTTAAAAACAGGAAAGAAGCTTTCTGAGAAACTGCTTTGTGTTCTGTCAATTCATCTCACAGAGGTACAGCTTTCCCCTCCAGATGACTTCCGCTAAGACTGTTCTTGTGGAATTTGCAAAGTGATACTTGGAAGCCCATAGTGGGCTATGGGGAAAAAGGATATATCTTGTGTTAAAAACTGAAAAAAAGGTTTTAGAGGAACTGCTTTGTGATATGTGACTTCCACTCAGTGAGCTACAGCTGTATTTCATAGAGCTGTTTGCCAGCCTTATTTCTGTGTAATATGAGAACTGTTATTTTGTATCCCTTTGAAGACTATAAGATTAAAGAAAATATCCACCGCTAAATGTGAGAAAGAAGTTTTCTGAGAAACTTATTTGTGATCTGTGAATTCATGTCTCCGAGTTTCGGCTTTCCCCTCAAGAAGGCTTTCGGTAAGACTGTTCTTGGGGACTTTACAAAGTGATATTTTGAAGCCCATAGAGGGCTACGGTGAAAAGGAAATATCTTCAGATAAAAACAGGAAAGAAGCTTTTTGAGAAACTGCTTTGTGTTCTGTTAATTCATCTCACAGAGTTACAGCTTGGCCCTCAAGAAGCCGTTCATAAAGACTGTTCTTGCGGAATTTGCAAAATGATATTTCGCAGCCCAAAGAGGGCTAAGGGTGAAAAAGAAAATATTTTCATTTAAAAAATGGAAACAAGCTTTCTGAAAAACGGCTTTGTGTTCTGTTAATTCATCTCACAGATTTACTCCTTTCCCCGCAAGAAGTGGTTCACTAAGACTGTTCTTATGGAATTTGCAAAGTGATATTTGGAAATACACAGAGGGCTAGAGTGAAAAAGGAGATATCTTCAGTTAACAACTGGAAAGAAGCTTTCTGAGAAACCGCTTTGTGTTCTGTTAATTCATCTCACAGTGATACAGCTTTCCCCTCAAGGAGCCCTTCAACTAAGACTGTTCGTGTGGAATTTGAAATGTTATATTTGGATGCCCATACAGGGCTATAGTGGAAAAGGAAATAACCTAAGATAAAAACTGAAAAGAAGCTGCCTGAGAAACTGCTTTGTGTTCTGTTAATTCACCTCACAGAGTTACAGCTTTCCCCTCTAGAAGCCTTTCGCTAAGTCTGCTCTTGTGGAATTTGCAAAGTGGTATTTGAAAGCACTTAGAGAACTATGGTGAAAACGGAAATATCCTAAGATAAAAATTGAAAGGAAGCTTTCTGAGAAATTGCTTTGTGTTCTGTTAATTCTTCTCACAGAGTTACAGCTTTCCCCTCAGGAAGTCGTTCACTAAGACTGTTCTTGTGGAATCTGCAAAGTGATATTGGAATGCCCTTAGAGGGCTACGGTGAAAAAGGAAGTGTCCTCAGATAAAAACCGCAAAGAAGCTTTCTGAGAAACTACTTTGTGTTCTGTTATTTTCATCTCACAGAGTTACAGGTTTCCCCTCAAGAAATCGATCACTAAGACTGCTCTTGTGGAGTTTGCAAAGTGATATTTGAAGCCCATAGAGGGCGATTGTGAAAAGGAAATATCTTCAGATAAAAACTAGAAAGAAACTTTCAGATAAACTGCTTTGTGTTTTGTTAATTCATCTCACAGATTTAGAGCTTTCCCCTCAAGAAGCCTTTCGCTAAGACTGTTCTTGTGGAATTTGGAAAGTGATATTTGGAAGTCCTTAGTGGGCTAAGGTGAAGAAGGAAATATCTTCAGTTAAAAAACTGGAAAGAAGCTTTCTGAGAAACTGCTTTGTGTTCCGTTAATTCATTTCATAGAGTTACAGCTTTCCCCTCAAGAAGCTTTTCGCTAAGACTCTTCTTGTGGAATTTGCAAAGTGATATATGGAAGCCCATTGTGGGTTGGTGAAAAAGGAAACATTCTAACATAAAAACTAGAAAGAAGCTCTTGAGAAACTGCTTTGTGTTCTGTTAATTCATCTTACAGAATTACAGCATTCCCCTCAAAAAGCCTTTCGCTAAGACTGTTCTTGTGGAATTTGCAAAGTGATATTTGGAAGCTAATAGAGAGCTAAGGAGAAAAAGGATATATCTTCCGATAAAAACTGAAAAGAACCTTTCTGAGAAACTGCTTTGTGATATGTGACTTCCACTCACTGAGTTACAGCTGTATTTCATAGAGCTGTGTGCTAGCCTTATTTCTGTGGAATCTGAGGACTGTTATTTCGAATCCCTTTGAAGTCTATAGGGATAAAGGAAATATCCGCTGCTGAAAGTGAGAAAGAAGCTTTCTGAGAAACTTCTTTGTGATCTGTGAATTCATCTCACAGAGTTATAGCTTCCCCTCAAGAAGTTTTTCACTAACACTTTTCTTGGGGAATTTGCAAAGTGATATTTGGAAGTCCACAGAGGGCTTTATTGAAAAATTGAATATCCTAAGATAAAAACTGAAAAAAGGCTTTCTGAGAAACTGCTTTGTGTTCTGTTAATTCATCTCACAGAGTTACAACTCTCCCCTCAAGAAGCCGTTCTCTAAGACTGTTCTTGTGGAATTTGCAAAGTGATATTTGGAAGTCCACAGAGGGCTTTGGTGAAAAATTGAATATCCTAAGATAAAAACTGTAAAAAGGATTTCTGAGAAACTGCTTTGTGTTCTGTTAATTCATCTCACAGAGTTACAACTCTCCCCTCAAGAAGCCGTTCTCTAAGACTTTTCTTGTGGAATTTGCAAAGTGATATTTGGAAACCCATAGGAGGCTATGGTGAAAAAGGCAATGTCTTCCGTTAAAAACTGGAAAGAAGCTTTCTGAGAAACTTCCATGTGTTCTGTTAATACACCTCACCGAGTTACAGCTTTCCCCTCAAGAAGCCTTTCTCTAAGACTGCTCTTTTGGGTTTGCAAAGTGATATTTGGAAGCCCATAGAGGGCTACGGTGAAAAAGTAATGTCCTCAGATAAAACCTGGAAAGAAGCTTTCTGAGAAACTGCTTTGTGTTCTGTTAATTCATCTCACAGAGTTACAGCTTTCCCCTTGAGAAGCCTTTCGCTAAGACTGTTCTTGTTGCATCTGCAAAGTGATATTTGGAAGCCAATAGAGGGCTATGGCCAAAAAGGAAATACCTTGCGTTAAAAATTTCAAAGAAGCTATCAGAGAAACTGCTTTGTGTTTTGTTGATTCATCTCACAGAGTTACAGCTTTCCCCTCAAGAAGCCTTTCGCTAAGTCTGTTCTTGTGGAATTTGCAATGTGATATTTAAAAGCCCATAGAGGGCTCTCGTGAAAATGAAATATCTTCCGTTAAAAACTGGAAAGAAGCTTTCTGAGAAACTGCATTGTGTTCTGTTAATTCATCTCACAGAGTTACAGCTTTTCCCTAAAGAAGCCTTTCGATAAGACTGCTCTTTTGGAATTTGCAAAGTGATATTTGCAAGCCCTTAGAGGGCTGTGGTGGAAAAGAAAATATCCTAAGATAAAAACTGGAAAGAAGTTTTCTGAGAAACTGCTTTGTGTTCTGTTAATTCATTTCACAGAGTTACAGCTTTCCCCTCAAGAAGCCTTTGGCTAACTCTGTTCTTGGGGAATTTGCAAAGTGATATTTGGAAGCCCATAGAGAGCTATGGTGAAAAAGTAAATATCTGTAGTTAAAAACTGAAAAGAAACTTTCTGAGAAACTGCTTTGTGTCCTGTTAATTCATCACATACGGTTACAGCTTTCCCCTCAAGAAGCCATTCGCTAAGACTGTTCTTGTGGAATTTGCAAAGTGATATTTGGAAGCCCATAGACGGCTATGGTGAAAAACGAAATATGCTAAGATAAAAACTGAAAAGAAGCTTTCTGAGAAACTGCTTTGTGTTCTGTTAAATCATCTCACAGGGTTAGAGCTTTCCCCTAAAGAAGCCTTTTGCTAATACTGTTCTTGTGGAATTTACAAAGTGATATTTAGAGGCCCATAGAGGGCTATGGTGAGAAAGGAAATAGCTTCAGTTAAAAACTGGAAAGAAGCTTTCTGAAAAAGTGCTTTGTGTTCTTTTAATTCATCTCAGAGTGTTACAGCTTCCCCCTCAGGAAGCCTTTCGCTAAGACTGTTCTTGTGGAATTTGGAAAGTGATATTTGGAAGCCCTTAGAGGGCTATGGTGAAAAAGAAATATCTTCAGTTAAAAACTGAAAAGAAGGTTCCTGAGAAACTGCTTTGTGTTCTGTTAATTCATCTCACAGAGTTACAGCTTTCCCCTCAAGAAGCCTTTCACTAAGACTGTTCTTGTGTAATTTGCAAAGTGATATTTGGAGGCCCCTAGAGTGCTAAGGTGAAAAAGGAAATATCTTCCGTAAAAAACTGGAAAGAGGCTTTCTGAGAAACTGCTTTGTGTTCTGTCAATTCATCTCATAGAGTTACAGCTTTCCCTTCAAGAAGCCATTCACTACGACTGTTCTTGGGGAATTTGCAAAGTGATATTTGGAAGCCCATAGAAGTCTATGGTGAAAAGGAAATAAATTCATTTAAAAACTGGAAAGAAGCTTTCTGAGAAACTGTTTTGTGTTCTGTTAATTTCATCTCACAGAGTTACAGCTTTCCACTCAAGAAGCCTTTCGCTATGACTCTTCTTGTGGAATTTGCAAAGTGATATTTGGAAGCCCATAGAGAGCTATGGTGAAAAAGGAAATATCTTCAGTTAAAAACTGCAAAGAAGCTTTCTGAGAAACTGCTTTGTGTTCTGTTAAATCATTTCACAGAGTTACAGCTTTCCCCTCAAGAAGCCATTCGCTAAGACTGTTCTTGTGGAATTTGCTAAGTGATATTTGGAAGCCCTTAGTGGGCTAGGGTGAAAATGAGATATCTTCCGTTAAAATCTGCAAAGAAGATTTCTGAGAAACTGCTTTATGTTCTGCTAATTCATCTCACAGAGTTACAGCTTACCCCTCTAGAATCCTTTCACTAAGGTTGTTCTTGTGGAATTTGCAAAGTGATATTTGGAAGCTCACTGAGGGCTATGGTGAAAAAGGAAATAGCTTCAGTTAAAAACTGGTAAGAAGCTTTCTGAGAAACTGCTATGTGTTCTGCTAATTCATCTCACACAGTTACAGCTTTCCCCTCAAAAAGCCTTTCGCTAAGAGTGTTCTTGTGGAATTTGCAAAGTGATATTTGGAAGCCCATAGAGGAATATGGTGAAAAAGGAAATATCCTAAGATAAGAACTGAAAAGAAGCTTTCTGAGAAACTGCTTCGTGTTCCGATAATTCATCTCACAGAGCTACAACATTCCCTTCAAGAAGTCTTTCGCTAAGACTGTTCTTGTGGAATTTGCAAAGTGATATTTGGAAGCCCATAAAGTGCTATGGTGAAAAAGGAAATATCCTAAGATAAAAACTCAAAATAAGCTTTATGAGAAAGTGCTTTGTGTTCTGTTAATTCATCTCACACAGTAACAGCTTGCCCCTGAAGAAGCCGTTCGCTAAGACTGTTCTTGTTGAATTTGCACAATGATATTTGGAAGCCTATAGAGGGCTAAGGTGATAAAGGAAATATCTTCAGTTATAAACTGAAAAGAAGCTTTCTGAGAAACTGATTACTTTTCTGTTAATTCATCTCACAGAGTTACAGCTTTCCCGTCAAGAAGTCTTTCGCTAAGACTGTTCTTGTGGAATTTGCAAAGTGATATTTGGAAGCCTATAGAGGGCTACGGGGAAAAAGGAAATATCTTCCGTTAAAAACTGGATAGAAGTTTCTGAGAAACTGCTTTTTGTTCTGTTAATACATCTCACAGAGTTACAGCTTTCCCCTCAAGAAGCCTTTCGCTAAGACTGTTCTTGTGGATTTCGGAAAGTGATATTTGGAAGCCCTTAGAGGGCTATGGTGAAAAAGGAAATATCATCTGTTAAAAACTGAAAAGAAACTTCCTGAGAAACTGCTTTGTGTTCTGTTAATTCATCTCACATATTTACAGCTTTCCCCTCAAGAAGCCATTCCCTAAGACTGTTTTCTGGAATTTTCAAAGTGATATATGGAAGCCCATAGAGGGCTATGGTGTAAAAGGAAATGTCCTAAGATAAAAATTGAAGAGAAGCTTTCTGAGAAACTGCTTTGTGTTCTGTTAATGCATCTCAGAGTTACAGCATTCCCCTCAAGAAGCCTATCGGTAAGACTGTTCTTGTGGAATTTGCAAAGCGATATTTGGAAGCCCACAGAGGGCTATGGTGGAAAAGGAAATATCCTAAGATAAAAATTGAAAAGTAGCTTTCTGAGAAAGTGCTTTGTGTTTTGCTAATTCATCTGACAGAGTTACAGCTTTCCCCTCAAGAAGCCTTTCACTAAGACTGTCCTTGTGTAATTTGCAAAGTGATATTTGGAAGCCCATAGAAGTCTATGGTGAAAAAGGAAATATCTTCCGTAAATAACTGGAAAGAGGCTTTCTGAGAAACTGCTTTGTGTTCTGTTAATACATCTTACAGAGTTACAGCTTTCTTCTCAAAAATCCATTCCCTAAGACTGCTTTTGTGGAATTTGCAAAGTGATATTTGGAAGCCCATAGAGGGCTATGGTGAAGAAGAAAACATCCTAAGATAAAAATTGAAAAGAAGCCTTCGGAGAAACCGCTTTCTGTTTTGTTAATGCATCTCACAGAGTTACAGCTTTTCCATCAATAAGCCTTTCGCTATGACTGTTCTTGTGTAATTTGTAAAGTGATATTTGGAAGCCCATAGAGGTCTATGGTGAAAATGAAATATCTTCCGTTAAAAACTGCAAAGAAAATTTCTGAGAAACTGCTTTATGTTCTGTTAATTCATCTCACAGTGTTGCAGCTTTCCCCTCAAGAAGCCTTTCGCTAAGACTGTTCTTGTGGAATTTGCAAAGTGATATTCGGAAGCCCATAGTGGGCTACGGTAGAAAACGAAATATCTTTAGTTAAAAACTGCAAAGAAGGTTTCTGAAAAACTGCTTTGTGTTCTGATAATTCATCTGACAGAGCTACAGCTTTCCCCTCAAAAAGCCATTCGCTAAGACTGTTCTTGTGGAATTTGCAAAGTGATATTTGGAAGCCCATAGTGGGCTATGGTGAAAAAGGAAATATCTTCAGTTAAAAACTGCAAAAAAAAAATTCTGAGAAACTGCTTTTTGTTGTGTTAATTCATCTCACAGACTTTCAGCTTTCCCCTCAGGTAGCCGTTAACTAAGACTGTTCTTTTGAAATTTGCAAAGTGATAATTCGAAGCCCATAGAGGGTTATGGTGAAAAAGGAAATATCTTCAGTTAAAAACTGGAAAGAAGCTTTCTGAGAAACTGCTTTGTGTTCGGTTAATTCATCTCACAGAGTTGCAGCTTTCCCCTCAAGAAGCCTTTCACAAAGGATATTCTTGTGGAATTTGCAAAGTGATATTTGGAAGCCCATAGAGGAATATGGTGAAAAAGGAAATATCCTAAGATAAGAACTGAAAAGAAGCTTTCTGAGAAACTGCTTCGTGTTCCGTTAATTCATCTCACAGAGTTACAGCTTTCCCATCAAGAACTCTTTCACTAAGACTGTTCTTGTGTAACTTGCAAGGTGATATTTGGATACCCAGAGAGTGCTATGGTGAAAAAGGAAATATCCTAAGATAAAAACTGAAAAGAAGCTTCATAGAAAGTGCTTTGTGTCTGTTAATTCATCTCACACTGTAACAGCTTGGCCCTGAAGAAGCCTTTCACTAATACTGTTCTTGTGGAATTTGTAAAATGATATTTGCATGCCCATAGAGGGCTACGGTGATAAAGGAAATATCTTCAGTTATAAACTGAAAAGAAGCTTTCTGAGAAACTGATTTCCTTTCTGTTAATTCATCTCACAAAGTTACAACTTTCCCCTCAAGAAGCCCTTCGCTAAGACTGTTCTTGTGGAATTTGCAAAGTGATATTTGGAAACCCATAGAGGGCCATGTTGAAAAAGGAAATATCGTAAGAGAAAAACTGACAAGAAGCTTTCTGAGAACTTGCTTTGTGTTCTGCTAATTCATCACACAGAGTTACAGCTTTCCCCTAAAGAAGCCTTTCGCTAAAGTGGTGTTGTGAAATTTGCAAAGTGATAGTTGGAAGCCCAAAGAGGGCTATGGTGAAAAAGGAAATATCTTCAGTTAAAAACTGGAAAGAAGCTTTCTGAGAAACTGCTTTGTGTTCTATTAATTCATCTCACAGAGTTACACCCTCCCATGAAGAATCCTTTCACGAAGACTGTTCTTGTGGAATTTGCAAAGGGATATTTGGAAGTCCATAGCGGGTATGGTGAAAAATTAAATATCTTCCGTTAATAACTGTAAAGAAGCTTTCTGAGAAACTGTTTTGTCTTCTGTTAATTCATCTCACAGATATACAGCTTTCCACTCAAGGAGCCGTTCACTAAGACTGTTCTTGTGGAATTTGCAAAATGATGTTTGGAAGCCCGTAGAGGACTATTTTGAAAATGAAATATGTTCCGTTAAAAACTGCAAAGAAGATTTCTGAGAAACTGCTTTGGGTTCTGTAAATTGATCTCACAGAGTTACAGCTTTCCCCTCAAGAAGCCTTTCGCTAAGACTGTCCTTGTCGAATTTTCAAAGTGATATTTGGAAACCCATAGAGGGCTACGGTGAAAAAGGAAATATGTTCAGTTAAAAGCTGGAAAGAAGCTCTCTGAGAAACTGCTTTGTGTTCTGTAAATTCATCTCACAGCGTTACAGCTTTTCCCTAAAGAAGCCATTCGCTAAGACTGTTCTTGTGGAATTTGCTAAGTGATATTTGGAAGCCCATGGTGGGATACAGTGAAAAAGGAATATCTTCAGTTAAAAACAGGAAAGAAGCTTTCTGAGAAACTGCTTTGTGTTCTGTCAATTCATCTCACAGAGGTACAGCTTTCCCCTCCAGATGACTTCCGCTAAGACTGTTCTTGTGGAATTTGCAAAGTGATACTTGGAAGCCCATAGTGGGCTATGGGGAAAAAGGATATATCTTGTGTTAAAAACTGAAAAAAAGGTTTTAGAGGAACTGCTTTGTGATATGTGACTTCCACTCAGTGAGCTACAGCTGTATTTCATAGAGCTGTTTGCCAGCCTTATTTCTGTGTAATATGAGAACTGTTATTTTGTATCCCTTTGAAGACTATAAGATTAAAGAAAATATCCACCGCTAAATGTGAGAAAGAAGTTTTCTGAGAAACTTATTTGTGATCTGTGAATTCATGTCTCCGAGTTTCGGCTTTCCCCTCAAGAAGGCTTTCGGTAAGACTGTTCTTGGGGACTTTACAAAGTGATATTTTGAAGCCCATAGAGGGCTACGGTGAAAAGGAAATATCTTCAGATAAAAACAGGAAAGAAGCTTTTTGAGAAACTGCTTTGTGTTCTGTTAATTCATCTCACAGAGTTACAGCTTGGCCCTCAAGAAGCCGTTCATAAAGACTGTTCTTGCGGAATTTGCAAAATGATATTTCGCAGCCCAAAGAGGGCTAAGGGTGAAAAAGAAAATATTTTCATTTAAAAAATGGAAACAAGCTTTCTGAAAAACGGCTTTGTGTTCTGTTAATTCATCTCACAGATTTACTCCTTTCCCCGCAAGAAGTGGTTCACTAAGACTGTTCTTATGGAATTTGCAAAGTGATATTTGGAAATACACAGAGGGCTAGAGTGAAAAAGGAGATATCTTCAGTTAACAACTGGAAAGAAGCTTTCTGAGAAACCGCTTTGTGTTCTGTTAATTCATCTCACAGTGATACAGCTTTCCCCTCAAGGAGCCCTTCAACTAAGACTGTTCGTGTGGAATTTGAAATGTTATATTTGGATGCCCATACAGGGCTATAGTGGAAAAGGAAATAACCTAAGATAAAAACTGAAAAGAAGCTGCCTGAGAAACTGCTTTGTGTTCTGTTAATTCACCTCACAGAGTTACAGCTTTCCCCTCTAGAAGCCTTTCGCTAAGTCTGCTCTTGTGGAATTTGCAAAGTGGTATTTGAAAGCACTTAGAGAACTATGGTGAAAACGGAAATATCCTAAGATAAAAATTGAAAGGAAGCTTTCTGAGAAATTGCTTTGTGTTCTGTTAATTCTTCTCACAGAGTTACAGCTTTCCCCTCAGGAAGTCGTTCACTAAGACTGTTCTTGTGGAATCTGCAAAGTGATATTGGAATGCCCTTAGAGGGCTACGGTGAAAAAGGAAGTGTCCTCAGATAAAAACCGCAAAGAAGCTTTCTGAGAAACTACTTTGTGTTCTGTTATTTTCATCTCACAGAGTTACAGGTTTCCCCTCAAGAAATCGATCACTAAGACTGCTCTTGTGGAGTTTGCAAAGTGATATTTGAAGCCCATAGAGGGCGATTGTGAAAAGGAAATATCTTCAGATAAAAACTAGAAAGAAACTTTCAGATAAACTGCTTTGTGTTTTGTTAATTCATCTCACAGATTTAGAGCTTTCCCCTCAAGAAGCCTTTCGCTAAGACTGTTCTTGTGGAATTTGGAAAGTGATATTTGGAAGTCCTTAGTGGGCTAAGGTGAAGAAGGAAATATCTTCAGTTAAAAAACTGGAAAGAAGCTTTCTGAGAAACTGCTTTGTGTTCCGTTAATTCATTTCATAGAGTTACAGCTTTCCCCTCAAGAAGCTTTTCGCTAAGACTCTTCTTGTGGAATTTGCAAAGTGATATATGGAAGCCCATTGTGGGTTGGTGAAAAAGGAAACATTCTAACATAAAAACTAGAAAGAAGCTCTTGAGAAACTGCTTTGTGTTCTGTTAATTCATCTTACAGAATTACAGCATTCCCCTCAAAAAGCCTTTCGCTAAGACTGTTCTTGTGGAATTTGCAAAGTGATATTTGGAAGCTAATAGAGAGCTAAGGAGAAAAAGGATATATCTTCCGATAAAAACTGAAAAGAACCTTTCTGAGAAACTGCTTTGTGATATGTGACTTCCACTCACTGAGTTACAGCTGTATTTCATAGAGCTGTGTGCTAGCCTTATTTCTGTGGAATCTGAGGACTGTTATTTCGAATCCCTTTGAAGTCTATAGGGATAAAGGAAATATCCGCTGCTGAAAGTGAGAAAGAAGCTTTCTGAGAAACTTCTTTGTGATCTGTGAATTCATCTCACAGAGTTATAGCTTCCCCTCAAGAAGTTTTTCACTAACACTTTTCTTGGGGAATTTGCAAAGTGATATTTGGAAGTCCACAGAGGGCTTTATTGAAAAATTGAATATCCTAAGATAAAAACTGAAAAAAGGCTTTCTGAGAAACTGCTTTGTGTTCTGTTAATTCATCTCACAGAGTTACAACTCTCCCCTCAAGAAGCCGTTCTCTAAGACTGTTCTTGTGGAATTTGCAAAGTGATATTTGGAAGTCCACAGAGGGCTTTGGTGAAAAATTGAATATCCTAAGATAAAAACTGTAAAAAGGATTTCTGAGAAACTGCTTTGTGTTCTGTTAATTCATCTCACAGAGTTACAACTCTCCCCTCAAGAAGCCGTTCTCTAAGACTTTTCTTGTGGAATTTGCAAAGTGATATTTGGAAACCCATAGGAGGCTATGGTGAAAAAGGCAATGTCTTCCGTTAAAAACTGGAAAGAAGCTTTCTGAGAAACTTCCATGTGTTCTGTTAATACACCTCACCGAGTTACAGCTTTCCCCTCAAGAAGCCTTTCTCTAAGACTGCTCTTTTGGGTTTGCAAAGTGATATTTGGAAGCCCATAGAGGGCTACGGTGAAAAAGTAATGTCCTCAGATAAAACCTGGAAAGAAGCTTTCTGAGAAACTGCTTTGTGTTCTATTAATTCATCTCAGTGTGTGACAGCTTTCCCCTCAAGAATCCATTCCCTAAGACTGTTCTTGTGTAATTTGCAACGTGATATTTGGAAGCCCACAGAGGGCTACAGTGATAAAGGAAATATCTTCAGCTAAAAACTGGAAAGTAGCTTTCTGAGAAACTGTTTTGTGTTCTGTTAATACATCTCACAAAGTTACAGCTTTCCCCTCAAGAAGCCTTTCACTAAGACTGTTCTTGTGGAATTTGCAAAGTGATATTTGGAAGCCCATAGAGGTCTACGATGAAAAAGGAAATATCTTCAATTAAAAACTGCAAAGAAGCTTTCTGAGAAAGTGGTTTGTGTTCTGATAATTCCTCTCAAAGTGTTACAGCTTTACCCTCAGGAAGACTTTTGCTAACATTGTTTTGTGTAATTTTCAAAGTGATATTTTAAGCCCAAATAGGGCTATGGTGAAAAAGGCAATATCCTAAGATAAAAGGTGGAAAGAAGCTTTCTGAGAAACTCCTTTGTGTTCTGTTGATTCATCTCAAAGAGTTACAGCTTTCCCCTCAGCAAGCCTTTCGTTAAGACGGTTCTTGTGGAATTTGCAAGGTGATATTTTTAAGCCCATAGAGAGCTAATGTGACAAACGAGATATCCTACGATAAAAACTGAAAAGACGTTTGCTGAGAAACTGCTTTGTGTTCTGTTAATTCATCTCAGGCAGTTATAGCTTTCTCCTCAAGAAATATACTAAAATAAAAACCCAAAGGAATCTTACTGAAAAACTGCTTTGTGTTCTGTTAATTCATCTCACAGAGTTACAGCTTTTCCCTTAAGAAACTTTTCTCTAAGACTGTTCTTGTGGAATTTGCAAAGTGGTATTTCGAAGCCCATAGAGGGCGATGGTGAAAAAGGATATATCTTCCGTTAAAAACTGGAAAGAATCTTTCTAAGAAACTGCTATGTGTTTTTTTAAATTAATCTCAGATAGTTACAGCTTTTCCTCAAGAAGCCTTTCGCTAAGACTGTTGTGTGGAATTTGCAAAGTGATATTTGGAAGCCCATAAACGGCCATGTTGAAAAAGGAAATATCTTCAGTTAAAAACTGGAAAGAAGATTTCTGAGAGACTGCTTTGTGATCTGTTAATTCATCTCACAGAGTTACAGCTTTCCCCTCAAGAATTCTTTCGCGAAGGCTGTTGTTGTTTAACTTGCAAGGTGATATTTGCAAGCCCGTAGAGGGATATGGTGAAAAAGGAAATATCTTCAGTTTAAAACTGAAAAGAAGCCTTCTGAGAAACTCTTTTTTGTTCTGTTAATTCATCTCAAAGGGTTACAGCTTTCTCCTCAAGAAGCCTTTCGCTAAGACTTTTCTTGTGGAATTGGCAAAGTGATATTTGGAAGCCCATAGAGAGCTATGGTGCAAATGAAAATATCCTAAGATAAAAACCGAAAAGAAGCTTTCTGAGAAACTGCTTTGTCTTCTGTTAATTCATCTCGCAGAGTTACAGCTTTCCCCCCAAGAAGCCTTTCTCTAAGACTGTTCTTGTGGAATATGCAAAGTGATATTTGGAAGCCCATAGAGGTCTAAGCTGAAAATGGAATTATGCTAAGATAAAAACTGAAAAGAAGCTTTCTGGGAAACTGCTTTGTGTTCTGTTACTTCATCTCACAGAGTTACAGCTTTCCCCTCAAGAAGCCGTTCACTAAGACAGTTTTTGTGAAATTTGCAAACTGATATTTGGAAGCCCATAGAGGGCTATGGTGAAAAAGGAAATATCCTAAGATATAAACTGAAAAGTACCTTTCTGAGAAACTGCTTTGTGTTCTGTTAATTCATCTCACAGAGTTACAGCTTTCCCCTTAAGAAGCCTTTCCCTAAGACTGTTCTTGTGGAATTTGCAAACTGATATTTGGAAACCCATAGAGGGCTATGGTGAAAAAGGAAATATTTTACTTTAAAAACGGGAAAGAAGCTTTCTGAGAAACTCTTTTTTGTTCTGTTAATTCATCTCACAGAGTTACAGCTTTCCCCTCAAGAATTCTTTCGCGAAGGCTGTTCTTGTTTAACTTGCAAGGTGATATTTGCAAGCCCGTAGAGGGATATGGTGAAAAAGGAAATATCTTCAGTTTAAAACTGAAAAGAAGCCTTCTGAGAAACTCTTTTTTGTTCTGTTAATTCATCTCAAAGGGTTACAGCTTTCTCCTCAAGAAGCCTTTCGCTACGACTTTTCTTGTGGAATTGGCAAAGTGATATTTGGAAGCCCATAGAGAGCTATGGTGCAAATGAAAATATCCTAAGATAAAAACCGAAAAGAAGCTTTCTGAGAAACTGCTTTGTCTTCTGTTAATTCATCTCGCAGAGTTACAGCTTTCCCCCAAGAAGCCTTTCTCTAAGACTGTTCTTGTGGAATATGCAAAGTGATATTTGGAAGCCCATAGAGGTCTAAGCTGAAAATGGAATTATGCTAAGATAAAAACTGAAAAGAAGCTTTCTGGGAAACTGCTTTGTGTTCTGTTACTTCATCTCACAGAGTTACAGCTTTCCCCTCAAGAAGCCGTTCACTAAGACAGTTTTTGTGAAATTTGCAAACTGATATTTGGAAGCCCATAGAGGGCTATGGTGAAAAAGGAAATATCCTAAGATATAAACTGAAAAGTACCTTTCTGAGAAACTGCTTTGTGTTCTGTTAATTCATCTCACAGATTTACAGCTTTCCCCTTAAGAAGCCTTTCCCTAAGTCTGTTCTTGTGGAATTTGCAAAGTGATATTTGGAAACCCATAGAGGGCTATGGTGAAAAAGGAAATATTTTACTTTAAAAACGGGAAAGAAGCTTTCTGAGAAACTCTTTTGTGTTCGGTTAATTCATCTCACAGTGTTACAGCTTTCTCCTCAAGAAGCCTTTCGCTAAGGCTTTTCTTGTGGAATTTGCAAAGTGATATTTGGAAGCCCACAGAGGGTTAAGGTGAAAAAGGAAATATCTTCCGTTAAAAACTGCAAATAAGATATCTGAGAAACTGATTTGGGTTCTGTTAATTCACCTCACAGAGTTACAGCTTTTCCCTCAAGAAACGTTTCCCGAAGACTGCTCTTGTGAAATTTGCAAGGTGATATTTAGAAGCCCAGAGAGAGCTATGGTAAAAAAGCAAATATCCTAAGATAAAAACCCAAAGGAATCTTTATGAGAAACTCCTTTGTGTTCTGTTAATTCATTTCAGAGTATTACAGCTTTCCCCTCAAGAAGCCTTTCAATAACGCAGTTGTTGTGGAACTTGCAAAGTCTTATTTGGAAACCCTTACAGGGCTATGGTGAAAATGGAAATATCCTAAGATAAAAACCGAAAAGAAGCTTTCTGAGAAACTGCCGTGTGTTCTGTTAATACACCTCACTGATTACAGCTTTACCCACAAGAAGCCTTTCGCTAAGACTGTTCTTGTGGGATTTCCACTGTGATATTTGGAAGCCCATAGAGGGCTATGGTGAAAAAGGAAATATCTTCAGTTAGAAACTGGAAAGAAGCTGTATGAGAAACTGCTTTGTGTTCTGTTAATTTACCTTTCAGAGTTAGAGCTTTCCCCTCCAGAAGCCTTTCCCTAAGACTGTTCTTGTGGAAATTGTAAAGTGATATTTGGTAAAAGGCGAAAGATTTATACGATCTGAAGAGAAACCAGAGAATTGCAAAGTGATACTTGGAAGCCCACAGAGGGCTATGGTGAAAAAGGAAATATCTTCAGTTAAAACTGGAAAGAAGCTTTCTGAGAAACTGCCGTGTGTTGGTGTAATACATCTCACCGAGTTACAGGTTTCCCCTCAAGAAGCCTTTCACTAAGACTGTTCTTGTGGAATTTGCAATGTGATATTTGGAAGTCCATAGAGGCCTATGGTGAAAAAGGAAATATCCTAAGATAAAAAATGAAAAGAGGCTTTCTGAGAAACGGCTTTGGGTTCTCTTAATTCATCTCACAGAGTTAGAGCTTTCCCCTCAATACGTCGTTCACTAAGACTGCTCTTGTGAAATTTGCAAAGTGATATTTGGAAACCCATAGGAGGCTATGGTGAAAAAGGCAATGTCTTCCGTTAAAAACTGGAAAGAAGCTTTCTGAGAAACTTCCATGTGTTCTGTTAATACACCTCACCGAGTTACAGCTTTCCCCTCAAGAAGCCTTTCGCTAAGACTGCTCTTTTGGGTTTGCAAAGTGATATTTGGAAGCCCATAGAGGGCTACGGTGAAAAAGGAAAATTCTTCAGTTAAACTGTGGATAGAAACATTCTGAGAAACTGCTTTCTGTTCTGTTAATTCATCTCACAGAGTTACAGCCTTCCCCTCAAGAAGCCTTTCGCTGAGAGTGTTCTTGTGGGATTTGCAAAGTGGTATTTGGAAGCCCCTAGAGGGCTATGCTGAAAAAAGAAATTGCTTAAGTTAAAAACTGGAAAGAAGCTTTCTAAGGAACTGCTTTGTGTTCTGTTAATTCATCTCACAGAATTACAGCTTTCTCCTCAAGAAGTCTTTCGCTAAGACTGTTCTTGTGGAATTTACAAAGTGATATTTGGAAGCCCCTAGAGGGCTATGGTGAAAAAGGAAATATCTTTCGCTAAAAACCGAAAAGAAGCTCTCTGAGAAACTGCTTTGTGTTCTGTTAGTTCATCTCTCAGAGTTTCAGCTTTCTCCTCAAGAAGCCGTTCACTAAGACTGTTCTTGTGAAATTTGCAAAGTGATATTTGGAAGCCCATAGAGGGCTATGCTGAAAAAGGAAATATCTTCCGTTAAAAACTGGAAAGAAGATTTCTGAGAAACTGCTTTGTGTTCTGTTAATTCATCTCACAGATTTACAGCTTTCCTTTCAAGAAGCCTTTCGCTAAGGCTGTTCTTGTGGAATTTGCAAAGTGATATTTGGAAGCCCATAGAGTTCTATGGTAGAAAAGGAAATATCTTCCATTAAAAACTGGAAAAAAAATTTCTGAGAAACTGCTTTGTGTTCTGTTAATTCATCTCACAGAGTTACAAATTTCTCCCAATGAAGATTTTCGCTAAGGCTGTTCTTGTGGAATTTGCCCAGTGATATTTGAAAGCCCATAGAGGGCTATCGTGAAAAAGAAAATATCTTCCATTAAAAACTGAAAAGAAGATTTCTGAGAAACTGTTTTGTGTCTGTTAAATCATCTTACAGATTTACATCTTTCTCCTCAAAAAGCCTTTCGCTAAGACTGTTCTTGTGGAATTTCAAATGTGATATTTGGAAGCCCTTAGAGGACTCTGGTGAAAAAGAAAATATCTTCCGTTAAAAACTTGAGAGAAGATTTCTGAGAATCTGCTTTGTATTTTCTTAAATGATCTCACAGAGTTACAGCTTTACACTCAAGAAGCCTTTCCCTAAGACTGTTCTTGTGGAATTTGCAAAGTGATATTTGGAAGCCCATATAGAGCTGTGGCAAAAAAGAAAATATCTTCCGTTAAAAACTGAAAAGAAGATTTCTGAGAAACTGCTTTGTGTTTGTTAATTCATCTCACAGAGTTACAGCTTTCCTGACAAGAAGCCTTTCCCCAATACTGTTTTTGTGGAATTTGAAAGTGATTTTTGGAAGCCCATAGAGGTCTATGGTGAAAAAGGAAATATCCTAAGATAAAAACTGAAAAGAGGCTTTCTGAGAAACTGTTTTGTGTTCGGTTAATTCATCGCACAGAGTTTCAGCTTTCCCCTCAAGAAGCCTTTCTCTAAGACTGTTCTTGTGGAATTTGCAAAGTGATATTTGGAAGCCCATAGAGGGCTACGGTGAAAAAGGAAATATCCTAAGATAAAAACTGGAAAGAAGCTTTCTGAGAAACAGTTTTGTGTTTGTTAATTCATCTTACAGATTTACAGCTTTCTCCTCAAATAGCCTTTCGCTAAGACTTTTCTTGTAGAACTTGAAATGTGGTATTTGGAAACCCATAGAGGGCTATGGTGAAAAATGAAATATCTTCGGTTAAAAACTTGAAAGAAGAATTCTGAGTAACTGCTTTGTTGTCTGTTAATTAATCTCAGAGAGTTACAGCTTTCTCCTCAAGAAGCCCTTCGCTAAGACTGTTCTTGTGAAATTTGCAAACTGATATATGGTAGTCCATAGAAGGCTATGTTAATAAAGGAAATAACTTCCGTTAAAAACTGGAAAGAAGCTTTCTGAGAAACTACTTTGTGTTCTGTTAATTCATCTCACAGTGTTACAGCTTTCCCTTCAAGAAGCCTTCCCCTAAGACTGTCTTGTGGAATTTGCAAAGTGATATTTAGAAGCCCTTAGAGAGCTATGGTGAAAAAGAAAATATCGTAACATAAAAACCGAAAAGATGCTTTCTGAAAAACTGCACTGTGTTCTCTTAATTCATCTCACAGAGTTATAGCTTTCCCCTCAAGAAGCCGTTCACTAAGACTGTTCTTGTGGAATTTGCAAAGTGATATTTCGAAGCCCATAGAGGGATATGGTGAAAAAGGAAATCTCTTCCGTTAAAAACTGGAAAGAAACTTTCTGAGTAACTGCTTTGTTGTCTGTTAATTAATCTCACAGAGCTACAGCTTTCCCCTCAGGCAGCCTTTCGGTAAGACTGTTCTTGTGGATGTTGCAAAGTGATATTTGGAAGCCCATAGAGGGATACGGTGAAAAAGGAAATATCTTCCGTTAAAAAATGTAAACAAGTTTTCTGATAACCTGCTTTGTGTTCTGTTAATTCAACTCACAGAGTTACAGCTTTCCCCTAAAAAGCCTGTCTCAAGAAGCCCTTCGCTAATGCTGTTCTTTTGAAATTTGCAAAGTGATATTTGGAAGCCCTTTGAGGGATATTGTGAAAAAGGAAATATCTTCCGATATAAACTGGAAAGAAGTTTTCTGAGAAACTGCTTTGTGTTATATTAATTCATCTCACAGAGCTACAGCTTTCACCTCAAGAAGCCTTTTCCTAAGACTGTTCTTGTGGAATTTGCAAAGTGATATTTGGAAGCCCATAGAGGGCTATGCTGAAAAAGTAATTATCTTCCGTTAAAAACTGGAAAGAAGATTTCTGAGAAACTGCTGTGGGTTCTGTTAATTCATCTCACAGAGTTACAGCTTTCCCTTCAAGAAGCGTTTCGCTAAGACTGTTCTTGTGGAATTTGCAAAGTGATATTCGGAAGCCCTTAGAGGGCTATGGTGGAAAAGGAAATATCTTCCGTTAAAAACTGGAAAGAAGCTTTCTGAGAAACTGCTTTGTGTTCTGCTAGTTCATCTCACAGAGTTACAGCTTTCCTCTCAAGAAGCCGTTCAGTTAGACTGTTCTTGTGATATTTGCAAAGTGATATTTGGAAGCCCATTGAGGGCCATGGTGAAAAAAGGAAATATCTTCCGTTAAAAAGTGGAAAGAAGCTTTCTGAAAAACAGTTTTGTGTCTGTTAATTCATATTACAGATTTAAGCTTTCTCCTCCAAAAGCCTTTCGCTAAGACAGTTCTTGTGGAACTTGAAATGTGATATTTGGAAACCCATAGAGGGCTATGGTGAAAAAGGAAATATCTTCCGTTAAAAATTTTAAAGATGATTTCTGAGAAACTGCTTTTTTTTTTTGTTAATTGATCTCAGAGAGTTACAGTTTTCCCCTCAAGATGTCTTTCCCTAAGACTATTCTTGTGGAATTTGCAAAGTGATATTTGGAAGCCCATAGGAGGCTTTGGCGAAAAAGAAAATATCCTAAGATAAAAACCGAAAGGAAGCTTTATGAGAAACTGCGCTGTGTTCTCTTAATTCATCTCACAGAGTTACAGCTTTCCTCTAAACAAGCCGTTCACTGAGACTGTTCTTGTGGAATTTGCAAAGAGATATTGGAAGCCCATAGAGGATTATCACGAAAAAGGTAATTTCCTAAGATAAAAACCGAGAAGGAGCTTTCTGAGAAACTTCATTGTATTCTATTAATTCATCTCACAGAGTTATAGCTTTCGCCACAACAAGCCGTTCACTAAGACTGTTCCTGTGGAATTTGCAAGGTGATATTTGGAAGCCGTTAGAAGTCTATGCAGAAAAAGGAAATATCTTCCGTTTAAAACTGGAAAGAAGCTTTCTGAGAAACTGCTTTGTGTTCTGCTAATTCATCTCACAGGGTCACAGCTGTACCCTCAAGAAGCCTTTCGCTAAGACTGTTGTTTTGGAATTTGCAAAGTGATATTTGAAAGCCCTTAAAGGGCTATGGTGAAAACTGAAATATCTTCTGTAAAAAAATGTAAAGAATCTTCCTTAGAAGCTGCTTCGTGTTCTGTTAATTCATCTCACAGAGTTACAGCTTTCCCCTGAAGAAGCCTTTCGCTAAGCCTGTTCTTGTGGAATTTGCAAAGTAATATTTGGAAGCCCAAAGAAGGCTATGGTGAAAAAGGAAATGTCCTAAGATAAAAACTGAAAAGAAGCATTCTGAGAAACTGATTTGTGTTCTGTTAATTCATCTCACACAGTTACAGCTTTCCCGTCAAGAAACCATTCACTGAGACTGTTCTTGTGGAGTTTGCAAAGTGATATTGCAAGCCGATAGAGGGTTGTGGCGAAAAGGGAAATATCCTAAGATAAAAACCCAAAAGAAGCTTTCTGAGAAACTGCATTGTGTTCTCTTAATTCATCTCACAGAGTTATAGCTTTCCCCTCAAGAAGTCATTCATTAAGACTGTTCCTGTGGAATTTGCAAGGTGATATTTCGAAGCCCTTATTGGGCTATTTTGAAAAAGGAAATGTCTTCCGTTAAAAACTGGAAAGAATCTTTCTGAGAAACTGCTTGATGCTATGATAATTCATCTCACAGAGTTTCAGCTTTCCCCTCAAGAAGCCGTTCACTAAGACTGTTCCTGTGGAATTTTCAAAGTGATATATGGAAGCCCATAGAGGGCTACGGTGAAAAACAAAAGATCCTAGGATAAAAACTGAAAAGAAGCTTTCTGAGAAACCGCTTTGTGTTCTGTTAATTCAACTCACAGTGTTAAAGCTTTCTCCTCAAGAAGCGTTTCGCTAAGACTGTTCTTGTGGAATTTACAAAGTGATATTTAGAAGCCCATAGAGGGCTATGGTGAAACTGGAAATATCCTAAGATAAAAACCGAAAAGAAGCTTTCTGAGAAACTGCTTTGTGATCTGTTAAATCATCTCAAGAGTTAAAGTTTTCCCCTCAAGAAACCTTTCATGAAGACTGTTCTTGTGAAATTTTCAAAGTGATATTTGGAAGCCCAAAGAGGGCTACGGTGAAAAAGGAAACATCTTCAGATAAAAACTGGAAAGAAGCTTTCTGAGAAACTGCTTTGTGTTCTGTTAATTCATCTCACAGAGTTACAGCGTTCACCTCAAGAAGCCTTTCACTAAGGTTGTTCTTGTGGAATTTGGTAAGTTATATTTGGAAGCCCGTAGAGGACTATGGTCAAAAAGGAAATATCTTCAGTTAACTACTTGAAAGAAGCTTTCTGAGAAACTGCTTTGTGTTCTATTAATTAATTCATCTCACAGAGTTACAGCTTTCTCCTCAAGAATCCTTTCGCTAAGACTTTTCTTGTGGAATTTGCAAAGTGATATTTGGAAGCCCATACAGGGCTATGGTGAAGAAGGAATTATCCTAATATAAAACCTGAAAAGAAGCTTTCTGAGAAACTGCTTTGTGTTCTGTTAATACAACTCAGAGATTTACAGCTTTCCCCTCAAGAAGCCTATCTCAAGAAGACTTTCGCTTAGACTGTTCTTGTGAAATTTGCAAAGTAATACTTGGAAGCCCATAGTGCGCTATGGTGAAAAGGGAAATTTCTTCCGTTAAAAACTGGAAAGAAGTTTTCTGAGAAAATGCTTTGTTTTCTTTTAAATCATCTCACAGAATTACAGCTCTCCCCTCAAGAAGCCTTTCCCTGAGACAGTTCTTGTGGAATTTGCAAAGTGATATCTGGAAGCCCATAGAGGGCTATGGTAAATAAGGAAATATCTTCAGTTGAAAACTGGAAAGAAGATTTCTGACAAACTGCTTTGGGTTCTGTTAATACATCTCACAGAGTTGCAACTTTCCCCTCAAGAAGCCTTTTGCTAAGACTGCTCTTGTGGAATTTGCAGAGTTATATTTGGAAGCCCATAAAGGGATATGGTGAAAAAGCAAATATCCTAAGATAAAAACTGAAAAGAAGCTTTCTGAGAAACTGCTTTGTGTTCTTTAATTCATCTCACAGAGTTATAGCTTTCCCATCAAGAAGCCTTTCGGTAAGAATGCTTTTGTGAACTTTGCAAATTGATATTTAGAAGCCCAGAGAGGGCTATGAAAAAAGGAAATATCCTAAGATAAAAACTGAAAGAAGCTTTCTGAGAAACTGGTTTGAGTTCTGTTAATTCATCTCACAGAGTTACAGCTTTCCCTTCAAGAAGCCTTTCGCTAAGACTGTTCTTGTTCTTGTGGAACTTGCAAAGTGATATTTGGAAGCCCATGGGGGCTATGGTGAAAATTGAAACAAGTTCAGTTAAAAAAAGGAAAGAAGCTTTCTGAGAAACTGCTTTGTGTTCTGTTAATTCATCTCACAGAGTTACAGCATTCTCCTCAAGAAGCCTTTCGCTAAGGATGTTCTAGTGGAATTTGCAAAGTGATATTTGGAAGCCTGTAGAGGTCTATGGTGAGAAAGGAAATATCTTCAATTAACTACTTGAAAGAAGCTTTCTGAGAAACTGCTTTGTGTTCTGTTAATTCATCTCACAGAGTTACAGCTTTCCCTTCAAAAAGCCTTTCGCTAAGACTGTTGTTGTGGAATTTGCAAGGTGATATTCGGAGGCCCATAGAGGGCTATGGTGAAAATGGAGATATCCTAAGATAAAAACCGAAAAGAAGCTTTCTGAGAAACTGCTTAGTGTACTGTTAGTTCAACTCACAGAGTTACAGCGTCTTCCTCAGGAAGCCTTTCGCTAAGACTGTTCTTGTGGAAGTTGCAAAGTGATATTTGGAATCCCATAGAGGGATATGGTGAAAAAGGAAATATCTTCTGTTAAAAACTGGAAAGCAGCTTTCTGAGTAACTGCTTTGTGGTCTGTTAATTCATCTCACAGAGCTACAGCTTTCCCCTCAAGAAGCCTTTCGCTAAGACGGTTCTTGATGAATTTGCAAAGTGACATTTGTAAGCCCATACACTGCTATGATGACAAAGGAAATATCCTAAGGTAAAAACTGAAAAGAAGCTTTATGAGAAACTGCTTTGTGTTCTGATAATTCATCTGACAGAGTTACAGCTTTCCCCTCAAGAAGCTTTTCGCTAAGACTGTTCTTGTGGAATTTGCAAGGTGATATTTGGAAGGCCATAGGGGGCTATGGTGAAAATGGAAATATCCTAAGATAAAAACCTAAAAGAAGCTTTCTGAGAAACTGCTTTGTGTTCTGTTAATTCATCTCAGAGAGTTACAGCTTTCTGCTCAAGAAGCCTTTCACTAACACTGTTCTTGTAAAATTTGCAAAGTGATGTTTGGAATCCCATAGAGGGATTAGGTGAAAAAGGAAATAACATTCGTTAAAAACTGGAAAGAAGATTTCTGAGAAACTGCTTTGTGTTCTGTTAGTTCAACTCACAGTGTTACAGCTTTCCCTTCAAGAAGGTGTTCACTAAGACTGTTTTTGTGAAATTAACAAAGTGATATTTGGAAGCCCATAGAGGGCTATGGTGAAAAAGGAAATATCCTAGGATAAAAACTGAAAATAAGCTTTCTGAGAAACTGCTTTGTGTTCTGTTAATTCAACTCACAGAGTTACAATTTCACCTCAAGAAGCCTTTCTCAAGAAGTCTTTCGCTAAGACTGTTCTTGTGGAATTTGCAAAGTGATATTTGGAAGCCCATAGAGGGCTATGCTGAAAAAGGAAATATCTTCCGTTAAAAATGGGAAAGAATCTTTCTGAGAAACTGCTTTGTGTTCTGTTAATTCATCTCACAGAGTTACAGATTTCCCGTCCAGAAGCCTTTCGCTAAGACTGTTGTTGTGGAATTTTCAAAGTGATATTTGGAAGCCCATGGAGGGCTATGGTGAAAAGGGAAATAACTTCCGTTATAAACTGGAAAGAAGCTTTCTGAGAATCTGCCGTGTGTTCTGTTAATACATCTCACCGAGTTACAGCTTTCCCCTCAAGAAGCCTTTCTATAAGACTGTTCTTGTGGAATTTGCAAAGTGATACCTGGAAGCCCATAGAGGGCTATTTTGATAATGGAAAAATCGTAAGATAGAAACCGAAAAAAGCTGTCTGAGAAACTGCTTTGTGTTGTGTTAGTTCATCTCACAGTGTTACAGCTTCCCCTCAGGAAGCCCTTCACTAAGACTGTTCTTGTGAAATTTGCAAACTGATATTTGTAATCCCATAGAGGGCTATGGTGAAAAAGGAAAAATATTACGTTAAAAACTGCAAAGAAGATTTATGACACACTGATTTGTATTCTGTTAATCCAACTCACAGAGATACAGCTTTCCCCTCCCGAAACCTTTCGTTAAGACTGTTCTTGTGGAATTTTCAAAGTGATATTTGGAAGCCCATAGAGGGCTATGGTGAAAAAGGAAAATCCTAAGATAAAAACTGAAAAGAAGCTTTCTGAGGAACTGCTTTGTGTTGTGTTAATTAATCTCACAGAGTTACAGCTTTCCCCTCAAGAAGTCGTTCACTAAGACTGTTCTTGTGAAATTTGCAAAGTGATATTTGGAAGCCCTTTGAGGCCTATGGTGAAAAAGGAAATATACTAAGAAAAAAACTGAAAAGAAGCTTTCTGAGAAACTGATTTGTGTTCTGTTCATTCATCTCACAGAATTACAACTTTTCCCTCAAAAAGCTTTTCGCTAAGACTGTTCTTGTGGAATTTGCAAAGTGATATTTGGAGGCCCATAGAGGGCTACGGTGAAAAAGTAAATATATTCCGTTAAAAACTGGAAAGAAGATTTCTGAGAAACTGCTTTGAGTTCTGTTAAAACATCTCACAGAGTTACAGCTTTTCCCTCAAGAAGCCTTTCCATAAGACTGTTTTTGTGGAATTTGCAAAGTGATATTTGGAAGCCCATTGAGGGCCTTGGTGAAAAAGGAAATATCCTAAGATAAAAACTGAAAAGAAGCTTTCTAAGAAACTGCTTTGTGTTCTGTTAATTCTTCTCACAGAGTTACACCTTATCCCTCCAGATGCCTGTCGCTAAGACTGTTCTTGTGTAATATGCAAAGTGTAATTTGGAAGCCCATGAAGGGCTATGGTGAAATAGGAAATATTTTCCGTTAAGAACTGGAAAGAAGCTTTCTGAGAAACTGCTTTGTGTTCTGTTAGTTCATCTCACAGAGTTACAGTTTTCGCCTGAAGAAGCCTTTCGCTAAGACTGTTCTTGTGGAATTTGTAAAGTGGTATTTGGAAGCCCATAGAGGGCTATGGTGATAAAGGAAATATCTTCGGTTGAAAACTGAAAAGAAGTTTTCTGAGAAACTGCTTTGTGTTCTGTTAGTTCATCTCACAGAGTTACAGCTTTCCCCTCAAGAAGCCGTTCACTAGAACTGTTCTTGTGAAATTTGCAAAGTGATATTTGGAAGGCCATAGAGGGCTTTGGTGAAAAATGAAATATCTTCAGTTAAAAACTGTTAAGAATCTTTTGAGAAACTGCTTTGTGTTCTGTTAATTCATCTCAGAAAGTTACAGCTTTCCCCTCAAGAAACCTTTCGCTAAGACTGCTCTTGTGGAATTTGCAAAGTGATATTTGGAAGCCCATAGATGGCTATGAAGAAAAAGGAAATATCCTTAGATAAAAAAAGAAAAGAAGCTTTCTGAGAAACTGCTTTGTGTTCTGTTAATTCACCTCACAGAGTTACAGCTTTTCCCTCAAAAAGCCTTTCGCTAAGACTGTTCTTGTGAGTTTGCAAAGTGATATTTGGAAAACCATAGAGTGTTACGGTGAAAAAGGATATATCTTCAGATAAAAACTGGAAAGAAGCTTTCTGAGAAATTGGTTTGTGTTCTGTTAATTAATCTCGAAGAGTTACAGCTTTCCCCTTAAGATGCCTTTCGCTTAGACTGTTCTTGTGGAATTTGCACAGTGATATTTGGAAGCCGATAGAGGGCTTTGGTGAAAAAGTAAATATCTTCCGTTAAAAACTGGAAAGAAGCTTTCTGAGAAACTGCGTTGTTTTCTGCTAATTCATCTTACAGAGTTTCAGCTTTCACCTCAAGAAGCCCTTCACTAAGACTCTTCTTTTGGAATTTGCAAAGTGATATTTGGAAGCCCATAGAGGGCTATGGTGAAAAACGAAATATCTTAAGATAATAACTGAAAAGAAGCTTTCTGAGAAACTGCTTTTTTTCTGTTAATTCAACTCACAGAGGTACAGCTTTCTCCTCAAGAAGCCTTTCGCTAAGACTGCTCTTGTGGAATTTGCAAAGTGATATTTGGAAGCCCATGGAGGGCTATGGTGAAAAAGGAAATCTCTTCCGTTAAAAAATGGAAAGAAGTTTTCTGAGAAACTGCTTTGTGTTCTTTTAGTTCATCTCACAGAGTTTCAGCTTTCCCCTGAAGAAACCGTTCACTAAGACTATTCCTGTGAAATTTGCAAAATGATATTTGGAAACCCATAGAGGACTATGGTGATAAAGGAAATATCTTCCGTTAAAAACTGGAAAGAAGCCTTCTGAGAACCTGCCGTGTGTTGGTGTAATACATCTCACCGAGTTACAGCTTTCCCCTCAAGAAGCCTTTCACTAAGACTGTTCTTCTGGAATTTGCAATGTGATATTTGGAAGGCCATAGAGGCCTATGGTGAAAAAGGAAATATCCTAAGATAAAAACTGAAAAGAAGCTTTCTGAGAATCTACTTTGTGTTCTCTTAATTAATCTCACCGCGTTACAGCTTTCCCTTCAAGAAGCTGTTGGCTAAGACTGTTCTAGTGGAATTTGAAAAGTGATATTTGGAAGCCCACAGAGGGCTATGGTGAAAAAGGAAATATCTTCCGTTAAAAACTGGTAAGACGATTTCTGAGAAACTGCTTTGTGTTCTGTTAATACACCTCACCGAGTTACAGCTTTCCCCTCAAGAAGCCTTTCGCTAATACTGTTTTTGTGGGATTTGCACAGTGATATTTGGAAGCCCATAGAGGGCTTTGGTGAAAAAGGAAATTTCTTCAGTTAAAAACTGGAAAGAAGTTTTCTGAGAAACTGCTTTGTGTTCTGTTAATTCATCTCACAGAGTTACAGCTTTCCCCTTCAGAAACCTCTCCCTAAGACTGTTCTTTTGGAATTTGCAAGGTGATATTTGAAAGCCCATAGAGGGCTATGGTGAAAAAGGAAATATCTTCAGTTAAAAACTGGAAAGAAGCTGTATGAGAAACTGCTTTGTGTTCTGTCAATTTACCTTTAAGAGTTACAGCTTTCCCCTGCAGAAGCCTTTCCCTAAGACTGTACTTGTGGAATGTGCAAAGTGATATTTGGTAAAAGGCGAAAAATTTATACGATCTGTAGAGAAACCAGAGAATTGCAAAGTGATACTTGGAAACACACAGAGGGCTATGGTGAAAAAGAAAATATCTTCAGTTAAAAACTGGAAAGAAGCTTTCTGAGAAACTGCCCTGTGTTGGTGTAATATATCTCACCGAGTTACATCTTTCCCCTCAAGCAGCCTTTCACTAAGACTGTTCTTGTGGAATTTGCAATGTGATATTTGGAAGTCCATAGAGGCCTATGGTGAAAAAGGAAATATCCTAAGATAAAAATTGAAAAGAAGCTTTCTGAGAAACGGCTTTGGGTTCTCTTACTTCATATCACAGAGTTAGAGCTTTCCCCTCAAGAAGTCGTTCACTAAGACTGCTCTTGTGAAATTTGCAAAGTGATATTTGGAAACTCATAGGAGGCTATGGTGAAAAAGGCAATGTCTTCCGTTAAAAACTGGAAAGAAGCTTTCTGAGAAACTGCAATGTGTTCTGTTAATACAACACACCAAGTTACAGCTTTCCCCTCAAGAAGCCTTTCGCTAAGACTGCTCTTGTGGGATTTGTAAAGTGATATTTGGAAGCCCATAGAGGGCTACGGTGAAAAAGGAAATATCTTCAGTTAAACTGTGGATAGAAACATTCTGAGAAACTGCTTTCTGTTCTGTTAATTCATCTCACCGAGTTACAGCCTTCCCCTCAAGAAGCTTTTCGCTAAGGGTGTTCTTGTGGGATTTGCAAAGTGCTATTTGGAAGCCCATAGAGGGCTATGCTGAAAAAGGAAATTTCTTCAGTTAAAAACTGGAAAGAAGCTTTCTGAGAAACTGCTTGGTGTTCTGTTAATTCATCTCACAGAATTACAGCTTTCCCCTCAAGAAGCCTTTCGCGAAGACTTTTCTTGTGGAATTTGCAAAGTGATATTTGGAAATCCTTAGAGGGCTATGGTGAAAAAGGAAATATCTTCCGTTAAAAACTGGAAAGAAGCTTTCACAGAAACTGCTTTGTGTTCAGTTAATACTTCCCACAGAGTTACAGCTTTCCCCTGAAGAACCCTTTCGCTAAGACTGTTCTTGTGGAATTTGCTAGGGGATATTTGGAAGCCCATAAAGGGCTATGGTGGAAAAGGAAATATCTTCCGTTAAAAACTGGAAAGAAGCTTTCTGAGAAACTGCTTTGTATTCCGTTAATTCATCTCACAGAGTTACAGCTTTCCTATCATGAAGCCGAACACTAAGACTCCTTTTGTGGAATTTCCAAACTGATATTTGGAAGCCCATAGAGGGCTATGGTGAAAAAAGAAATATCTTCCGAGAAAAACTAGAAAGAAGCTTTCTGAGAAACTGCTCTGTGTTCTGTTAATTCATCTCAGAGTTACTGCTTTCCCCTCAAGAAACCTATCACTAAGACTGTTCCTGTGGATTTTCCAAAGTGATATTTGGAAGCCTAAAGAGGGCTATGGTGAAAAAAGAAATATCTTCTGTTAAAAACTCAAAAGAAGCTTTCTGAGAAACTAATTTGTGTTCTGTTAATTCACCTCACACAGTTACAGCTTTCCCCTCAAGAAGACTGTCGCTAGGACTGTTCTTGAGGAATTTGCAAAGTGATATTTGGAAGCCCATAGAGGGCTATGGTGAAAAAGGAAATATCTTCCTTTAAGATCTGGAAAGAAGCTTTCTGAGAAACTGATTTGTGTTCTGTTAATTCATCTCACAGAGTTACTGCGTTCCCCTCAAGAAGCCTTTCTCTAAGACTGTTCTTGTGGAATTTGCAAAGTGATATTTGGAAGCCAATAGAGGGTTATGGTAAAAAAGGATATATCTTCCGGTAAAAACTGGAAAGAAGCTTTCTGAGAAACTGCTTTGTGTTCTGTCATTTCATCTCACAGAGTTACAGCTTTCCCCTCAAGAAGCCTTTTGCGAAGATTGTTCTTGTGGAATTTGCAAAGTGATATTTGGAAGCTCATAGAGGGCTATGGTGAAAAAGGTATGTCTTCCTTTAAGAAATGGAAAGAAGCTTTCTGAGAAACTGCTTTGTGTTCTGTCACTTCATCTCACAGAGTTACAGCTTTCCCCTCAAGAAGCCTTTCGCTAAGACTGTTCTTGTGGAATTTGCAAAGAGATATTTGGAAGCCCATAAAGGGTTAAGGTGAAAAAGGAAAATCTTCCCTTAAAAACTGGAAAGAATCTTTCTGAGAAACTGCTTTGTGTTCTGTTAATTCATCTCACAGTAACTGCTTTCCCCTCAAGAAGCCTTTCGCTAAGACTCTTCTCGTGGAATTTGCAAAGTGATATTTGGAAGCCCATAGAAGGTTAAGGTGAAAAAGGAAATATCTTCCGTTAAAACTGAAAAGAAGCTTTCTGAGAAACTTCTTTGTGTTCTGTTAATTCATCTCACAGAGTCACTGCTTTCACCTCAAGAAGCCTTCCGCTAAGACTGTTCTTGTGGAATTTTCATAGTGATATTTTCAAGCCCATAGAGGGCTAAGGTGAAAAAGGAAATATCTAAGATAAAAACTGAAAAGAAGCATTCTGAGAAACTACTTTTTGTTCTGTTAATTCATCTCACAAAGTTACAGCTTTCCCCTCAAGAAGCCTTTCACGAAGACTCTTCTTGTGAAATTTTCCAAGTGATATTTGGAAGCCCATAGAGGAGTATGGTGAAAAAGGAAATATCTTCAGTTAAAAACTGGAAAGAAGCTTTCTGATTAACTGCTCTGTCTTCTCTTAATTCATCTCACAGAGTTACTGCTTTCCCAGCAAGAAGCCATTCTCTAGGATTCTTCTTGTGGATTTTGCAAAGTGATATTCGAAGCCCATAGAGGGCTATGGTGAAAAAGGAAATATCTTCCGTTAAAAACTGGAAAGAAGCTTTCTGAGAAACTGCTTTATGTTCTGTTAATTCATCTCACAGAGTTACAGCTTTCCCTTCAAGAAGCCTTTCGCTAAGACTCTTCTTGTGGGATTTGCTAAGTGATATTTGGAAGCCCATAGAGGTCTATGGTGAAAAAGGAAATATCTTCCGTTAAAAACTGGAAAGAAGCTTTCTGAGAATCTTTTCTGTGTTCTGTTAATTCATCTCACAGAGTTACTACTTTCCCATCAAGAAGCCTTTCGCTAAGACTATTCTTGTGGATTTGCAGAGTGATATTTGGAAACCCATTGAGGGCAATGGTGAAAAAGGAAATATCTTCCGTTAAAATCTGGAAAGAAGCTTTCTGAGAAACTACTTTGTGTTCTGTTAATTCATCTCACAGAGTTACAGCTTTCCCCTCAAGAAGCCTCTCGCTAATACTGTTCTTGTCGAATTTGCAAAGTGATAGTTGGAAGCCCATAGAAGGCTATGGTGAAAAAGGAAATATCTTCCGTTAAAAACTGGAAAGAAGCTTTCTGAGAAACTGCTTTGTGTTCTGTCAATTCATCTCACAGAGTTACAGCTTCCTCCTCAAGAAGCCTTTCGCTAAGACTGTTCTTGTGGAATTTGCAAAGTGATATTTGGAAGCCCATAGAGGGCTATATTGAAAAAGGAAATATCTTCCGTTAAAAACTAGAAAGTAGCATTCTGAGAAACTTATTTGTGTTCTGTTAATTCATCTCACAGAGTTACAGCTTTGCTTTCAAGAAGCCTTTCGCTAAGTCTGTTCTTGCGGAATTTGCAAAGTGATATTTGGAAGCCCCTAGAGGGCTATGGTGAACAAGGAAATATCTTCCGTTAAAAACTGGAAAGAAGCTTTCTGAGGAACTGCTTTGTGTACTGTTAATTCTTCTCACATAGTTACAGTTTTCCCCTCAAGAAGCCTTTCGCTAAGATTGTTCTTGTAGAATTTGCAAAGTCATATTTGGAAGCCCTTAGAGGGCTATGGTGAAAAAGGATATATCTTCCGTTAAAAACTGGAAAGAAGCTTTCTGAGAAACTGCTTTGTGTTCTGTTAATTCTTCCCATAGAGTTACAGCTACCTCGTGAAGAAGGTTTTCTCTAAGACTGTTTTTATGGAATTTGCAAAGTGATATTTGGAAGCCCATAGAAGGCTATGGTGGAAAAGAAAATATCTTCCGTTAAAAAAAGGAAAGAAGCTTTTTGAGAAACTGCTTTATGTTCTGTTAATTCATCTCACAGATTTACAGCTTTCCCTTCAATAAGCCTTTCGCTAAGACTCTTCTGGTGGAATTTGCAAAGTGATATTTGGAAGCCCATAGAGGACTATGGTGAACAAGGTTATATCTTCCCTTAAAAACTGGAAAGAAGCTTTCTGAGAAACTGATTTCTGTTCTGTTAATTCATCTCACAGAGTTACAGCTTTCCCCTCAAGAAGCCTTTCGCTAAGACTGTTGTTGTGGAATTTTAAAAGTGATATTTGGAAGCCCATAGAGGGCTATGGTGAAAAAGAAAATATCTTCCGTTAAAAACTGCAAAGAAGCTTTCTGAGGAACTGCTTTGTATACTGTTAATCCTTCGCACATAGTTACAGATTTGCCCTAAAGAAGCCTTTCGCTAAGATTGTTATTGTGGAATTTTCAAAGTGATATTTGGAATCCCCTAGAGGGCTACGGTGAAAAAGGATGTATCTTTCCTTCAAAAATGAAAAGAATCTTTCTGAGAATCTGCTTTGTGTTCTGTTAATTGTTCCACAGTGTTACAGCATTTCCCTGAAGAAGCTTTTCGCTCAGACTGTTCTTGTGGAATTCTGAAAGTGATATTTTAAATCCCATAGAGGGCTACGGTGGAAAAGTAAATATCTTCCCTTAAAAACTGGAAAAAAGCTTTCTGAGAAACTGCTTTGGGTTCTGTTAATTCATCTCACAGAGTTACAGCTTTCCCTTCAAGAAGCCTTTCGCTAAGGCTATTCTTGTGGAATTGGCAAAGTGATATTTGGATGCCCTTAGAGGGATATGGTGGAAAAGGAAATATTTTCAGTTAAACACTGGAAAGAAGCTTTCTGAGAAACTGCTTTGTGTTCTGTCAATTCATCTCACAGAGTTACAGCTTACCCTTCAAGAAGCCTTTCGCTAAGACTGTTCTTGTGGAATTTGCAAAGTGATATTTGGAAGCTTATAGAGGGCTATATTGAAAAAGGAAATATCTTCAATTAAAAACTGGAAAGAAGCTTTCTGAGAAACTGCTTTGTGTTCTGTTAATTCATCTCACAGTGTTACTGCTTTCCAATTAAGAAACCTTTCGCTAAGACTGTTGTTGTGGAATTTGCAAACTGATATTTGGAATCCCATAGGGAACTATGGTGAAAAAGGAAATATGTTCCGTTAAAAACAGGAAAGAGGCTTACGGAGAAGCTGCTTTGTGTTCTGTTAATTCATCTCACCGAGCTACTGCTTTCCCCTCAAGAAACCTTTCGCTAAGACTGTTCTTTTGGAATATGCAAAGCGATATTTGAAGTCCATAGAGTGCTATGGTGAAAAAGGAAATATCTACCGTTAAAAACTGGAAAGAAGCTATCAGAGAAACTGCTTTGTGTTCCGTTAATTCATCTCACAGAGTTACTGCGTTCCCCTCAAGAAGACTTTCGCTAAGACTGTTCTTGTGGAATTTGTAAAGTGATATTTGGAAACCCATAGCGGGCTATGGTGAAAAAGGAAATATCTTCCGTTAAAAACTGGAAAAAAGCTTTCTGAGAAACTGCTTTGGGTTCTGTTAATTCATCTCACAGAGTTACAGCTTTCCCTTCAAGAAGCCTTTCGCTAAGGCTATTCTTGTGGAATTGGCAAAGTGATATTTGGATGCCCTTAGAGGGATATGGTGGAAAAGGAAATATTTTCAGTTAAACACTGGAAAGAAGCTTTCTGAGAAACTGCTTTGTGTTCTGTCAATTCATCTCACAGAGTTACAGCTTACCCTTCAAGAAGCCTTTCGCTAAGACTGTTCTTGTGGAATTTGCAAAGTGATATTTGGAAGCTTATAGAGGGCTATATTGAAAAAGGAAATATCTTCAATTAAAAACTGGAAAGAAGCTTTCTGAGAAACTGCTTTGTGTTCTGTTAATTCATCTCACAGTGTTACTGCTTTCCAATTAAGAAACCTTTCGCTAAGACTGTTGTTGTGGAATTTGCAAACTGATATTTGGAATCCCATAGGGAACTATGGTGAAAAAGGAAATATCTTCCGTTAAAAACAGGAAAGAGGCTTACGGAGAAGCTGCTTTGTGTTCTGTTAATTCATCTCACCGAGCTACTGCTTTCCCCTCAAGAAACCTTTCGCTAAGTCTGTTCTTTTGGAATATGCAAAGCGATATTTGAAGTCCATAGAGTGCTATGGTGAAAAAGGAAATATCTACCGTTAAAAACTGGAAAGAAGCTATCAGAGAAACTGCTTTGTGTTCCGTTAATTCATCTCACAGAGTTACAGCGTTCACCTCAAGAAGCCTTTCACTAAGGTTGTTCTTGTGGAATTTGGTAAGTTATATTTGGAAGCCCGTAGAGGACTATGGTCAAAAAGGAAATATCTTCAGTTAACTACTTGAAAGAAGCTTTCTGAGAAACTGCTTTGTGTTCTATTAATTAATTCATCTCACAGAGTTACAGCTTTCTCCTCAAGAATCCTTTCGCTAAGACTTTTCTTGTGGAATTTGCAAAGTGATATTTGGAAGCCCATACAGGGCTATGGTGAAGAAGGAATTATCCTAATATAAAACCTGAAAAGAAGCTTTCTGAGAAACTGCTTTGTGTTCTGTTAATACAACTCAGAGATTTACAGCTTTCCCCTCAAGAAGCCTATCTCAAGAAGACTTTCGCTTAGACTGTTCTTGTGAAATTTGCAAAGTAATACTTGGAAGCCCATAGTGCGCTATGGTGAAAAGGGAAATTTCTTCCGTTAAAAACTGGAAAGAAGTTTTCTGAGAAAATGCTTTGTTTTCTTTTAAATCATCTCACAGAATTACAGCTCTCCCCTCAAGAAGCCTTTCCCTGAGACAGTTCTTGTGGAATTTGCAAAGTGATATCTGGAAGCCCATAGAGGGCTATGGTAAATAAGGAAATATCTTCAGTTGAAAACTGGAAAGAAGATTTCTGACAAACTGCTTTGGGTTCTGTTAATACATCTCACAGAGTTGCAACTTTCCCCTCAAGAAGCCTTTTGCTAAGACTGCTCTTGTGGAATTTGCAGAGTTATATTTGGAAGCCCATAAAGGGATATGGTGAAAAAGCAAATATCCTAAGATAAAAACTGAAAAGAAGCTTTCTGAGAAACTGCTTTGTGTTCTTTAATTCATCTCACAGAGTTATAGCTTTCCCATCAAGAAGCCTTTCGGTAAGAATGCTTTTGTGAACTTTGCAAATTGATATTTAGAAGCCCAGAGAGGGCTATGAAAAAAGGAAATATCCTAAGATAAAAACTGAAAGAAGCTTTCTGAGAAACTGGTTTGAGTTCTGTTAATTCATCTCACAGAGTTACAGCTTTCCCTTCAAGAAGCCTTTCGCTAAGACTGTTCTTGTTCTTGTGGAACTTGCAAAGTGATATTTGGAAGCCCATGGGGGCTATGGTGAAAATTGAAACAAGTTCAGTTAAAAAAAGGAAAGAAGCTTTCTGAGAAACTGCTTTGTGTTCTGTTAATTCATCTCACAGAGTTACAGCATTCTCCTCAAGAAGCCTTTCGCTAAGGATGTTCTAGTGGAATTTGCAAAGTGATATTTGGAAGCCTGTAGAGGTCTATGGTGAGAAAGGAAATATCTTCAATTAACTACTTGAAAGAAGCTTTCTGAGAAACTGCTTTGTGTTCTGTTAATTCATCTCACAGAGTTACAGCTTTCCCTTCAAAAAGCCTTTCGCTAAGACTGTTGTTGTGGAATTTGCAAGGTGATATTCGGAGGCCCATAGAGGGCTATGGTGAAAATGGAGATATCCTAAGATAAAAACCGAAAAGAAGCTTTCTGAGAAACTGCTTAGTGTACTGTTAGTTCAACTCACAGAGTTACAGCGTCTTCCTCAGGAAGCCTTTCGCTAAGACTGTTCTTGTGGAAGTTGCAAAGTGATATTTGGAATCCCATAGAGGGATATGGTGAAAAAGGAAATATCTTCTGTTAAAAACTGGAAAGCAGCTTTCTGAGTAACTGCTTTGTGGTCTGTTAATTCATCTCACAGAGCTACAGCTTTCCCCTCAAGAAGCCTTTCGCTAAGACGGTTCTTGATGAATTTGCAAAGTGACATTTGTAAGCCCATACACTGCTATGATGACAAAGGAAATATCCTAAGGTAAAAACTGAAAAGAAGCTTTATGAGAAACTGCTTTGTGTTCTGATAATTCATCTGACAGAGTTACAGCTTTCCCCTCAAGAAGCTTTTCGCTAAGACTGTTCTTGTGGAATTTGCAAGGTGATATTTGGAAGGCCATAGGGGGCTATGGTGAAAATGGAAATATCCTAAGATAAAAACCTAAAAGAAGCTTTCTGAGAAACTGCTTTGTGTTCTGTTAATTCATCTCAGAGAGTTACAGCTTTCTGCTCAAGAAGCCTTTCACTAACACTGTTCTTGTAAAATTTGCAAAGTGATGTTTGGAATCCCATAGAGGGATTAGGTGAAAAAGGAAATAACATTCGTTAAAAACTGGAAAGAAGATTTCTGAGAAACTGCTTTGTGTTCTGTTAGTTCAACTCACAGTGTTACAGCTTTCCCTTCAAGAAGGTGTTCACTAAGACTGTTTTTGTGAAATTAACAAAGTGATATTTGGAAGCCCATAGAGGGCTATGGTGAAAAAGGAAATATCCTAGGATAAAAACTGAAAATAAGCTTTCTGAGAAACTGCTTTGTGTTCTGTTAATTCAACTCACAGAGTTACAATTTCACCTCAAGAAGCCTTTCTCAAGAAGTCTTTCGCTAAGACTGTTCTTGTGGAATTTGCAAAGTGATATTTGGAAGCCCATAGAGGGCTATGCTGAAAAAGGAAATATCTTCCGTTAAAAATGGGAAAGAATCTTTCTGAGAAACTGCTTTGTGTTCTGTTAATTCATCTCACAGAGTTACAGATTTCCCGTCCAGAAGCCTTTCGCTAAGACTGTTGTTGTGGAATTTTCAAAGTGATATTTGGAAGCCCATGGAGGGCTATGGTGAAAAGGGAAATAACTTCCGTTATAAACTGGAAAGAAGCTTTCTGAGAATCTGCCGTGTGTTCTGTTAATACATCTCACCGAGTTACAGCTTTCCCCTCAAGAAGCCTTTCTATAAGACTGTTCTTGTGGAATTTGCAAAGTGATACCTGGAAGCCCATAGAGGGCTATTTTGATAATGGAAAAATCGTAAGATAGAAACCGAAAAAAGCTGTCTGAGAAACTGCTTTGTGTTGTGTTAGTTCATCTCACAGTGTTACAGCTTCCCCTCAGGAAGCCCTTCACTAAGACTGTTCTTGTGAAATTTGCAAACTGATATTTGTAATCCCATAGAGGGCTATGGTGAAAAAGGAAAAATATTACGTTAAAAACTGCAAAGAAGATTTATGACACACTGATTTGTATTCTGTTAATCCAACTCACAGAGATACAGCTTTCCCCTCCCGAAACCTTTCGTTAAGACTGTTCTTGTGGAATTTTCAAAGTGATATTTGGAAGCCCATAGAGGGCTATGGTGAAAAAGGAAAATCCTAAGATAAAAACTGAAAAGAAGCTTTCTGAGGAACTGCTTTGTGTTGTGTTAATTAATCTCACAGAGTTACAGCTTTCCCCTCAAGAAGTCGTTCACTAAGACTGTTCTTGTGAAATTTGCAAAGTGATATTTGGAAGCCCTTTGAGGCCTATGGTGAAAAAGGAAATATACTAAGAAAAAAACTGAAAAGAAGCTTTCTGAGAAACTGATTTGTGTTCTGTTCATTCATCTCACAGAATTACAACTTTTCCCTCAAAAAGCTTTTCGCTAAGACTGTTCTTGTGGAATTTGCAAAGTGATATTTGGAGGCCCATAGAGGGCTACGGTGAAAAAGTAAATATATTCCGTTAAAAACTGGAAAGAAGATTTCTGAGAAACTGCTTTGAGTTCTGTTAAAACATCTCACAGAGTTACAGCTTTTCCCTCAAGAAGCCTTTCCATAAGACTGTTTTTGTGGAATTTGCAAAGTGATATTTGGAAGCCCATTGAGGGCCTTGGTGAAAAAGGAAATATCCTAAGATAAAAACTGAAAAGAAGCTTTCTAAGAAACTGCTTTGTGTTCTGTTAATTCTTCTCACAGAGTTACACCTTATCCCTCCAGATGCCTGTCGCTAAGACTGTTCTTGTGTAATATGCAAAGTGTAATTTGGAAGCCCATGAAGGGCTATGGTGAAATAGGAAATATTTTCCGTTAAGAACTGGAAAGAAGCTTTCTGAGAAACTGCTTTGTGTTCTGTTAGTTCATCTCACAGAGTTACAGTTTTCGCCTGAAGAAGCCTTTCGCTAAGACTGTTCTTGTGGAATTTGTAAAGTGGTATTTGGAAGCCCATAGAGGGCTATGGTGATAAAGGAAATATCTTCGGTTGAAAACTGAAAAGAAGTTTTCTGAGAAACTGCTTTGTGTTCTGTTAGTTCATCTCACAGAGTTACAGCTTTCCCCTCAAGAAGCCGTTCACTAGAACTGTTCTTGTGAAATTTGCAAAGTGATATTTGGAAGGCCATAGAGGGCTTTGGTGAAAAATGAAATATCTTCAGTTAAAAACTGTTAAGAATCTTTTGAGAAACTGCTTTGTGTTCTGTTAATTCATCTCAGAAAGTTACAGCTTTCCCCTCAAGAAACCTTTCGCTAAGACTGCTCTTGTGGAATTTGCAAAGTGATATTTGGAAGCCCATAGATGGCTATGAAGAAAAAGGAAATATCCTTAGATAAAAAAAGAAAAGAAGCTTTCTGAGAAACTGCTTTGTGTTCTGTTAATTCACCTCACAGAGTTACAGCTTTTCCCTCAAAAAGCCTTTCGCTAAGACTGTTCTTGTGAGTTTGCAAAGTGATATTTGGAAAACCATAGAGTGTTACGGTGAAAAAGGATATATCTTCAGATAAAAACTGGAAAGAAGCTTTCTGAGAAATTGGTTTGTGTTCTGTTAATTAATCTCGAAGAGTTACAGCTTTCCCCTTAAGATGCCTTTCGCTTAGACTGTTCTTGTGGAATTTGCACAGTGATATTTGGAAGCCGATAGAGGGCTTTGGTGAAAAAGTAAATATCTTCCGTTAAAAACTGGAAAGAAGCTTTCTGAGAAACTGCGTTGTTTTCTGCTAATTCATCTTACAGAGTTTCAGCTTTCACCTCAAGAAGCCCTTCACTAAGACTCTTCTTTTGGAATTTGCAAAGTGATATTTGGAAGCCCATAGAGGGCTATGGTGAAAAACGAAATATCTTAAGATAATAACTGAAAAGAAGCTTTCTGAGAAACTGCTTTTTTTCTGTTAATTCAACTCACAGAGGTACAGCTTTCTCCTCAAGAAGCCTTTCGCTAAGACTGCTCTTGTGGAATTTGCAAAGTGATATTTGGAAGCCCATGGAGGGCTATGGTGAAAAAGGAAATCTCTTCCGTTAAAAAATGGAAAGAAGTTTTCTGAGAAACTGCTTTGTGTTCTTTTAGTTCATCTCACAGAGTTTCAGCTTTCCCCTGAAGAAACCGTTCACTAAGACTATTCCTGTGAAATTTGCAAAATGATATTTGGAAACCCATAGAGGACTATGGTGATAAAGGAAATATCTTCCGTTAAAAACTGGAAAGAAGCCTTCTGAGAACCTGCCGTGTGTTGGTGTAATACATCTCACCGAGTTACAGCTTTCCCCTCAAGAAGCCTTTCACTAAGACTGTTCTTCTGGAATTTGCAATGTGATATTTGGAAGGCCATAGAGGCCTATGGTGAAAAAGGAAATATCCTAAGATAAAAACTGAAAAGAAGCTTTCTGAGAATCTACTTTGTGTTCTCTTAATTAATCTCACCGCGTTACAGCTTTCCCTTCAAGAAGCTGTTGGCTAAGACTGTTCTAGTGGAATTTGAAAAGTGATATTTGGAAGCCCACAGAGGGCTATGGTGAAAAAGGAAATATCTTCCGTTAAAAACTGGTAAGACGATTTCTGAGAAACTGCTTTGTGTTCTGTTAATACACCTCACCGAGTTACAGCTTTCCCCTCAAGAAGCCTTTCGCTAATACTGTTTTTGTGGGATTTGCACAGTGATATTTGGAAGCCCATAGAGGGCTTTGGTGAAAAAGGAAATTTCTTCAGTTAAAAACTGGAAAGAAGTTTTCTGAGAAACTGCTTTGTGTTCTGTTAATTCATCTCACAGAGTTACAGCTTTCCCCTTCAGAAACCTCTCCCTAAGACTGTTCTTTTGGAATTTGCAAGGTGATATTTGAAAGCCCATAGAGGGCTATGGTGAAAAAGGAAATATCTTCAGTTAAAAACTGGAAAGAAGCTGTATGAGAAACTGCTTTGTGTTCTGTCAATTTACCTTTAAGAGTTACAGCTTTCCCCTGCAGAAGCCTTTCCCTAAGACTGTACTTGTGGAATGTGCAAAGTGATATTTGGTAAAAGGCGAAAAATTTATACGATCTGTAGAGAAACCAGAGAATTGCAAAGTGATACTTGGAAACACACAGAGGGCTATGGTGAAAAAGAAAATATCTTCAGTTAAAAACTGGAAAGAAGCTTTCTGAGAAACTGCCCTGTGTTGGTGTAATATATCTCACCGAGTTACATCTTTCCCCTCAAGCAGCCTTTCACTAAGACTGTTCTTGTGGAATTTGCAATGTGATATTTGGAAGTCCATAGAGGCCTATGGTGAAAAAGGAAATATCCTAAGATAAAAATTGAAAAGAAGCTTTCTGAGAAACGGCTTTGGGTTCTCTTACTTCATATCACAGAGTTAGAGCTTTCCCCTCAAGAAGTCGTTCACTAAGACTGCTCTTGTGAAATTTGCAAAGTGATATTTGGAAACTCATAGGAGGCTATGGTGAAAAAGGCAATGTCTTCCGTTAAAAACTGGAAAGAAGCTTTCTGAGAAACTGCAATGTGTTCTGTTAATACAACACACCAAGTTACAGCTTTCCCCTCAAGAAGCCTTTCGCTAAGACTGCTCTTGTGGGATTTGTAAAGTGATATTTGGAAGCCCATAGAGGGCTACGGTGAAAAAGGAAATATCTTCAGTTAAACTGTGGATAGAAACATTCTGAGAAACTGCTTTCTGTTCTGTTAATTCATCTCACCGAGTTACAGCCTTCCCCTCAAGAAGCTTTTCGCTAAGGGTGTTCTTGTGGGATTTGCAAAGTGCTATTTGGAAGCCCATAGAGGGCTATGCTGAAAAAGGAAATTTCTTCAGTTAAAAACTGGAAAGAAGCTTTCTGAGAAACTGCTTGGTGTTCTGTTAATTCATCTCACAGAATTACAGCTTTCCCCTCAAGAAGCCTTTCGCGAAGACTTTTCTTGTGGAATTTGCAAAGTGATATTTGGAAATCCTTAGAGGGCTATGGTGAAAAAGGAAATATCTTCCGTTAAAAACTGGAAAGAAGCTTTCACAGAAACTGCTTTGTGTTCAGTTAATACTTCCCACAGAGTTACAGCTTTCCCCTGAAGAACCCTTTCGCTAAGACTGTTCTTGTGGAATTTGCTAGGGGATATTTGGAAGCCCATAAAGGGCTATGGTGGAAAAGGAAATATCTTCCGTTAAAAACTGGAAAGAAGCTTTCTGAGAAACTGCTTTGTATTCCGTTAATTCATCTCACAGAGTTACAGCTTTCCTATCATGAAGCCGAACACTAAGACTCCTTTTGTGGAATTTCCAAACTGATATTTGGAAGCCCATAGAGGGCTATGGTGAAAAAAGAAATATCTTCCGAGAAAAACTAGAAAGAAGCTTTCTGAGAAACTGCTCTGTGTTCTGTTAATTCATCTCAGAGTTACTGCTTTCCCCTCAAGAAACCTATCACTAAGACTGTTCCTGTGGATTTTCCAAAGTGATATTTGGAAGCCTAAAGAGGGCTATGGTGAAAAAAGAAATATCTTCTGTTAAAAACTCAAAAGAAGCTTTCTGAGAAACTAATTTGTGTTCTGTTAATTCACCTCACACAGTTACAGCTTTCCCCTCAAGAAGACTGTCGCTAGGACTGTTCTTGAGGAATTTGCAAAGTGATATTTGGAAGCCCATAGAGGGCTATGGTGAAAAAGGAAATATCTTCCTTTAAGATCTGGAAAGAAGCTTTCTGAGAAACTGATTTGTGTTCTGTTAATTCATCTCACAGAGTTACTGCGTTCCCCTCAAGAAGCCTTTCTCTAAGACTGTTCTTGTGGAATTTGCAAAGTGATATTTGGAAGCCAATAGAGGGTTATGGTAAAAAAGGATATATCTTCCGGTAAAAACTGGAAAGAAGCTTTCTGAGAAACTGCTTTGTGTTCTGTCATTTCATCTCACAGAGTTACAGCTTTCCCCTCAAGAAGCCTTTTGCGAAGATTGTTCTTGTGGAATTTGCAAAGTGATATTTGGAAGCTCATAGAGGGCTATGGTGAAAAAGGTATGTCTTCCTTTAAGAAATGGAAAGAAGCTTTCTGAGAAACTGCTTTGTGTTCTGTCACTTCATCTCACAGAGTTACAGCTTTCCCCTCAAGAAGCCTTTCGCTAAGACTGTTCTTGTGGAATTTGCAAAGAGATATTTGGAAGCCCATAAAGGGTTAAGGTGAAAAAGGAAAATCTTCCCTTAAAAACTGGAAAGAATCTTTCTGAGAAACTGCTTTGTGTTCTGTTAATTCATCTCACAGTAACTGCTTTCCCCTCAAGAAGCCTTTCGCTAAGACTCTTCTCGTGGAATTTGCAAAGTGATATTTGGAAGCCCATAGAAGGTTAAGGTGAAAAAGGAAATATCTTCCGTTAAAACTGAAAAGAAGCTTTCTGAGAAACTTCTTTGTGTTCTGTTAATTCATCTCACAGAGTCACTGCTTTCACCTCAAGAAGCCTTCCGCTAAGACTGTTCTTGTGGAATTTTCATAGTGATATTTTCAAGCCCATAGAGGGCTAAGGTGAAAAAGGAAATATCTAAGATAAAAACTGAAAAGAAGCATTCTGAGAAACTACTTTTTGTTCTGTTAATTCATCTCACAAAGTTACAGCTTTCCCCTCAAGAAGCCTTTCACGAAGACTCTTCTTGTGAAATTTTCCAAGTGATATTTGGAAGCCCATAGAGGAGTATGGTGAAAAAGGAAATATCTTCAGTTAAAAACTGGAAAGAAGCTTTCTGATTAACTGCTCTGTCTTCTCTTAATTCATCTCACAGAGTTACTGCTTTCCCAGCAAGAAGCCATTCTCTAGGATTCTTCTTGTGGATTTTGCAAAGTGATATTCGAAGCCCATAGAGGGCTATGGTGAAAAAGGAAATATCTTCCGTTAAAAACTGGAAAGAAGCTTTCTGAGAAACTGCTTTATGTTCTGTTAATTCATCTCACAGAGTTACAGCTTTCCCTTCAAGAAGCCTTTCGCTAAGACTCTTCTTGTGGGATTTGCTAAGTGATATTTGGAAGCCCATAGAGGTCTATGGTGAAAAAGGAAATATCTTCCGTTAAAAACTGGAAAGAAGCTTTCTGAGAATCTTTTCTGTGTTCTGTTAATTCATCTCACAGAGTTACTACTTTCCCATCAAGAAGCCTTTCGCTAAGACTATTCTTGTGGATTTGCAGAGTGATATTTGGAAACCCATTGAGGGCAATGGTGAAAAAGGAAATATCTTCCGTTAAAATCTGGAAAGAAGCTTTCTGAGAAACTACTTTGTGTTCTGTTAATTCATCTCACAGAGTTACAGCTTTCCCCTCAAGAAGCCTCTCGCTAATACTGTTCTTGTCGAATTTGCAAAGTGATAGTTGGAAGCCCATAGAAGGCTATGGTGAAAAAGGAAATATCTTCCGTTAAAAACTGGAAAGAAGCTTTCTGAGAAACTGCTTTGTGTTCTGTCAATTCATCTCACAGAGTTACAGCTTCCTCCTCAAGAAGCCTTTCGCTAAGACTGTTCTTGTGGAATTTGCAAAGTGATATTTGGAAGCCCATAGAGGGCTATATTGAAAAAGGAAATATCTTCCGTTAAAAACTAGAAAGTAGCATTCTGAGAAACTTATTTGTGTTCTGTTAATTCATCTCACAGAGTTACAGCTTTGCTTTCAAGAAGCCTTTCGCTAAGTCTGTTCTTGCGGAATTTGCAAAGTGATATTTGGAAGCCCCTAGAGGGCTATGGTGAACAAGGAAATATCTTCCGTTAAAAACTGGAAAGAAGCTTTCTGAGGAACTGCTTTGTGTACTGTTAATTCTTCTCACATAGTTACAGTTTTCCCCTCAAGAAGCCTTTCGCTAAGATTGTTCTTGTAGAATTTGCAAAGTCATATTTGGAAGCCCTTAGAGGGCTATGGTGAAAAAGGATATATCTTCCGTTAAAAACTGGAAAGAAGCTTTCTGAGAAACTGCTTTGTGTTCTGTTAATTCTTCCCATAGAGTTACAGCTACCTCGTGAAGAAGGTTTTCTCTAAGACTGTTTTTATGGAATTTGCAAAGTGATATTTGGAAGCCCATAGAAGGCTATGGTGGAAAAGAAAATATCTTCCGTTAAAAAAAGGAAAGAAGCTTTTTGAGAAACTGCTTTATGTTCTGTTAATTCATCTCACAGATTTACAGCTTTCCCTTCAATAAGCCTTTCGCTAAGACTCTTCTGGTGGAATTTGCAAAGTGATATTTGGAAGCCCATAGAGGACTATGGTGAACAAGGTTATATCTTCCCTTAAAAACTGGAAAGAAGCTTTCTGAGAAACTGATTTCTGTTCTGTTAATTCATCTCACAGAGTTACAGCTTTCCCCTCAAGAAGCCTTTCGCTAAGACTGTTGTTGTGGAATTTTAAAAGTGATATTTGGAAGCCCATAGAGGGCTATGGTGAAAAAGAAAATATCTTCCGTTAAAAACTGCAAAGAAGCTTTCTGAGGAACTGCTTTGTATACTGTTAATCCTTCGCACATAGTTACAGATTTGCCCTAAAGAAGCCTTTCGCTAAGATTGTTATTGTGGAATTTTCAAAGTGATATTTGGAATCCCCTAGAGGGCTACGGTGAAAAAGGATGTATCTTTCCTTCAAAAATGAAAAGAATCTTTCTGAGAATCTGCTTTGTGTTCTGTTAATTGTTCCACAGTGTTACAGCATTTCCCTGAAGAAGCTTTTCGCTCAGACTGTTCTTGTGGAATTCTGAAAGTGATATTTTAAATCCCATAGAGGGCTACGGTGGAAAAGTAAATATCTTCCCTTAAAAACTGGAAAAAAGCTTTCTGAGAAACTGCTTTGGGTTCTGTTAATTCATCTCACAGAGTTACAGCTTTCCCTTCAAGAAGCCTTTCGCTAAGGCTATTCTTGTGGAATTGGCAAAGTGATATTTGGATGCCCTTAGAGGGATATGGTGGAAAAGGAAATATTTTCAGTTAAACACTGGAAAGAAGCTTTCTGAGAAACTGCTTTGTGTTCTGTCAATTCATCTCACAGAGTTACAGCTTACCCTTCAAGAAGCCTTTCGCTAAGACTGTTCTTGTGGAATTTGCAAAGTGATATTTGGAAGCTTATAGAGGGCTATATTGAAAAAGGAAATATCTTCAATTAAAAACTGGAAAGAAGCTTTCTGAGAAACTGCTTTGTGTTCTGTTAATTCATCTCACAGTGTTACTGCTTTCCAATTAAGAAACCTTTCGCTAAGACTGTTGTTGTGGAATTTGCAAACTGATATTTGGAATCCCATAGGGAACTATGGTGAAAAAGGAAATATGTTCCGTTAAAAACAGGAAAGAGGCTTACGGAGAAGCTGCTTTGTGTTCTGTTAATTCATCTCACCGAGCTACTGCTTTCCCCTCAAGAAACCTTTCGCTAAGACTGTTCTTTTGGAATATGCAAAGCGATATTTGAAGTCCATAGAGTGCTATGGTGAAAAAGGAAATATCTACCGTTAAAAACTGGAAAGAAGCTATCAGAGAAACTGCTTTGTGTTCCGTTAATTCATCTCACAGAGTTACTGCGTTCCCCTCAAGAAGACTTTCGCTAAGACTGTTCTTGTGGAATTTGTAAAGTGATATTTGGAAACCCATAGCGGGCTATGGTGAAAAAGGAAATATCTTCCGTTAAAAACTGGAAAAAAGCTTTCTGAGAAACTGCTTTGGGTTCTGTTAATTCATCTCACAGAGTTACAGCTTTCCCTTCAAGAAGCCTTTCGCTAAGGCTATTCTTGTGGAATTGGCAAAGTGATATTTGGATGCCCTTAGAGGGATATGGTGGAAAAGGAAATATTTTCAGTTAAACACTGGAAAGAAGCTTTCTGAGAAACTGCTTTGTGTTCTGTCAATTCATCTCACAGAGTTACAGCTTACCCTTCAAGAAGCCTTTCGCTAAGACTGTTCTTGTGGAATTTGCAAAGTGATATTTGGAAGCTTATAGAGGGCTATATTGAAAAAGGAAATATCTTCAATTAAAAACTGGAAAGAAGCTTTCTGAGAAACTGCTTTGTGTTCTGTTAATTCATCTCACAGTGTTACTGCTTTCCAATTAAGAAACCTTTCGCTAAGACTGTTGTTGTGGAATTTGCAAACTGATATTTGGAATCCCATAGGGAACTATGGTGAAAAAGGAAATATCTTCCGTTAAAAACAGGAAAGAGGCTTACGGAGAAGCTGCTTTGTGTTCTGTTAATTCATCTCACCGAGCTACTGCTTTCCCCTCAAGAAACCTTTCGCTAAGTCTGTTCTTTTGGAATATGCAAAGCGATATTTGAAGTCCATAGAGTGCTATGGTGAAAAAGGAAATATCTACCGTTAAAAACTGGAAAGAAGCTATCAGAGAAACTGCTTTGTGTTCCGTTAATTCATCTCACAGAGTTACTGCGTTCCCCTCAAGAAGACTTTCGCTAAGACTGTTCTTGTGGAATTTGTAAAGTGATATTTGGAAACCCATAGCGGGCTATGGTGAAAAAGAAAATATCTTCCGTTAAAAACTGGAAAGAAGCTTTCTGAAAAAGTGATTTGTGTTCTGTTAATTCATCTCAGAGAGTTACTGCTTTCCCTTCAAGAAGCCTTTCTCTAAGGCAGTTCTGGTGGAATTTGGAAAGTGATATTTGGAAGACCATAGCGGGCTATGGTGAAAAAGAAATATCTTCCGTTAAAAACTGGAAAGAAGCTTTCTGAGAAACTGCTTTGTGTTCTGTTAATTCATCTCACAGAGTTACAGCTTTCCCCTCAAGAAGCCTTTCACTAAGTCTGTTCTTGTAGAATTTGCAAAGTGATATTTGGAAGCCCATAGAGGACTATGGTGAAAAGGAAATATCTTCCGTTAAAACCTGGAAAGAAGCTTTCTGAAAAACTGCTTTGTGTTCTGTTAATTCATCTCACAGAGTTACAGCTTTCCCTTCAAGAAGCCTTTCGCTAAGGCAATTCTGGTGGAATTTGGAAAGTGATATTTGGAAGACCATAGCGGGCTATGGTGAAAAAGGAAATATCTTCCGTTAAAAACTGGAAAGAAGCTTTCTGAGAAACTGCTTTGTGTTCTGTTAATTCATATAAGAGAGTTACTGCTTTCCCCTCAAGAAGCCTTTCGGTAAGACTGTTCTTGTGGAATTTTCAAAATGATATTTGATATCCCCTAAAGGGCTACGGTGAAAAAGGAAATATCTTCCATTAAAAACTGGAAAGACTTTCTGAGAAACTGCTTTGTGTTCTGTTAATTCATCTCACAGGGTTACAGCTTTCCCCTCAAGAAGACTTTCGCTAAGATTGTTCTGCTGGAATTTGGAAATTGATACTTGGAAGCCCATAAAGTGCTATGGTTTAAAAGGAAATATCTTATTTAAAAACATAAAAGAAGCTTTCTGAGGAATTGCTTAGTGTTCTGTTAATTCATCTCACAGAGTTACAGCTTTCCCCTCAAGAAGCCTTTCGCTAATACTGTTCTTGTGGAATCTGCAAAGTGATATTTGGAAGCCCTTAGAGGGCTATGTTGAAAAACCCAATATCTTTCTTTAAAAACCAGAAAGAGGCTTTCTGAGAAACTGCTTTGAGTTCTGTTAATTCATCTCACAGAGTTACAGCTTTCCCTTTTAGAATCCTTTCGCTAAGTCTGTTCTTGTGGAATTTGCAAAGTGATATTTGGAAGCCCCTAGAGGGCTATGGTGAAAAAGGAAATATGTTCCGTTCAAAACTGGAAAGAAGCTTTCTGAGAAACTGCTTTGTGTTCTGTTAATTCATCTCACAGAGTTACATCTTTCCCTTCAAGAAGCCTTTCACTAAGGCTGTTCTTGTGGAATTGGCAAAGGGATATTTGGGAGCCCATAGAGGGCTATGGTGAAAAAGGAAATATCTTCCGTTCAAAACTGGAAAGAAGCTTTCTGAGAAACTGCTCTGTGTTCTGTTAATTCATCTCACAGAGTTACATCTTTCCCTTCAAGAAGCCTTTCGCTAAGGCTGTTCTTGTGGAATTGGCAAAGGGATATTTCGAAGCCCAGAGAGGCCTAGGTGAAAATGGAAATATCTTCCTTTAAAACCGGAAAGAAGCTTTCTGAGAAACGGCTTTGTGTTCTGTTAATTCATCTCACAGAGTTACAGCTTTCCCCTCAAGAAGCCTTTCGTTAAGACTGTTCTTGTGGAATATGGAAAGTGATATTTGGAAGCCCATAGAGGGCTATGGTGAAAAAGGAAATATCTTCCATTCAAAACTGGAAAGAAGCTTTCTGAGAAACTGCTTTCTGTTCTGTAAATTCGTCTCACATAGTTACATCTTTCCCTTCAAGAAGCCTTTCGCTAAGGCTGTGCTTGTGGAATTGGCAAAGTGATGTTTGGAAACCCATAGAGGGCTAGGGGGAAAAGGAAATATCTTCCGTTAAAAACTGGAAATAAGCTTCTGGGAAACTGCTTTGTTTTCTGTTAATTCATGTCACAGAGTTACAGCTTTCCCCTCAAGAAGCCTTTCGCTAACACTGTTCTTGTGGAATTTGTAAAGTTTATTTGGAAGCCCATAGAGGACTACGGTGAAAAAGGAAATACCTTCAGTGAAAAACTGGAAAGAAGCTTTCTGAGAAACTGCTTTGTGTTCTGTTAATTCACCTCACAGATTTACAGTTTTCCCCTGAAGAAGCTTTTCACTAAGACTGTTCTTGTGGAATTTCAAAGTGATATTTGGAAGCCCATAGAAGGCTACGGTGAAAAAGGGAATATCTTCCGTTAAATACTGGAAAGAAGCTTTCTGAGAAACTGCTTTGTGTTCTGTGAATTCATCTCACAGTGTTACATCTTTCCCTTCAAGAAACCTTTTGCTAAGTCTGTTCTTGTGGAATTTGCAAAGTGATATTTCGAAGCCCATAGAGGGCTATGGTGAAAAAGGAAATATCTTCCGTTAAAAACCGGAAAGAAGCTTTCTGAGAAACTGCTTTGTGTTCTGTTAATTCATCTCACAGAGTTGCATCTTTACCTTCAAGAAGCTTTCGCTAAGGCTCTTCTTGTGGGGTTGGCAAAGTGATATTTGGAAGCCCATAGAAGGCTATGGTGAAAAAGGAAATATCTTCCGTTAAAAACTGGAAAGAAGCTTTCTGAGAAACTGCTTTGTTTTCTCTTAATTCATCTCACAGAGGAAGAGGTATCCCCTCTAGAAACATTTTGCTAAGACTGTTCTTGTGGAATTGGCAAAGTGATATTTGGAAACCCTTTTAGGGCTACGGTGAATAAGGAAATATCTTCAGTTAAAAACTGGAAAGAAGCTTTCTGAGAAACTGCTTTGTGTTCTGTTAATTCATCTCACAGAGTTACAGCTTTCCCCTCAAGAAGCCTTTCGCTAAGACGGTTCCTGTGGAATTTGCAAAGTGATATTTGGAAGCCCATAGAGGGCTATGGTGAAAAAGGAAATATCCTCCGTTAAAAACTGGAAAGAAGCTTTCTGAGAAACTGCTTTGTATTCTGTTAATTCATCTCACAGAGTTGCATCTTTACCTTCAAGAAGCCTTTCGCTAAGGCTGTTCTTGTGGAATTGGCAAAGTGATATTTGGAAGCCCTTAGACTGCTATATTGAAAAAGGAAATATCTTCCGTTAAAAACTGGAAAGAAGCTTTCTGAGAAACTGCTTTGTGTTCTGTTAATTCATCTCACAGAATTACAGCGTTCCCTTCAAGAAGTCTTTCCCTAAGGCTGTTCTTGTGGAATTTGCAAAGTGATATTTGGATGCCCATAGAAGGCTACGGTGAAAAAGGAAGTATCTTCAGCTAAAAACTGGAAAGAAGCTTTCTAAGAAACTCCTATGTGTTCTGTCAATTCATTTCAGATAGTTATAGCTTTCCATTCAAAAAAGCCTTTCGCTAAATCTGTTCTTGTGGAATTTGCAAAGTGATATTTGGAAGCCGATAGAGGTCTACGGTGAAAAAGGAAATATCTTCCGTTAAAAACCGGAAAGAAGCTTTCTGAGAAACTGCTTTGTGTTCTGTTAATTCATCTCACAGAGTTGCATCTTTACCTTCAAGAAGCTTTCGCTAAGGCTCTTCTTGTGGAGTTGGCAAAGTGATATTTGGAAGCCCATAGAAGGCTATGGTGAAAAAGGAAATATCTTCCATTAAAAACTGGAAAGAAGCTTTCTGAGAAACTGCTTTGTTTTCTCTTAATTCATCTCACAGAGGAAGAGGTATCCCCTCTAGAAACCTTTCGCTAAGACTGTTCTTGTGGAATTGGCAAAGTGATATTTGGAAACCCTTTTAGGGCTACGGTGAATAAGGAAATATCTTCAGTTAAAAACTGGATAGAAGCTTTCTGAGAAACTGCTTTGTGTTTTGTTAACTCATCTCACAGAGTTACAGCTTTCCCCTCAAGAAGCCTTTCGCTAAGACTGTTCTTGTGGAATTTGAAAAGTGATATTTGGAAGTCCATAGAAGACATGGGTGAAAAAGGAAATATCTTCCGTTAAAAACTGGGAAGAAGCTTTCTGAGAAACTGCTTTGTGTTCTGTTAATTCATCTCAAAGAGTTACAGCTTTCCCCTTAAGAAGCCTTTCGCTAAGACTGTTCTGTTGGAATTTGCAAAGTGATATTTGGAAGCCCTTAGAGGGTTATGGTGAAAATGGAAATATCCTAAGATGAAAACCGAAATCAAGCTTTCTGCAAAACTGCTTTGTGTTCTGCTGGCTCATCTCACAGAGTTACAGCTTTCCCCTCAAGAAGTCTTTCGCTAAGACTGTTCTTGTGGAATTTGCAAAGGGATATTTGGAATCCCATGGAGGGCTATGGTGAAAAAGGAAATATCTTCCGTTGAAAACTAGTAAGAAGCTTTCTGAGAAACTGCTTTGTGTTCTGTTAATTCATCTCACCGAGTTACAGCGTTGCCCTCCAGAAGCCTTTCGCTAAGACTGTTCTTGTGGAATTTGCAAAGGGATATTTGGAAGCCGATGCAGGGCTGTGGTTAAAAAGGAAATATCCTAAGATAAAAACTAAAAAGAAGTTTTCTGAGAAACTGCTTTGTATTTTGAAAATTCAACTCACAGAGTTTCAGCTTTACCCTCAAGAAGCCTTTCACAAAGGCTGTTGTTGTGTAACTTGCAAAGTGGTATTTGGAAGCCCATAGAGAGCAATGGTGAAAAAGGAAATAACTTCAGTTAAAAACTTAAAAGAAGCTTTCTGAGAAACTGCTTTGTGTTCTGTTAATTCATCACACAAAGTTACAGCTTTTCCTCAAGATCCCTTCGGCAAAGACTGTTCTTGCGGAATTTGCAAAGTGATATTTGGAAGTCCATAGAGGGCTATGATGAAAATGGAAATATCCTAAGATAAAAACCGAAAAGAAGCTTTCTGAGAAACTGCTTTGTGTTCTGTTAGTTCATCTGACAGAGTTACAGCTTTCTCCTCAAGAATTCGTTCACTGAGACTATTCTTGTGAAATTTGCAAAGTGATATTTGGAAGCCCATAGAGGTCAATGGTGAAAAAGGAAATATCTTCCGTTAAAAACTGGAAAGAAACATTCTGAGAAACTTCCGTGTGTACTGTAAATATATCTCACCGTGTTACAGCTTTCCCCTCAAGAGGCCTTTCGCTACGACAGTTCTGTGGGATTTGCAAAGTAATATTTGGAAGCCTATAAAGGTCTATGTTGAAAAAGAAATATTTTCAGTTAAAAACTGGAAAGAAGCTTTCTGAGGAACTGCTTTGTGTTCTGTTAATTCATCTCACAGAGTTACAGCTTCCCCCTCAAAAAGCCTTTCGCTAAGACTATTCTTGTGGAATTTGCAAAGTGATATTTGGAAGCCCATAGAGGGCTATGGTGAAAAAGGAAATATCTTCAGTTTAAAACTGGAAAGAAGCGTTCTGAGAAACTGCTTTGTTTTCTGTTATTTCATCTCACAGCGTTACAGCTTTTCCCTCAAGAAGGGTTTCGCTAAGACTGTTCTTGTGGAATTTTTAAAGTGACATTTGGTAGCCCTTAGAGGGTTATGGAGAAAAAGGAAATATCATCAGTTAAAGACTGGAAAGAAGGTTTCTGAGAAACTGCTTTGTGGTCTCTTAATTCATCTCACAGAGTTACAGCTTTCCCCTCAGGAAGCTTTTCGCTATGACTGTTCTTGTGGAATTTTCAAAGTGATATTTGGAAACCGATAGATGGCTATGGTGAAAAAGGATATTTCTTCAGTTAAAAACGGAAAATAGGCTTTCAGAGAAACTGGTTTGTGATATGTGACTTCCACTCACTGAGTTACAGCTGTGTTTCGTAGAGCTGTTTTCTAGCCTTATTACTGTGGAATCTGAGAACTGTTATTTCGGATCCCTTTGAAAACTATCGGGACAAAGGAAATATCGACCGCTAAAAGTGAGAAAGAAGCTTTCTGAGAAACTTCTTTGTGTTCTGTGAATTCATCTCACAGAGTTACAGCTTTCCCTTCAATAAGCCTTTCGCTTAGACTGTTCTTCTGGTATTTGCAAAGAGATATTTGGAATCCCATAGAGGGCTGTGGTGAAAAGGAAATATCTTCAGTTGAAAACTGGAAAGAAGCTTTCTGAGAAACTGTTTTATGGTCTGTTAATTCATCTCACAGATTTACAGCTCTCCCCTCAGGAAGCCTTTCGCTAAGACTGTTTTTTTTGGAATTTGCAAAGTGATATTTGAAAGCCCAAAGATGGCTATGGTTAAAAAGGAAATATCCTAACATAAAAACTGATAAGAAGCTTTGTGAGAAACTGCTTTGTTCTGTTAATTCACCTCACTGAGTTACAGTTTGCCCTAAAGAAGTCGTTCACTAAGACTGTTCTTGTGGAATATGCAAAGTGATATTTGCAACCCCTTAAAGGGCTACGGTGAAAAAGGAAATATCTTCAGTTAAAAACTGGAAAGAAGCATTCTGAGAAACTGCTTTGTGTTCTGTTAATTTATCTCACAGAGTTACAGATTTCCTCTAAAGAAGCCATTCACGAAGACTGTTCTTGTGGAATTTGCAAAGTGTGATTTGGAAGCCCATTGAGGGCTATGGTGAAAAAGGAAATATCTCCTGATAAAAACTGGAAAGAAGCTTTCTGAGAAATTGCTTTGTGTTCTTTGAATTCATCTAACAGATTTACAGCTTTCCCCTAATGAAGCCGTTTACTAAGACAGTTCTTGTGGAATTTGAAATGTGATACTTAGAAGCCCCTAGAGGTCTATGGTGAAAAAGGAACTATCCTAAGATAAAAACTGAATAGAAGCATTCTGAGAAACTTCTTTTTGTTCTGTTAATTGATCTACCGAGTTACAGATTTCCCCTCAAGAAGCCGTTCACGAAGAGTGTTCTTGGAGAATTTGCAAAGTGATATTTGGAAGCCCAAAGAGGGCTATGTTGGAAAAGGAAATATCCTAAGATAAAAACTAAAAAGAAGCTTTCTGAGAAACTGCTTTGTGTTCTGTTAATTCATCTCACAGCGTGGCAGCTTTACCCTCAAGAATCCGTTCACTAATACTGTTCTTGAGGAATTTGCAAAGTGATATTTGGAAGCCCATAGTGGGCTACGGTTAAAAAGGAAATATTTTCTGTAAAAAACTGTAAAGAAACTTTCTGAAAAACTGCTTGTGTTCTGTTAATTCATCTCACTGAGTTACAGCTTTCCCCTCAAGAAGCCTTTCCCAAGACCGTTCTTGTGGAATTTACAAAGTGATATTTGGAAGCCAGAGAGGTCTAAGGTGAAAAATGAACTGTCCTCAGATAAAAACTTAAAAGAAGCTTTCTGAGAAACTACTTTGGGTTCTGTTAATTCATCTCACATGGTTAAAGCTTTCCCCTCAAGAAGCCTTTCACTAAGACTGTTCTTGTGGAATTTTCAAAGTGATATTTCGAAGCACATAGAGGGCTATGGTGAAAAAGGAAATGTCCTCAGATAGAAATTGGAAAGAAGCTTTCTGAGAAATTGCTTTGTGTTCTGTTAATTCATCCCACAGAGTTACAGCTTTCCCCTCAAGAAGTCGTTCACTAAGAGTGTTCTTGGGGAATTTGCAAAGTGATATTTGAAAGCCAGTAGAGGTCTATGGTGAAAAAGGAAACATGTCTCAGTTAAAAACTGGAAAGAAGCTTTGTGAGAAACTGCTCTGTGTTCTGTTAATTCATCACACACAGTTACAGCTTTCCCCTCAGGAAGCCTTTCGCTAAGACTGCTCTTGGGAATTTGCAAAGTGATATTTGGAAGCCCTTAGAGGTCTAAGGTGAAAAAGGAAATATCGTCTGTTGAAAACTGGAAAGAAGCTTTCAGAGAAACTGCTTTGTGTTCTGTTAATTCATCTCACAGAGTTACAGCTTTCCCTTCAAGAAGCCGTTCACTAAGAATGTTCTTGTGGAATTTGCAAAGTGATATTTGGAAGTCCTTAGAGGGCTAAGGTGAAAAAAGAAATATCTTCAGTTAAAAAACTGGAAAGAAGCTTTCTGAGAGACTGCTTTGTGTTCTGTTAATTCATCTCATAGAGTTACAGCTTTCCCCTCAAGAAGCCTTTCGCTAAGACACTTCTTGTGGAATTTGCAAAGTGATATTTGGAAGCCCATTTTGGGCTATGGTGAAAAACGAAATATTCTAACATAAAAACTAGAAAGAAGCTTTTGAGAAACTGCTTTGTGTTGTGTTAATTCATCTTACAGAATTACAGCATTCCCCTCAAAAAGCCTTTCGCTAAGACTGTTCTTGTGGAATTTGCAAAGTGATATTTGGAAGCCCATAGAGAGCTAAGGAGAAAAAGGATGTATCTTCCGATAAAAACTGAAAAGAACCTTTTTGAGAATCTGCTTTGTGATATGTGACTGCCACTCACTGAGTTACAGCTGTATTTCGTAGAGCTGTGTGCTAGCCTTATTTCTGTGGAATCTGAGGACTGTTATTTCGAATCCCTTTGAAGGCTATTGGGATAAAGGAAATATCCGCTGCTAAAAGGGAGAAAGAAGCTTTCTGAGGAACTTCTTTGTGATCTGTGAATTCATGTCACAGAGTTACAGCTTTCCCCACAAGAAGTTTTTCGCTAACACTTTTCTTGGGGAATTTGCAAAGTGATATTTGGAAGCCCATAGAGGGCTTTGGTGAAAAATTGAATATCCTAAGATAAAAACTGAAAAGAAGCTTTCTGAGAAACTGCTTTGTGTTCTATTAATTCAACTCACTGTGTGACAGCTTTCCCCTCAAGAAGCCATTCCCTAAGACTGCTTTTGTGTAATTTGCAACGTGATATTTGGAAGCCCACAGATGGTTACGGTGAAAAAGGAAATATCTTCAGCTAAAAACTGGAAAGCAGCTTTCTGAGAAACTGTTTTGTGTTCTGTTAATATATCTCACAAAGTTACAGCTTTCCCGTCAAGAAGCCTTTCGCTAAGACTGTTCTTGTGGAATTTCCAAAGTGATATTTGGAAGCCCATAGAGGTCTACGATGAAAAAGGAAATATCTTCAATTAAAATCTGCAAAGAAGCTTTCTGAGAAACTGGTTTGTGGTCTGATAATTCCTCTCAAAGTGTTAGAGCTTTACCCTCAAGAAGACTTTTGTTAACATTGTTTTGTGTAATTTTCAAAGTGATGTTTTAAGCCCAAATAGGGCTATGGTGAAAAAGGCAATATCCTAAGATAAAAAGTGGAAAGAAGCTTTCTGAGAAACTCCTTTGTGTTCTGTTGATTCGTCTCAAAGAGTTACAGCTTTCCCCTCAGCAAGCCTTTCGCTAAGACGTTTCTTGTGGAATTTGCAACATGATATTTGTAAGCCCATAGAGAGCTAATGTGAAAAAGGAGATATCCTACGATAAATACTGAAAAGACGTTTGCTGAGAAACTCCTTTGTGTTCTGTTAATTCATCTCAGGCAGTTACAGCTTTCCCCTCAAGAAGCCTTTCGCTAAGACTGTTCTTTTGGAATTTACAAAGTGATATTTGGAAGACCATAGAGGGCTACTTTGAAAAAGGAAATATCTTCAGTTAACAACTGGAAAGAAGCTTTGTGAGAAACTGCTTTGTGTTCTGTTAATTGATCTCACAGAATTACAGCTTTCCCCTCAAGTAGCCTTTCGTGAAGACTGCTCTTGTGGAATTTGCAAAGTGATATTTGGAAGCCCATAGAGGCCTATGGTGAAACAAGAAATATCTTCAGTTACAAACTGGGAAAAAGCTTTCTGAGAAACTGCTCTGTGTTTTGTTAATTCATGTCAACGACTTACAGCTTTACCCTCAAGAAGACTTTTGTTAAGACTGTTCTTGTTTAGTTTTCAAAGTGATATTTTTAAGCCTATATAGGGCTACGGTGAAAAAGGAAATATCCTAACCTAAAAACTGGAAAGAATCTTTCTGAGAAACCGCTTTGTGTTCTGTTAATACATCTCACAGAGCTACAGCTTTTCCCTCAAGAAGACTTTCGCTAAGACTGTTCTTGTTTAATTTGCAAAGTCATATTTGTAAGCCCATAGATGCTTATGGTGAAATAGGAAATATCTTCAGTTAAAAATTGGAAAGAGGCTTTCTTAGAAACTGCTTTGTGATCTGTTAATTCATTTCAAAAAGTTACAGCTTTCCCCTCAAGAATCCTTTCGATAAGAGTGTTCTTCTGGAATTTGCAAAGTGATATTTGGAAGCCCTTAGAGGGCTATGCTGAAAAAAGATATATCTTCAGTTAAAAACTGAAAAGAAGGTTTCTGAACTGCTTTTTGATATATGACTTCCACTCACTGAGTTACAGCTGTATTTCTTAGAGCTTTTGCTAGCCTAATTTCTGTGGAATCTGAGAACTGTTATTTCGGATCCCTTTGAAGACTGTAGGGCCAAAGGAAATATCCGTCGCTAAAAGTTAGAAAGAAGCTTTCTGAGAAACTTCTTCATGACCTGCGAATTCATTTCACAGAGTTACAGCTTTCCTCTCAAGAAACCTTTCGCTAAGATTATTCTTGCGCATTTTGAAAAATGATATTTGGAAGCCAATAGACGGCTATGGTGAAAACGAAATATCCTCAGATAAAAACTGGAAAGAAGCTTTCTGAGAAACTGCTTTGTGTTCTTTTAATTCATCTCACAGACTTACAGCTTTCCCCTCAAGAAGTCTTTCGCTAAGATTGTTCTTGTAGAATTTGCAAAGTGATATTTGGAAGCCCATAGAGGGCTATGGTGAAAAAGGATATATCTTCAGATAAAAACTGTAACGAAAATTCCTGAGAAACTGCTTTGTGTTCTGTTAATTCACCTAACAGAGTTACAGCTTTCCCCTCTGGAAGCCTTTCGCTAAGAGTGTTCTTGTTGTATTTTCAAAGTGATATTTTGAAGCCCATAGAGGGCTACGGTGAAAAAGGATATAGCTTCAGTTAAAAACTGAAAGAGGCTTTCTGAGAAACGGTTTAGTATTATGTGACTTCCACTCACTGAGTTACAGCTGTATTTCCTAGAGCTGTTTTATAGCCTTATTTCTATGGAATCTGAAAACTGTTATGTTGGATCCCTTTGAAGACTATAGGGCCAAAGGAAATATCTGCCACTAAAAGTGAGAAAGAAGCATTCTGAGAAACTGCTCTGAGATCTGTGAATTCATCTCACAGAGTTACAGCATTCCACTCAAGAAGCCTTTCGCTAGGACTATTCTTTTTGAATTTGCAAAGTGATATTTGGAAGCCCATAGACGGCTTTGGTGAAAAAAGAAATATCTTCAGTTAAAAAATGGAAAGAAGCTTTCTAAGAAACTGCTTTGTGTTCTGTTAATTCACCTCAAAGAGTTACAGCTTTACCCTCAAAAAGACTTTTGCTAAGACTCTTCTTGTGTAATACTCATAGTGATATTTGTAAGCCCTTATAGGGCTATGGTGAAGAAGGAAATATCCTAAGATAAAAGCTGAAAAGAAGCTTTCTGAGAAACTGCTTTGTGTTCTGTTAATTCACCTCACAGAGTTACAGCTTTCCCCTTAAGAAGCATTTCGGTAAGACTGTTCTTCTGGAATTTGCAGAGTGGTATTTGTGAGCCCTTAGAAGGTCATGGTGAAAAAGGAAATATCCTAAGATAAAAACTGAAAAGAATTTTCTGAGAAACTGCTTTTTGATATGTGACTTCCACTCACTGAGTGAGAGCTATATGTCGTAGAGCTGTTTGCTAACCTTATTTCTGTGGAATCTGAGAAGGGATAATTCGGTTCCCTTTGAAGGCCATAGGGCCAAAGGAAATATCCGCCATAAAAATGAGAAAGAAGCTTTCTGAGAAAGAGCTTTCTGATCTGTGAATTCATCCCACAGAGTTACAGCTTTCCCCTGAGGAAGCCTTTCGCTATGACTGTTCTTGTGGAATTTGCAAAGTGACATTTCGAAAGCCATGGAGAGCTATGGTGAAAAAGGAAATATCTTCAGTTAAAAACTGGAAAGAAGCTTTCTGAGACACAGCGTCGTGTTCTGTTAATTCATCTCACAAAGTTACAGCTTTCCCCTAACGAAGCCTTTCCCTAAGACTGTTCTTGTCCAATTTGGGAAGTGATATTTAGAAGCCTACAGAGGTCTACGGTGAAAAGGGAAATAGCCTAAGATAAAAACCGAAAATAAGCTTTCTGAAAAACTGCTTTGTGTTCTCTTAATTCATCTCAGAGTTACAGCTTTCCTCTCAAGAAGCCTTTCGCTAAGACTGTTCTTGTGCAATTTAGAACGTGATATTTAGAAGCCTAGAGAGGGCTATGGTGAAAAAGGAAATATCCTCCATTAAAAACTGGAAAGAAGCTTTCTGAGAAACTGCTTTGCGTTCTGTTAATTCAATTCACAGAGTTACAGCTTTCCCCTCAAGAAGCCTTTCGCTAAGACTGTTCTTGTGGGATTTGCAAAGTGATATTTGGAAGCCCAGAGAGGGCTATGGTGAAAAAGGAATTCTCTTCCGTTAAAAACTGGAAAGAAGCTTTCTGAGAAACTGCTTTGTGTTCTGTTAATTCATTTCACATACTTACAGCTTTTTCCTCAAGAAGCCTTTCGCTAAGACTGTTCTTGTGGAATTTTCAAAGTGATATTTGGAAGCCCATAGAGGGCTTTGGTGAAAAAGGAAATATCATCCGTTAAAAACTGGAAAGAAGCTTTCTGAGAAACTGCTTTTTGTTCTGTTAATTCATCTCACAGAGTTACAGCTTTCCCCTCAAGGAGAACTTTATTAAGTGTGTTCTTGTGGAATTTGCAAAGTGATATTTAGAAGCCCATATAAGGCTATGGTTAAACAGGAAATATCTTCGGTTGAAAACTGGAAAGAAGCTCTCTGAGAAACTGTTTTGTGTTCTGTTAATTCATCTCACAGAGTTACAGCTTTCCCCTCAAGAAGTCTTTCGCTAGGACTGTTCTTGTGTCATTTGGAAAGTGGTATTTAGAAGGCCAAAGAGGGCTATGGTGAATAAGGAAATATCTTCTGTTATAAAATGGAAAGAGCTTTCTGAGAAAGGGCTTTGTGTCCTGTTAATTCATCTCACAGAGGTACAGCTTTCTCCTCAACAAGACTTTCGCTAAGACTGTTCTTGTGGAATTTGCACAGTGATATTTGGAAGCTCATAGAGGGCTGTGGTAAAAAATGAAATATCTTCAGTTAAAAACTGGAAAGAAGCTTTCTGAGAAACTGCTTTGTGTACTATTAATTTATCTCACAGAGTTACAGCTTTCCCTTCAAGAATCCTTTCGCTAAGACTGTTCTTGTGGAATTTGGAAAGTGATATTTAGAAACCTTAGAGGGTTATGGTGAAAAAGGAAATAACTTCCATTAAAAATCGGAAAGAAGCTTTCTGAGAAACTGCTTTGTGTTCTGTTATTTCATCTCACAGAGTTACAGCTTTCCCCTCGAGAAGCCATTCATTAAGAATCTTCTTGTGGAATTTGCAAAGTGATATTTGGAAGAACATAGAGGGCTTTGTTGAAAAAGGAAATAGCCTATGATAAAAACCGAAAAGAAACTTTCTGAGAAACTGCATTGTGTTCTCTTAACTCATCTCACGGAGATATAGCTTTCCCCTCAAGAAGTCGATCACTAAGACTGTTTTTGGGAGTTTGCAAAGTGATATTTGGAAGTTCATAGAGGGCTATGGGGAAAAAGGAAATATCTTCCGTTAAAAACTGGATAGAAGCTTTCTGAGAAACTGCTTTGTGTTCTGTTAATTCATCTCACAGGGTTACAGCCTTCCCCTTATGAAGCCTTTCCCTAAGGCTCTTCTTGTGGAATTTGGAAAGTGATATTTAGAAGCCCATAGAGGTCTATGGTGAAAAAGGAAATAGCCTGAGATAAAAACTGAAAATAAGCTTTCAGAGAAACCGCTTTGTGTTCTGTTACTTCATCTCACAGATTTACAGCTTGACCCTCAAGAAACCTTTCGCTAAGACTGTTCTTGTGGAATTTGCAAAGTGATATTTGGAAGCCCATAGAGGTCTATCGTGAAAAAGGAAATATCCTAACATAAAAAATGAAAAGAAGCTTTCTGAGAAACTGCTTTGCATTCGGTTAATTCATTTCACAGAGTTACAGCTTTCCCCTCAAGAAGCCCTTTGTTAAGGCTGTTCTTGTGGAATTTGCAAAGTGGTATTTGGAAGCCCATCGAGGGCTATGGTGGAAAAGGAAATATCTTCAGTTAAAAACTGGAAAGAGGCTTTCTGAGAAACTGCTTTGTGTTCTGTTAATTCATCTCACAGAGTTACAGCTTTCCCCTCAAGAAGCCTTTCACTAAGACTGTTCTTGTGGAATTTGCAAAGTGATATTTGGAAGTCCTTAGAGGGCTATGGTGTAAAAGCTAATATCTTTAGTTAAAAACTCGAAAGAAGCTTTCTGATTACAGCTTGTCCCTCAAGAAGCTTTTCACTAAGACTGCTCTTGTGGAATTTGCACAGTGATATTTGGAAGCCCATAGAGGGCTATGGTGAAAAAGGAAATATCTTCAGTTAAAAACCGGAAAGGAGCTTTCTGAGAAACTGCTTTGTGTTCTGTTAATTCATCTCACAGAGTTACAGCTTTCCCCTCAAGAAGCCTTTTGATAAGACAGTTCTTGTGGAATATTTAAAGTGATATTTCGAAGCCCATAGAGGGCTTTGGTGAAAAAGGATATATCTTCTGTTAAAAACTGGAAAGAAGCTTTCTGAGAAACTGCTTTGTATTCTGTTAATTCATCTCACAGAGTTACAGCTTTCCCCTCAAGAAGACCTTTACTAAGTCTGTTCTTGTGGAATTTGCAAAGTGATATTTGGAAGCCCATATAGGGCTATGGTTAAAAAGGAAATATCTTCAGTTGAAAACTGGAAAGAAGCTTTGTGAGAAACTGCTTTGTGTTCTGTTAATTCATCTCACAGAGTTACAGCTTTCCCCTCAAGAAGTCTTTCGCTACGACTGTTTTTTTGTCATTTCGAAAGTGGTATTTAGAAGGCCTTAGAGGGCAATGGTGAATAAGGAAATATTTTCCGTTATACACTGGAAAGAAGCTTTCTGAGAAAGTGCTTTGTGTCCTGTTAATTCATCTCAGAGAGTTACAGCTTTCTCCTCAAGAAGCCTTTCGCTAAGACTGTTCTTGTGGAATTTGCAAAGTGATTTTAGAAGCCCATAGAGGGTTATGGCAAAAAGGAAATATTCTAAAATAAAAACAGAAAAGAAGCTTTCTGAGAAACTGCATTATGTTCTCTTAATTCATCTCGCAGAGTTATAGCTTTCCCCTCAAGAAGCCGTTCACTAAGATTGTTCCTGTGGAATTTTCAAGGTGATATTTGGAAGCCCATAGAGGGCTATGATGAAAAAGTAAATATCTTCCGTTAAAAACTGGAAAGAATGTTTTTTAGAAACTGCTTTGTGTTCTTTTAATCATCTCACAGATTTACAGCTTTCCCCTCAAGATGCCTTTCGCTGAGACTGTTCTTGTGGAATTTGCAAAGTGATATTTGGAAGCCCATAGAAGGCTATGGTGAAAATGAAAATGTCCTAAGATAAAAACGGAAAAGAATCTTTCTGAGAAACTGCTTTGTGTTCTGGCAATTCATCTCACAAAGTTACACCTTTCTCCTCAAGAAGCCTTTCGCTGAGACTGTTCTTGTGGAATTTGAAGAGTGATATTTCGAAGCCCATGGGGTCTATGGTGAAAAGGGAAATATCTTTCGTTAAAAACTGGAAACAAGATTTCTGAGAAACTGCTTTGTGTTCTGTTAATTCATCTCACAGAGTTACAGCTTTCCCCTCAAGAAGCCGTTCACTAAGACTGTTGTTGTGAAATTTGCAAAGTGATATTTGGAAGCCCTTAGAGGGCTATGGTGAAAAAGGAAATATCTTCCGTTAAAAACCAGAGACAGATAAAGCCACAAAGATGGGGAAATAGCAGGGCAGAAAAGCTGGAATTTCAAAAAATAAGAGCGCATCTCCTCCAGCAAAGGAGCGCAGCTCATCGCCAGCAACGGATCAAAGCTGGATGGAGAATGACTTTGACGAGATGATAGAAAAAGGCTTCAGTCCATCAAACTTCTCAGAGCTAAAGGAGGAATTAGGTACCCAGTGCAAAGAAACTAAAAGGCTTGAAAAAAATGTGGAAGTATTGATGGCTAGAATAATTAATGCAGAGAAGGTCATAAATGAAATGAAAGAGATGAAAACCATGACACGAGAAATATGTGACAAATGCACCAGCTTCAGTAACCGACTCGATCAACTGGAAAAGAGTATCAGCGATTAAGTATCAAATGAACGAAATGAAGCGAGAAGAGGAATCAAAAGAAAAAAGAAGAAATAGAAATGAACAAAGCCTGCAAGAAGTATGGGATTATGTAAAAAGACCAAATCTACGTCTGATTGGGGTGCCTGAAAGTGAGGGGGAAAATGGAACCAAGTTGGAAAACACTCTTCAGTATATCATCCAGGAGAACTTCCCCAACCTAGTAGGGCAGGCCAACATTCAAATCCAGGAAATACAGAGAACACCACAAAGATACTCCTCGAGAAGAGCAACTCCAAGACACATAATTGCCAGATTCACCAAAGTTGAAATGAAGAAAAAAATCTTAAGGGCAGCCAGAGAGAAAGGTCGGGTTACCCACAAAGGGAAGTCCATCAGACTAACAGCAGATCTCTCGGCAGAAACTCTACAAGCCAGAAGAGAGTGGGGGCCAATATTCAACATTCTTAAAGAAAAGAATTTTCAACCCAGAATTTCATATCCAGCCAAACTAAGTTTCATAAGTGAAGGAGAAATAAAATCCTTTACAGATAAGCAAATGCTTAGAGATTTTGTCACCACTAGGCCTGCCTTACAAGAGACCCTGAAGGAAGCACTAAACATGGAAAGGAACAACCGGTACCAGCCATTGCAAAAACATGCCAAAATGTAAAGACCATCAAGGCTAGGAAGAAACTGCATCAACTAACGAGCAAAATAACCAGTTAATATCATAATGGTAGGATCAAGTTCACACGTAACAATATTAACCTTAAATGTAAATGGACTAAATGCTCCAATTAAAAGACACAGACTGGCAAACTGGATAAAGAGTCAAGACCCATCAGTCTGCTGTATTCAGGAGACCCATCTCACACGCAGAGACAAACATAGGCTCAAAATAAAGGGATGGAGGAAGATTTACCAAGCAAATGGAGAACAAAAAAAAAGCAGGGGTTGCAATACTAGTCTCTGATAAAACAGACTTTAAACCATCAAAGATCAAAAGAGACAAAGAAGGCCATTACATAATGGTAAAGGGATCAATTCAACAGGAAGAGCTAACTATCCTAAATATATATGCACCCAATACAGGAGCACCCAGATTCATAAAGCAAGTCCTTAGAGCCTTACAAAGAGACTTAGACTCCCATACAATAACAATGGGAGACTTCAACAGTCCACTGTCAACATTAGACAGATCAACGAGACAGAAAATTAAGAAGGATATCCAGGAATTGAACTCATCTCTGCAGCAAGCAGACCTAATAGACATCTATAGAACTCTCCACCCCAAATCAACAGAATATACATTCTTCTCAGCACCACATCGCACTTATTCCAAAATTGACCACATAGTTGGAAGTAAAGCACTCCTCAGTAAATGTACAAGAACAGAAATTGTAACAAACTGTCTCTCAGACCACACTGCAATCAAACTAGAACTCAGGACTAAGAAACTCAATCAAAACCGCTCAACTACATGGAAACTGAAAAACCTGCTCCTGAATGACTACTGGGTACATGACGAAATGAAGGCAGAAATAAAGATGTTCTTTGAAACCAATGAGAACAAAGATACAACATACCAGAATCTCTGGGACACATTTAAAGCAGTGTGTAGAGGGAAATTTATAGCACTAAATGCCCACAAGAGAAAGCAGGAAAGATCTAAAATTGACACTCTAACATCACAATTAAAAGAACTAGAGAAGCAAGAGCAAACTCATTCAAAAGCTAGCAGAAGGCAAGAAATAACTAAGATCAGAGCAGAACTGAAGGAGATAGAGACACAAAAATCCCTCCAAAAAATCAATGAATCCAGGAGTTGGTTTTTTGAAAAGATCAACAAAATTGACAGACCGCTAGCAAGACTAATAAAGAAGAAAAGGGAGAAGAATCAAATAGACGCAATAAAAAATGATAAAGGGGATATCACCACCGACCCCACAGAAATACAAACTACCATCAGAGAATACTATAAACACCTCTACGCAAATAATCTAGAAAATCTAGAAGAAATGGATAATTTCCTGGACACTTACACTCTTCCAAGACTAAACCAGGAAGAAGATGAATCCCTGAATAGACCAATAGCAGGCTCTGAAATTGAGGCAATAATTAATAGCCTACCAACGAAAAAAAGTCCAGGATCAGATGGATTCACAGCTGAATTATACCAGAGGTACAAGGAGGAGCTGGTACCATTCCTTCTGAAACTATTCCAATCAATAGAAAAACAGGGAATCCTCCCTAACTCATCTTATGAGGCCAACATCATCCTGATACCAAAGCCTGGCAGAGACACACAAAAAAAGAGAATTTTAGACCAATATCCCTGATGAACATCGATGCAAAAATCCTCAATAAAATACTGGCAAACCGTATTCAACAGCACATCAAAAAGCTTATCCACCATGATCAAGTGGGCTTTATCCCTGGGATGCAAGGCTGGTTCAACATTTGCAAATCAATAAACATAATCCAGCATATAAACAGAACCAAAGACAAGAACCACATCATTATCTCAATCGATGCAGAAAAGGCTTTTGACAAAAGTCAACAGCCCTTCATGCTAAAAACGCTCAATAAATTCGGTATTGATGGAATGTACCTCAAAATCATAAGAGCTATTTATGACAAACCCACAGCCAATATCATACTGAATGGGCAAAACCTGGAAAAATTCCCTTTGAAAACTGGCACAAGACAGGGATGCCCTCTCTCACCACTCCTATTCAACATAGTGTTGGAAGTCCTGGCTAGGGCAATCAGGCAAGAGAAAGAAATCAAGGGGATTCAGTTAGGAAAAGAAGAAGTCAAATTGTCCCTCTTTGCAGATGACATGATTGTATATTTAGAAAATCCCATTGTCTCAGCCCGAAATCTCCTTAAGCTGATAAGCAACTTCAGCAAAGTCTCAGGATACAAAATTAATGTGCAAAAATCTCAAGCATTCGTATACACCAGTAACAGACAAACAGAGAGCCAAATCATGACTGAACTTCCATTCACAATTGCTTCAAAGAGAATAAAACAGCTAGGAATCCAACTTACAAGGGATGTAAAGGACCTCTTCAAGGAGAACTACAAACCACTGCTCAATGAAATAAAAGAGGACACAAACAAATGGAAGAACACACCATGCTCATGGATAGGAAGAATCAATATTGTGAAAATGGCCATACTGCCCAAGGTAATTTATAGATTCAATGCCATCCCCATCAAGCTACCAATGAGTTTCTTCACAGAATTGGAAAAAACTGCTTTAAAGTTCATATGGAACCAAAAAAGAGCCCGCATTTCCAAGACAATCCTATGTCAAAAGAACAAAGCTGGAGGCATCACGCTACCTGACTTCAAACTATACTACAAGGCTACAGTCACCAAAACAGCATGGTACTGGTACCAAAACAGAGATATAGACCAATGGAACACAACAGAGTCCTCAGAAATAATACCACACATCTACAGCCATGTGATCTTTGACAAACCTGAGAGAAACAAGAAATGGGGAAAGGATTCCCTATTTAATAAATGGTGCTGGGAAAATTGGCTAGCCATAAGCAGAAACCTGAAACTGGATCCTTTCCTTACTCCTTATACGAAAATTAATTCAAGATGGATTAGAGACTTAAATGTTAGACCTAATACCATAAAAACCCTAGAGGAAAACCTAGGTAGTACCATTCAGGACATAGGCATGGGCAAAGACTTCATGTCTATAACACCAAAAGCAACGGCAGCAAAAGCCAAAATTGACAAATGGGATCTCATTAAACTAAAGAGCTTCTGCACAGCAAAAGAAACTACCATCAGAGTGAACAGGCAACCTACAGAATGGGAGAAAAATTTTGCAATCTACTCATCTGACAAAGGCTAATATCCAGAACCTACAAAGACCTCAAACAAATTTACAAGAAAAAAACAAACAACCCCATCAAAAAGTGGGCAAAGGATATGAACAGACATTTCTCAAAAGAAGACATTCATACAGCCAACAGACACATGAAAAAATGCTCATCATCACTGGCCATCAGAGAAATGCAAATCAAAACCACACTGAGATACCATCTCACACCGGTTAGAATGGTGATCATTAAGAAGTCAAGAAACAACAGGTGCTGGAGAGGATGTGGAGAAATAGGAACACTTTTACACTGTTGGTGTGATTGTAAACTAGTTCAATCATTATGGAAAACAGTATGGCGATTCCTCAAGGATCTAGAACTAGACGTACCATATGACCCAGCCATCCCATTACTGGGTATATAACCAAAGGATTATAAATCATGCTGCTATAAAGACACATGCACACGTATGTTTATTGCGGCACTATTCACAATAGCAAAGACTTGGAATCAACCCAAATGTCCATCAGTGACAGACTGGATTAAGAAAATGTGGCACATATACACCATGGAATACTATGCAGCCATAAAAAAGGATGAGTTTGTGTCCTTTGTAGGGACATGGATGCAGCTGGAAACCATCATTCTTAGCAAACTACCACAAGAACAGAAAACCAAACACCGCATGTTCTCACTCATAGGTGGGAACTGAACAATGAGATCACTTGGACTCGGGAAGGGGAACATCACACACCGGGGCCTATCATGGGGAGGGGGGAGGGGGGAGGGATTGCATTGGCAGTTATACCTGATGTAAATGACGAGTTGATGGGTGCTGACGAGTTGATGGGTGCAGCACAGCAACAGGGCACAAGTATACATATGTAACAAACCTGCACGTTATGCACATGTACCCTAGAACTTAAAATATATATATATATATATATAAAAAAAAAAAAAAGAAACAACCAACCACATCCCTCATCCCTCCTTCCCACTAGAGGCTTCCAGGCTGAAACAGGTTGATACAGGGAGAGGAGGAGAAGATACGCAACTAAGTCACATTTTGAGATCTGTTTAATAATAATTCTAATTTCATGTTCTCACTTATTTGTGAGATCTAAAAATCAAAACAATTGAACTCATGGAGATAGAGAGTAGAAGCATGGTTACCAGAGGCTGGGAAGGGTAGTGGGGGTTTGAGGCAAAGCTGGAGATGGTTAAAGGGTACAAAAAACCAGAAAGAATAAATAAGATCCAGTATTTGATAGCACAACAAGGCGACTATAGTCAGTAATAATTTAACTGTGCATTTTAAAATAACTGAAAGAGTCTAATTGGATTGCTTGTAACACAAAGGATAAATGCTTGAGAGAATGGATACCCCATTTTACCTGATGTGATTATTATTCATTGCATGCCTGAATCAGAACATCTCATGCACCCCATAAATACATACATCTACTATATACCCACAAAATTGAAATAAATAATTGTAAAAAATAAACAATAAAAAATAAAAAATAATCTTCCACTTATTTTTTAGGAAAAGCACATAACTAAATTGTTACAAAAGGATTGACCAAACAATCCTTTGAACGGCTTGAGACAGCAGTTGTGGCAGGAATGCGGTTGGGGGAAATGGGGAGAAGTGAGTGAAGATAAAAGGAATTCGACAAGTGTTGATGTTGGTGAAATGAATGATGAGTACCTAGAGGTAAGCCACTATTGTATGCATTTGGAATTTATCAAAAAAATATTTTTGAAAGAACATATTCACTACTGAAAATTCAAACAAGGGGAATAAATTAAAGACCACTTATCCTATAATTTCAAACATTAAAAAGATTTATTATTTTATGAGAAAACTATAGTATTACTATATAAATATGGTATATTAATTTTTAAATAGCATTATACCTGAGCATTTTGCTAAGTTATTGTAATGTATCAAATATATATTTTACTTATTTTTATAAAAGTGAGACATAAAGTAAGCCTAAAAGAGATATACTAGAATAATAAGTACTAGAAATATAAAATAATTCTATATAAAATGATTAAATATAAATATGAAAAGAATTATAATTTAATTGCACCAGGAAAAATCATACTTGATTTAAAAAACCTTGTAAAGTAAAATAGAATTCAAAAAGCTTTAATTGTATTTGTATTTGACACTGTTATAGTTAGTTTTTTAGCATGATATAATTATGAAAAATATTGAAAGCAATGTTATTACCTGTGGAAGACATCCGAGTTCTGGAGACATTGGCGGCGAATCTGTATAGGTTTGCAGCACCCTCCATTCTTGCTTCCTCAGAAGGAATTCCACTAAGGGGCATAAGGCAGAAAGTGAGACAGAGGTAATTCTCAGAGCAGGAGAGAGGGTTTATTAAAAGGCTTTAAAACAGAAAGGAAAAGAAGGGAAGTACAACCTGGAAGACGGCCAAGCGGGAGACTTGAGAAGCCAAGTGCACAGCTTGACTTCTTGACTTGGGGTTTTATACATTGGCATACTTCCGGGATCTTGCCTTACTTCTCCTCACTCCTGAGATCTCATTGGGAAGTTGCTGATCAGTTTCAGGTGTTTTCTGTTAGAAGCCTGCCTTTCCTTGACACCAGGTATGACCAATTACTACTTTAGAGAAACAGTTAACAACCCCTTGACCATCACCTGAGGGTCTCCCAACACATTTGGTGTGTGGAAGAGGGGAGCCCTCTCCTGCCCTGCCCATACGTGACTAGCTTTCTACTGCAACAATACTTCTTGAATATTCTTTATGTACTAAGTAATAAGAATTCTGACATTTCATGAGTGATTGTTACACAAAATTATGTAAATAAAAAAGAAATTAAGCATGTAATATTAAAAAAAAAAGTGGAAAGAAGCTTTCTGAGAAACTGCTTTGTGTTCTGTTAATTCATCTCAGAGAGTTACAGCTTTCCCGTCAAGAAGCCTTTCGCTAAGACTGTTGTTGTGGAATTTGCAAAGTGATATTTGGAAGCCCATAGAGGGCTATGGTGAAAAAGGAAATATACTAAGATAAAAACCGAAAAGAAGATTTCTGAGAAACTGCTTTGTGTTCTGTTAGTGCATCTCACAGAGTTACAGCTTTCCCCTCAAGAAGCCGTTCACTAAGACTGTTCTTGTGAAATTTGGAAAGTAATATTTGGAAGCCCATAGAGGGCTATGGTGAAAAAGGAAATATCTTCCGTTAAAAAGTGGAAAGAAGCTTTCTGAGAAACTGCTTTGTGCTCTGTTAATTCATCGCACAGAGTTACAGCTTTCCGCTCAAGAAGCCTTTCGTTAAGACAGTTCTTGTGGAATTTGCAAAATGATATTTGGAAGCCCATAGTGGGCTATGGTGAAAAAGGAAATATCCTAAGATAAAAACTGAAAAGACGCTTTGTGAGAAACTGATTTGTGTTCTGTTAATTCATCTCACAGAGTTACAGCTTTACCCTCAAGAAGCCTTTTGCTAAGACTGTTCTTGCGGAATTTGCAAACTGATATTTGGAAGCCCATAGAGGGCTACGGTGAAAAAGGAAATAGCTTCCGTTAAAAACTGGAAAGAAGCTTTCTGAGAACCTGCTTTGTGTCCTGTTAATTCATCTCACAGAGTTACAGCTTTCCCCTCAAGAAGCCTTTTCCTAAGAGTGTTCTGGTGAAATTTGCAAAGTGATATATGGAAGTCCATAGAGGGCTAGGGTAAAAAGGGAATTATCCTAAGATAAAAACTGAAAAGAAGCTTTCTGAGAAACTGCCTTGTGTTCTGTTAATTCATCTCACAGGGTTACAGCTTTCTCCTCAAGAAGCCTTTCGCTTAGACTGTTCTTGTGGAATTTCAAAGTAATATTTGGAAAGCCATAGAAGGACATGGTGAAAAAGCAAATATCTTCTGTTAAAAACTAGAAAGAAGCTTTCTGAGAAACTGCTTTGTCTTCTGTTAATTCATCTCACAGAGTTACAGCTTTGTCCTCAAGAAGCCTTTCGCTAAGACTATTCTTGTGGAATTTGCAAAGTGATATTTGGAAGCCTATAGAGCCCCATGGTGAAAAAGGAAACATCCTAAGATAAAAACTGAAAAGTAGCTTTCTGAGAAATTGCTTTGTGTTCTGTTAATTCATCTCACACACCTACAGCTTTCCCCTCAAGAAGCCTTTATCTAAGACTGTTCTTGTGGAATTTGCGTAGTGATATTTGGAATCCCATAGAGGGCTATGATGAAAAAGGAAATATCTTCCGTTAAAAACTGGAAAGAAGCTTTCTGAGAACCTGCTTTGTGTTCTGTTAATTCATCTCACAGAGTTACAGCTTTCTCCTCAAGAAGCCTTTCGCTAAGACTCTTCTCGTGGAATTTGCAAAGAGATATTTGGAAGTCCTTAGGGGGCTATGGTGAAAAAGGAAATATCCTAATATAAAAACTGAAAAGAAGCTTTCTGAGGAACTGCTTTCTGTTCTGTTAATTCATCTCAGAGATTTACAGCTTTCCGTTCAAGAAGGCTTTCACAAAGACTCTTCTTTTCGAATTGGCAAAGTGATATTTGGAAGCCCATAGAGAGCTATGGTGCAAAGGGAAATATCCTAAGATAAAAACCGAAAAGAAATTTTCTGAGAAACTGCTTTGTCTTCTGTTAATTCATCTAACAGAGTTACAGCTTTCCCCCCCAAGAAACCTTTCGCTAAGACTATTTTTGTGGAATTTGTAAAGTGATATTTGGAAGCCCATCGAGGGCTAAGGTGAAAATGGAAATATCCTAAGATGAAAACCAAAAAGAAGCTTTCTGGGAAAGTGTTTTGTGTTCTGTTAGTTCATCTCACAGAGTTACAGCTTTCCCCTCAAGAAGCCGTTCACTAAGACAGATTTTGTGAAATTTGCAAACTGATATTTGGAAGCCCATAGAGGGCTATGGTGAAAAAGGAAATAACCTAAGTTAAAAACTGAAAAGAAGCTGCCAGAGAAACTGCTTTGTGTTCTGTTAATTCATCTCACAGAGTTACAGCTTTCCCCTCAAGAAGCCTTTCGCCAAGGTTGTTCTTGTGGAATTTGCAACGTGATATTTAGAAGCCCATAGAGGGCTATGGTGAAAAAGGAAATATCTTCCTTTAAAAACTGGAAAGAAGCTTCTTGAGAAACTGTTTTGTGTTCTGTTAATTTATCTCACAGAGTTAGAGCTTTCTCCTCAAGAATCCTTTCGCTAAGACTCTTCTTGTGGAATTTGCAAAGTGATATTTGGAAGCCCATAGAGGGCTACGGTGAAAAAGGAAATATGTTCAGTTAAAAAATGGAAAAAAGCTTTCTGAAAAACGGCTTTGTGTTCTGTTAATTCATCTCACAGATTTACTCCTTTCCCCACAAGAAGTGGTTCACTAAGACTGTTCATGTGGAATTTGCAAAGTCATATTTGGAAATACACAGAGGGCTAGAGTGAAAAAGGAGATATCTTCAGTTAAAAACTGGAAAGAAGCTTTCTGAGAAACCGATTTGTGTTCTCTTAATTCATCTCACAGTGATACAGCTTTCCCCACAAGGAGCCCTTCAACTAAGACTGTTCGTGTGGAATTTGCAATGTGATATTTGGATGCGCATAGAGGGCTATGGTGGAAAAGGAAATAACTTCAGTTAAAACTGGAAAGAAGATTTCTGAGAAACTGCTTTGTGTTCTGTTAATTCAACTCACAGAGTTACAGATTTCCCCTTCAGAAGCCTTTCGCTACGACTGTTCTTCCGGAATTTGCAAAGTGATACTTGGAAGCCCATGGAGGGCTATGGTGAAAAGGGAAATAACTTCCGTTAAAGACTGGAAAGAAGCTTTCTGAGAAACTGCCGTGTGTTCTGTTAATACATCTCACCGAGTTACAGCTTTCCCCTCAAGAAGCCTTTCTATAAGACTGTTCTTGTGGAATTTGCAAAGTGATACTTGGAAGCCCATAGAGGGCTATTTTGAAAATGGAAATATCCTAAGAAAAAACCGAAAAGAAGCTGTCTGAGAAACTGCTTTGTGTTGTGTTAGTTCATCTCACAGTGTTACAGCTTTCCCCTCAAGAAGCCCTTCACTAAGACTGTTCTTGTGAAATTTTCAAACTGATATTTGTAATCCCATAGAGGACTTTGGTGAAAAAGGAAATATCTTTCGTTAAAAACTGGAAAGAAGATTTCTGAGAAACTGCTTTGTGTTCTGTTAATTCATCTCAGAGAGTTACAGATTTCCCCTCAGGAGGCCGTTCACTAAGACTGTTCTTGTGGAATTTGCAAACTGATATTTGTATTCCCATAGAGGACTATGGTGTAAAAGGAAATATCTTCCGCTAAAAACTGGAAAGAACCTTTCTGAGAAACAGCTTTGTTTTCCGTTAATTAATCTCACAGAGTTACAGCTTTCCTATCATGAAGCCGATCACTAAGGCTGTTCTTTTGGAATATGCAAAGTGATATTTGGAAGCCCATAGAGGGCTATGGTGAAAAAGGAAATATCCTAAGACAAAAACTGAAAAGAAGCTTTCTGAGAAACTGCTTTGTTTCTGTTAATTCGTCACCAGAGTTACAGCTTTCCCCTCAAAAAGCCTTTGGCTAAGACTGTTCTTGTGGAATTTGCAAAGTGAAATTTGGAAGCCCATTGAGGGCTATGATGAAAAAGGACATTTCTTCCATTAAAAACCGAAAAGAAGATTTCTGAGAAACTGCTTCGTGTTTTGTTAGTTCATCTCACAGAATTACAGCTTTGCTCCCAGAAGCCTTTCGCTAAGACTGTTCTTGTGGAATTTGCAAAGTGATCTTAGAAGCCCGTAGAGGGCTATGGTGAAAAAGGAAATAACTTACGTTAAAAATTGGAAAGAAGCTTTCTGAGAAACTGATGTGTGTTCTGTTAAAACATCTCACCGTGTTACAGCTTTCACCTCAAGAAGCCTTTCGCTAAGACTGTTCTTGTGAAATTTTCTAAGTGATATTTGGAAGCCCATAGAGGGCTATGGGAAAAAGAAAATATCTTCGGTTGAAAACTGGAAAGAAGCTTTCTGAGAAACAGCTCTGTGTTCTGTTAATTCATTTCAGAGAGTTACAGCTTTCCGCTCCAGAAGTCTTTCGCTAAGACTGCTCTTTTGGAATTTGCAAAGTGATATTTGGAAGCCCTTAGAGGGCTATGGTGAAAAAGGAAATATCTTCCGTTAAAAACTGGAAAGAAGCATTCTGAGATACTGCCGTGTGTTCTGTTAATACATCTAACCGAGTTACAGCTTTCCCCTCTAGAAGCCTTTCGATAAGACTGTTCTTGTGGCATTTGCAATGTGATATTTGGAAGCCCTTAGAGGGCTATGGTGAAATAGGAAATATCTTCCGTTAAAAACTTGAAAGAAGCATTCTGAGAAAATGCCGTGTCTTCTGTTAATACGTCTCACTGTGTTCCAGCTTTCCTCTCAAGAAGCCTTTCGCTAAGACTGTTCTTGTGGAATTTGCAAAGTGATATTTGGAAGCCCAAAAGGGCTATGGTGAAAAAGGAAATATCCTCAGTTAAAAACTGGAAAGAAGCTTTCTGAGAAACTGCTTTGTGTTCAGATAGTTCCTCTCACAGAGTTACAGCTTTCCCCTCAAGAAGACTTTCGCTAAGACTGTTCATGTGGAATTTTCAAAGTGATAATTGGAATCCCATAGATGACTATGGTCAAAAAGGAAATATCCTAAGGTAAAAACTGAAAAGTAGGTTTCTGAGAAAATGTTTTGTGTTCTGTTAATTCATCTTACAGAGTTACAGCTTTACCCTCAAGAAGCCTTTCGCTAAGACTTTTCTTCTGGAATTTGCAAAGTGATATTTGGAAACCCTATAGCCCTATGGTTAAAATGGAAATATCGTAAGATAAAAAACGAAAAGAAGGTTTCTGAGAAACTGCTTTGAATTCTTTTAATTCATCTTACAGATTTACAGCTTTTATCTCCAGAATCCTTTCGCTAAGACTGTTCTTGTGGAATTTGCAAAATGTTTTTGGAAGCCCATAGAGGGCTATGTTGAAAAAGGAAATACAGTAAGATAAAATCCGAAAAGAAGCTTTCTGAGAAACTGCTTTGTGTTCTGCTAATTCATCTCAAAGTGTCACAGATTTCCCCTCATGAGGCCGTTCACTAAGACTGTTCTTCTGAAATTTGGAAAGTGATATTTAGAATCTCATAGAGGGCAATGGTGAAAAAGGAAATATTTTCCGATAAAAACTGTAAAGAAGCTTTCTGATAAACTGCTTTGTGTTCTGTTAGTTCATCTCACAGAGTTACAGCTTTCCCTTCAAGAAGCAGTTCACTGAGACTATTCTTGTGAAATTTGCAAAGTGATATTAGAAAACTCCTAGAGGGCTATGGTGAAAAAGGAAATATCTTCCGTTAAAAACTTGAAAGAAGCTTTTTGAGAAACTGCCGTGTGTTCTGTTAAAGCATCTCACCGAGTTACAGCTTTCCCCTCAAGAAGGCTTTCGCTAAGACTGTTCTTGTGGGATTTGCAATGTGATATTTGGAAGCCCATAGAGGACTATGGTGAGAAAGGAAATATCCTCCGTTAAAAACTGGAAAGAAGATTTGTGAGAACATGCTTTGTGTTCTGTTAATTCATCTCACAGAGTTAGAGCTTTCCCCTCAAGAAGCCTTTCGCTAAGACTGTTCTTGTGGAATTTGCATAGTGATATTTGGAATCCCATAGAGGGCTATGGTGAAAATGGAAATAACTTCAGTTAAAAAATGAAAAGAAGCTTTCCGAGAAACTGCTTTGTGTTCTGTTAATTCATCTCAAAGAATTACAGCTTTCCCCTGAAGAAGCCTTCCGCTAAGACTGTTTTTGAGGAATTTCCAAAGTGATATGTGGAAGCCCATAGAGGGCTATGGTGAAAATGGAAATATCGTAAGATACTTACCGAAGAGAAACTGTCTGAAAAACTGCTTTGTGTTCTGTTAGTTCATCTCACAGAGCTACAGCTTTTCCCTCAAGAAGCCGTTCACTAAGACTGTTTTGTGAAATTTGCAAAGTGATATTTGGAAGCCCATAGAGGGCTAAGGTGAAAAAGGAAATATCTTCCGTTAAAAACTGGAAAGAACCATTATGAGAAAATGCAGTGTGTTCTGTTAGTACATATCACCGAGCTGCAGCTTTCCCCTCAGGAAGCCGTTCACTAAGACTGTTCTTGTGGAATTGCAAAGTGATATTTGGAGGCACATAGAGGGCTATGGTGAAAAAGGAAACACCTTAAGATAAAAACTGAAAAGAAGCTTTCTGAGAAACTGCTTTGTGTTCTGTTAATTCAAGTCACAGAGTTACTCTTTTACCTCAGGAAGCCTTTCACTAAGGCTGTTCTTGTGGAATTTACAAAATGATATTTTGAAGCCCATAGAGGGCTATTGTGAAAAAGGAAATACCTTCAGTTAAAAACTGAAAAGAAGCTTTCTGAGAAACTGCTTTGTGTTCTGTTAATTCATCTCAAAGAGTTACTGCTTTTGCCTCAAAAATCCTTCGGCTAAGACTGTTTTTGTGGAATTTCCAAAGTGATATTTCGATGCCCATAGTAGGCTATGGTGAAAATGTAAATATCCTAAGATAAAAACCAAAAAGAAGCTGTATGAAAAGTTGCTTTGTGTTTTGTTAGTTCACTCCCAGAGTTACAGCTTTGCCCTCAAGAAGCCGTTAACTAAGACTGTTTTGTGAAATTTGCAGTGATATTTGGAAGCCCATAGAGGGCTAAGGTGAAAAAGGAAATATCTTCCGTTAAAAACTGGAAAGAACCATTCTGAGAAAATGCGGTGTGTTCTGTTAGTACATATCACCGAGGTACAGCTTTCCTCTCAAGAAGCCTTTCGCTAAGACTGTTCTTGTGGGATTTCCAAAGTGATATTTGGAAGCCCATAGAGGGCTATAGTGAAAAAGGAAATATCTTCAGTTAAATACTGGAAAGAAGCTTTCTGAGAGACTGCTTTGTGTTCTGTTAATTCATCTCACAGAGTTACAGCTTCCCCCTCAAGAAGCCTTTCGCTAAGACTGTTCTTGTGGAATTTGCAAAGTCATATTTGGAAGCCCATAGAGGACTATGGTGAAAAAGGAACTATCTTCCGTTAAAAACTGGAAAGAAGATTTGTGAGAAACTGCTTTGTGTTCTGTTAATTCAACTCATAGAGTTACAGATTTCCCCTTCAGAAGCCTTTCGCTAAGACTGTTCTTCTGGAATTTGCAAAGTGATATTTGGAAGCCCATGAAGGGCTATGGTGAAAAGGGAAATAACTTCCGTTAAAAACTGGAAAGAAGCTTTCTGAAACACTGCCGTGTGTTCTGTTAATACATCTCACCGAGTTACAGCTTTCCCCTCAAGAAGCCTTTGTATAAGACTGTTCTTGTGGAATTTGCAAAGTGATACTTGGAAGCCCATAGAGGGCTATTTTGAAAATGGAAATATCCTAAGATAAAAACCGAAAAGAAGCTGTCTGAGAAACTGCTTTGTGTTGTGTTAGTTCATCTCACAGTGTTACAGCTTTCCCCTCAAGAAGCCCTTCAGTAAGACTGTTCTTGTGAAATTTGCAAACTGATATTTGTATTCCCATAGAGGACTTTGGTGAAAAAGGAAATATCTTTCGTTAAAAACTGGAAAGAACCTTTCTGAGAAACTGCTTTGTGTTCTGTTAATTAATCTCACAGAGTTACAGCTTTCCTATCATGAAGCCGATCACTAAGGCTGTTCTTTTGGAATATGCAAAGTGATATTTGGAAGCCCATAGAGGGCTACGGTGAAAAAGGAAATATCCTAAGACAAAAACTGAAAAGAAGCTTTCTGAGAAACTGCTTTGTGTTCTGTTAGTTCGTCACCAGAGTTACAGCTTTCCCCTCAAAAAGCCTTTGGCTAAGACTGTTCTTGTGGAATTTGCAAAGTGAAATTTGGAAGCCCATTGAGGGCTATGATGAAAAAGGACATATCTTCCATTAAAAACCGAAAAGAAGATTTCTGAGAAACTGCTTCGTGTTTTGTTAGTTCATCTCACAGAATTACAGCTTTGCTCCCAGAAGCCTTTCGCTAAGACTGTTCTTGTGGAATTTGCAAAGTGATCTTAGAAGCCCGTAGAGGGCTATGGTGAAAAAGGAAATAACTTACGTTAAAAATTGGAAAGAAGCTTTGTGAGAAACTGATGTGTGTTCTGTTAAAACATCTCACCGTGTTACAGCTTTCACCTCAAGAAGCCTTTCGCTAAGACTGTTCTTGTGGAATTTTCTAAGTGATATTTGGAAGCCCATAGAGGGCTATGGGAAAAAGAAAATATCTTCGGTTGAAAACTGGAAAGAAGCTTTCTGAGAAACAGCTCTGTGTTCTGTTAATTCATTTCAGAGAGTTACAGCTTTCCACTAAAGAAGTCTTTCGCTAAGACTGCTCTTTTGGAATTTGCAAAGTAATATTTGGAAGCCCTTAGAGGGCTATGGTGAAAAAGGAAATATCTTCCGTTAAAAACTGTAAAGAAGCTTTCTGAGAAACTGCTTTGTGTTCTGTTAATTCATCTCACAGAGTTACAGGTTTCCCCTCCAGAAGCCTTTCCCGAAGACTGTTCTTCTGGAATTTGCAAAGTGATATTTGGAAGCCCATAGAGGGCTATGGTGAAAAAGGACATATCTTCCATTAAAAACTGGAAAGAAGTTGTCTGAGAAACTGCTTTGTTTTCTCTTAATTCGTCTCACAGAGTTACAGCTTTCTTCTCAAGAAGCCTTTCGGTAAGTCTCTTCTTGAGGAATTTGCAAAGTGATATTTGCAAGCCCATAGAGGGCTATCGGGAAAAGGACATATCTTCCATTAAAAACTGGAAAGAAGATTTCTGAGAAACTGCTTTGTGTTCTGTTAATTCATCTGAGAGAGTTACAGATTTCCCCTCAAGAGGCCGTTCACTAAGACTGTTCTTCTGAAATTTGGAAAGTGATATTTAGAATCCCATAGAGGGCTATGGTGAAAAAGGAATTGTTTTCTGTTAAAAACTGGAAAGAAGCTTTCTGAGAAACTGCTTTGTGTTCTGTTAATTCATCTCACAGAGTTACTTTTCCCTCTAAAAGCCTTTCGCTAAGGCTGTTGTCGAATTTGCAAAGTGATATTTGGAAGCCCATAGAGGGCTATGGTGAAAAAGGAAATAGTTTCAGTTAAAAACTGGAAAGAAGCTTTCTGAGAAACTGCCATGTGTTCTGATAATAGACCTCACCCAGTTACAGCTTTCCCTTCAAGAAGCCTTTCGCTAAGACTGTTGTTGTGGGATTTGCAAAATGATATTTGGAAGCCCATAGAGCGCTATGGTGAAAAAGGAAATATCTTCTGTTAAAAAGCTGAAAGAAGCTTTCTGAGAAACTCCTTTTTGTTCTGTTAATTCACCTAAAAGAGTTACAGCTTTCCACTCAATAATTCTTTCGCTAAGACTGTTCTTCTGGAATTTGCAAAGTGAGATTTGGAAGCCCATAGAGGTCTATGGTGAAAAACGAAATATCGTCAGATAAAAACTGAAAAGAAGCTTTCTGAGAAATTGCTTTGTGTTCTGTTAATTCATCTCACATAGGTACAACATTTCCCTCTAAAAGCCTTTCGCTAAGACTGTTCTTGTGAAACTTGCAAAGTGATATTTGGAAACCCATAGAGGGCTATGGCTTAAAAGGAAATATCCTCCGTTAGAAACTGGAAAGTAGCTATCTGAGAAACTGCTTTTTGTTCTGTTAATTCATCTCACAGACTTACAGTTTTCCCCTCAAGAAGCCGTTCACTAAGACTTTATTTGTGGAATTTTCAAAGTGATATTTGAAGGCACATAGAGGGCTATGATGAAAAAGAAAACATCCAAAGATAAAAACTGAAATGAAGCTTTCGGTGAAACTGATTTGTGTTCTGTTAATTCATCTCACAGATTTACAGCTTTCTTCTCAAGAAGCCTTTCGGTAAAACTGTTCTTGTGGAATTTGCAAAGTGATATTTGGAAGCCCATAGAGGGCTATGGTGAAAAAGGACATATCTTCCGTTAAAAACTGGAAAGAAGCTTTTTGAGAAACTGCCGTGTGTTCTGTTAAAGCATCTCACCGAGTTACAGCTTTCCCCTCAAGAAGGCTTTCGCTAAGACTGTTCTTGTGGGATTTGCAAAGTGATATTTGGAAGCCCGTAGAGGACTATGGTGAAAAAGGAAATATTTTTCGTTAAAAACTGGAAAGAAGATATCTGAGAAACTGCTTTGTGTTCTGTTATTTCATCTCACAGCGTTACAGTTTTTACCTCCCGAAGTCTTTTGCTTCCACTGTTCTTGTGGAATTTGCATCGTGATATTTGGAATCCCATAGAGGGCTATGGTGAAAATGGAAATACCTTCAATTAAAAAATGAAAAGAAGCTTTCCGAGAAACTGCTTTGTGTTCTGTTAATTCATCTCAAAGAGTTACAGCTTTCCCCTCAAGAAGCCTTCCGCTAAGACTGTTTTAGAGGAATTTCCAAAGTGATATGTGGAAGCCCATAGAGGGCTATGGTGAAAATGGAAATATCCTAAGATACTTACCGAAGAGAAGCTGTCTGAAAAACTGCTTTGTGTTCTGTTAGGTCATCTCACAGAGCTACAGCTTTTCCCTCAAGAAGCCGTTCATTAAGACTGTTTTGTGAAATTTGGAAAGTGATATTTGGAAACCCATAGAGGACTCTGGTGAAAAAGGAAGTATCTTCCGTTAAAAACTGGAAAGAAGCATTCTGAGAAAATGCCGTGTCTTCTGTTAATACGTCTCACTGAGTTACAGCTTTCCTCTCAAAAGCCTTTCGCTAAGACTGTTCTTGTGGGATTTGCAATGTGATATTTGGAAGCCCATAGAGGACTATGGTGAGAAAGGAAATATCCTCCGTTAAAAACTGGAAAGAAGATTTGTGAGAAAATGCTTTGTGTTCTGTTAATTCATCTCACAGAGTTAGAGCTTTCCCCTCAAGAAGCCTTTCACTGAGACTGTTCTTGTGGAATTTGCAAAGTGATATTTGGAAGCCCAAAAGGGCTATGGTGAAAACGGAAATATCCTCAGTTAAAAACTGGAAAGAAGCTTTCTGAGAAAATGCGGTGTGTTCTGTTAGTACATAACACCGAGCTACAGCTTTCCCCTCAGGAAGCCTTTCACTAAGACTGTTCTTGTGGAATTGCAAAGTGATATTTGGAGGCACATAGAGGGCAATGGTGAAAAAGGAAACATCCTAAGATAAAAACTGAAAAGAAGCTTTCAGAGAAACTGCTTTGTGTTCTGTTAATTCAAGTCACAGAGTTACTCTTTTACCTCCGGAAGCCTTTCGCTAAGGCTGTTGTTGTGGAATATGCAAAGTGATATTTGGAAGCCCAAAAGGGCTATGGTGAAAAAGGAAATATCCTCAGTTAAAAACTGGAAAGAAGCTTTCTGAGAAACTGCTTTGTGTTCCTTTAGTTCCTCTCACAGAGTTACAGCTTTCCCCTCAAGAAGACTTTCGCTAAGACTGTTCATGTGGAATTTTCAAAGTGATAATTGGAATCCCTTAGAGGGCTATGGTGAGAAAGGAAATATCCTAAGGTAAAAACTGAAAAGTAGGTTTCTGAGAAAATGTTTTGTGTTCTGTTAATTCATCTTACAGAGTTACATCTTTACCCTCAAGAAGCCTTTTGCTAAGGATTTTCTTCTGGAATTTGAAAAGTGATATTTGGAAACCCTATAGCCCTATGGTTAAAATGGAAATATCGTAAGATAAAAAACGAAAAGAAGGTTTCTGAGAAACTGCTTTGAATTCTTTTAATTCATCTTACAGATTTACAGCTTTTATCTCCAGAATCCTTTCGCTAAGATTGTTCTTGTGGAATTTGCAAAATGTTTTTGGAAGCCCATAGAGGGCTATGCTGAAAAAGGAAATATCCTAAGATAAAAACTGAAAAGAAGCTTTCTGAGAAACTGCTTTGTGTTCTGTTAATTCATCTCAGAGAGTTACAGCTTTCCCCTCAAGCAGTCTTTCACAAAGACTGTTCTTGGGTAATTTGCAAAGTGATATTTGGAAGACCATAGAGGGCTATGTTGAAAAAGGAAATATAGTAAGATAAAATCCGAAAAGAAGCTTTCTGAGAAACTGCTTTGTGTTCTGCTAATTCATCTCAAAGTGTCACAGATTTCCCCTCATGAGGCCGTTCACTAAGACTGTTCTTCTGAAATTTGGAAAGTGATATTTAGAATCTCATAGAGGGCAATGGTGAAAAAGGAAATATTTTCCGATAAAAACTGTAAAGAAGCTTTCTGATAAACTGCTTTGTGTTCTGTTAGTTCATCTCACAGAGTTACAGCTTTCCCTTCAAGAAGCAGTTCACTGAGACTATTCTTGTGAAATTTGCAAAGTGATATTAGAAAACTCCTAGAGGGCTATGGTGAAAAAGGAAATATCTTCCGTTAAAAACTGGAAAGAAGCTTTTTGAGAAACTGCCGTGTGTTCTGTTAAAGCATCTCACCGAGTTAGAGCTTTCCCCTCAAGAAGGCTTTCGCTAAGACTGTTCTTGTGGGATTTGCAAAGTGATATTTGGAAGTCCCTAGAGGGCTATGGTGAAAAAGGAAATATCTTTCATTAAAAACTGGAAAGAAGATATCTGAGAAACTGCTTTGTGTTCTGTTAATTCATCTCACAGAGTTACAGTTTGCCCCTCCAGAAGTCTTTCGCTTCCACTGTTCTTGTGGAATTTGCATAGTGATATTTGGAATCCCATAGAGGGCTATGGTGAAAATGGAAATAACTTCAGTTAAAAAATGAAAAGAAGCTTTCCGAGAAACTGCTTTGTGTTCTGTTAATTCATCTCAAAGAGTTACATCTTTCCCCTCAAGAAGCCTTCCGCTAAGACTGTTTTTGAGGAATTTCCAAAGTGATATGTGGAAGCCCATAGAGGGCTATGGTGAAAATGGAAATATGGTAAGATACTTACCGAAAAGAAGCTGTCTGAAAAACTGCTTTGTGTTCTGTTAGTTCATCTCACAGAGCTACAGCTTTTCCCTCAAGAAGCCGTTCACTAAGACTGTTTTGTGAAATTTGCAAAGTGATATTTGGAAGCCCATAGAGGGCTAAGGTGAAAAAGGAAATATCTTCCGTTAAAAACTGGAAAGAACCATTCTGAGAAAATGCGGTGTGTTCTGTTAGTACATATCACCGAGCTACAGCTTTCCCCTCAGGAAGCCGTTCACTAAGACTGTTCTTGTGGAATTGCAAAGTGATATTTGGAGGCACATAGAGGGCAATGGTGAAAAAGGAAACATCCTAAGATAAAAACTGAAAAGAAGCTTTCTGAGAAACTGCTTTGTGTTCTGTTAATTCAAGTCACAGAGTTACTCTTTTACCTCAGGAAGCCTTTCGCTAAGGCTGTTGTTGTGGAATTTGCAAAGTGATATTTGGAAGCCCAAAAGGGCTATGGTGAAAAAGGAAATATCCTCAGTTAAAAACTGGAAAGAAGCTTTCTGAGAAACTGCTTTGTGTTCAGTTAGTTCCTCTCACAGAGTTACAGATTTCCCCTCAAGAAGACTTTCGCTAAGACTGTTCATGTGGAATTTTCAAAGTGATAATTGGAATCCCATAGAGGGCTATGGTGAAAAAGGAAATATCCTAAGGTAAAAACTGAAAAGTAGGTTTCTGAGAAAATGTTTTGTGTTCTGTTAATTCATCTTACAGAGTTACAGCTTTACCCTCAAGAAGCCTTTCGCTAAGACTTTTCTTCTGGAATTTGCAAAGTGATATTTGGAAACCCTATAGCCCTATGGTTAAAATGGAAATATCGTAAGATAAAAAACGAAAAGAAGGTTTCTGAGAAACTGCTTTGAATTCTTTTAATTCATCTTACAGATTTACTGCTTTTATCTCCAGAATCCTTTCGCTAAGACTGTTCTTGTGGAATTTGCAAAATGTTTTTGGAAGCCCATAGAGGGCTATGCTGAAAAAGGAAATATCCTAAGATAAAAACTGAAAAGAAGCTTTCTGAGAAACTGCTTTGTGTTCTGTTAATTCATCTCAGAGAGTCACAGCTTTCCCCTCAAGAAGTCTTTCACAAAGACTGTTCTTGTGTAATTTGCAAAGTGATATTTGGTAGACCATAGAGGGCTATGTTGAAAAAGGAAATATAGTAAGATAAAATCCGAAAAGAAGCTTTCTGAGAAACTGCTTTGTGTTCTGCTAATTCATCTCAAAGTGTCACAGATTTCCCCTCATGAGGCCGTTCACTAAGACTGTTCTTCTGAAATTTGGAAAGTGATATTTAGAATCTCATAGAGGGCAATGGTGAAAAAGGAAATATTTTCCGATAAAAACTGTAAAGAAGCTTTCTGATAAACTGCTTTGTGCTCTGTTAGTTCATCTCACAGAGTTACAGCTTTCCCTTCAAGAAGCAGTTCACTGAGACTATTCTTGTGAAATTTGCAAAGTGATATTAGAAAACTCCTAGAGGGCTATGGTGAAAAATTAAATATCTTCCGTTAAAAACCTGAGAGAAGCTTTTTGAGAAACTGCCGTGTGTTCTGTTAAAGCATCTCACCGAGTTACAGCTTTCCCCTCAAGAAGGCTTTCGCTAAGACTGTTCTTGTGGGATTTGCAAAGTGATATTTGGAAGTCCTAGAGGGCTATGGTGAAAAAGGAAATATCTTTCGTTAAAAACTGGAAAGAAGATATCTGAGAAACTGCTTTGTGTTCTGTTAATTCATCTCACAGAGTTCCAGTTTGCCCCTCCAGAAGTCTTTCGCTTCCACTGTTCTTGTGGAATTTGCATAGTGATATTTGGAATCCCATAGAGGGCTATGGTGAAAATGGAAATAACTTCAGTTAAAAAATGAAAAGAAGCTTTCCGAGAAACTGCTTTGTGTTCTGTTAATTCATCTCAAAGAGTTACATCTTTCCCCTCAAGAAGCCTTCCGCTAAGACTGTTTTTGAGGAATTTCCAAAGTGATATGTGGAAGCCCATAGAGGGCTATGGTGAAAATGGAAATATGGTAAGATACTTACCGAAAAGAAGCTGTCTGAAAAACTGCTTTGTGTTCTGTTAGTTCATCTCACAGAGCTACAGCTTTTCCCTCAAGAAGCCGTTCACTAAGACTGTTTTGTGAAATTTGCAAAGTGATATTTGGAAGCCCATAGAGGGCTAAGGTGAAAAAGGAAATATCTTCCGTTAAAAACTGGAAAGAACCATTCTGAGAAAATGCGGTGTGTTCTGTTAGTACATATCACCGAGCTACAGCTTTCCCCTCAGGAAGCCGTTCACTAAGACTGTTCTTGTGGAATTGCAAAGTGATATTTGGAGGCACATAGAGGGCAATGGTGAAAAAGGAAACATCCTAAGATAAAAACTGAAAAGAAGCTTTCTGAGAAACTGCTTTGTGTTCTGTTAATTCAAGTCACCGAGTTACTCTTTTACCTCAGGAAGCCTTTCGCTAAGGCTGTTGTTGTGGAATTTGCAAAGTGATATTTGGAAGCCCAAAAGGGCTATGGTGAAAAAGGAAATATCCTCAGTTAAAAACTGGAAAGAAGCTTTCTGAGAAACTGCTTTGTGTTCAGTTAGTTCCTCTCACAGAGTTACAGCTTTCCCCTCAAGAAGACTTTCGCTAAGACTGTTCATGTGGAATTTTCAAAGTGATAATTGGAATCCCATAGAGGGCTATGGTGAAAAAGGAAATATCCTAAGGTAAAAACTGAAAAGTAGGTTTCTGAGAAAATGTTTTGTGTTCTGTTAATTCATCTTACAGAGTTACAGCTTTACCCTCAAGAAGCCTTTCGCTAAGACTTTTCTTCTGGAATTTGCAAAGTGATATTTGGAAACCCTATAGCCCTATGGTTAAAATGTTAATATCGTAACATAAAAAACGAAAAGAAGGTTTCTGAGAAACTGCTTTGAATTCTTTTAATTCATCTTACAGATTTACAGCTTTTATCTCCAGAATCCTTTCGCTAAGACTGTTCTTGTGGAATTTGCAAAATGTTTTTGGAAGCCCATAGTGGGCTATGCTGAAAAAGGAAATATCCTAAGATAAAAACTGAAAAGAAGCTTTCTGAGAAACTGCTTTGTGTTCTGTTAATTCATCTCAGAGAGTTACAGCTTTCCCCTCAAGAAGTCTTTCACAAAGACTGTTCTTGTGTAATTTGCAAAGTGATATTTGGAAGACCATAGAGGGCTATGTTGAAAAAGGAAATATAGTAAGATAAAATCCGAAAAGAAGCTTTCTGAGAAACTGCTTTGTGTTCTGCTAATTCATCTCAAAGTGTCACAGATTTCCCCTCATGAGGCCGTTCACTAAGACTGTTCTTCTGAAATTTGGAAAGTGATATTTAGAATCTCATAGAGGGCAATGGTGAAAAAGGAAATATTTTCCGATAAAAACTGTAAAGAAGCTTTCTGATAAACTGCTTTGTGTTCTGTTAGTTCATCTCACAGAGTTACAGCTTTCCCTTCAAGAAGCAGTTCACTGAGACTATTCTTGTGAAATTTGCAAAGTGATATTAGAAAACTCCTAGAGGGCTATGGTGAAAAAGGAAATATCTTCCGTTAAAAACTGGAAAGAAGCTTTTTGAGAAACTGCCGTGTGTTCTGTTAAAGCATCTCACCGAGTTAGAGCTTTCCCCTCAAGAAAGCTTTCGCTAAGACTGTTCTTGTGGGATTTGCAAAGTGATATTTGGAAGTCCTAGAGGGCTATGGTGAAAAAGGAAATATCTTTCGTTAAAAACTGGAAAGAAGATATCTGAGAAACTGCTTTGTGTTCTGTTAATTCATCTCACAGAGTTCCAGTTTGCCCCTCCAGAAGTCTTTCGCTTCCACTGTTCTTGTGGAATTTGCATAGTGATATTTGGAATCCCATAGAGGGCTATGGTGAAAATGGAAATAACTTCAGATAAAAAATGAAAAGAAGCTTTCCGAGAAACTGCTTTGTGTTCTGTTAATTCATCTCAAAGAGTTACAGCTTTCCCCTCAAGAAGCCTTCCGCTAAGACTGTTTTTGAGGAATTTCCAAAGTGATATGTGGAAGCCCATAGAGGGCTATGGTGAAAATGGAAATATGGTAAGATACTTACGGAAAAGAAGCTGTCTGAAAAACTGCTTTGTGTTCTGTTAGTTCATCTCACAGAGCTACAGCTTTTCCCTCAAGAAGCCGTTCACTAAGACTGTTTTGTGAAATTTGCAAAGTGATATTTGGAAGCCCATAGAGGGCTAAGGTGAAAAAGGAAATATCCTCAGTTAAAAACTGGAAAGAAGCTTTCTGAGAAACTGCTTTGTGTTCAGTTACTTCCTCTCACAGAGTTACAGCTTTCCCCTCAAGAAGACTTTCGCTAAGACTGTTCATGTGGAATTTTCAAAGTGATAATTGGAATCCCATAGAGGGCTATGGTGAAAAAGGAAATATCCTAAGGTAAAAACTGAAAAGTAGGTTCCTGAGAAAATGTTTTGTGTTCTGTTAATTCATCTTACAGAGTTACAGCTTTACCCTCAAGAAGCCTTTCGCTAAGACTTTTCTTCTGGAATTTGCAAAGTGATATTTGGAAACCCTATAGCCCTATGGTGAAAATGGAAATATCGTAAGATAAAAAACGAAAAGAAGGTTTCTGAGAAACTGCTTTGAATTCTTTTAATTCATCTTACAGATTTACAGCTTTTATCTCCAGAATCCTTTCGCTAAGACTGTTCTTGTGGAATTTGCAAAATGATTTTGGAAGCCCATAGAGGGCTATGCTGAAAAAGGAAATATCCTAAGATAAAAACTGAAAAGAAGCTTTCTGAGAAACTGCTTTGTGTTCTGTTAATTCATCTCAGAGAGTTACAGCTTTCCCCTCAAGAAGTCTTTCACAAAGTCTGTTCTTGTGTAATTTGCAAAGTGATATTTGGAAGACCATAGAGGGCTATGTTGAAAAAGGAAATATAGTAAGATAAAATCCGAAAAGAAGCTTTCTGAGAAACTGCTTTGTGTTCTGCTAATTCATCTCAAAGTGTCACAGATTTCCCCTCATGAGGCCGTTCACTAAGACTGTTCTTCTGAAATTTGGAAAGTGATATTTAGAATCTCATAGAGGGCAATGGTGAAAAAGGAAATATTTTCCGATAAAAACTGTAAAGAAGCTTTCTGATAAACTGCTTTGTGCTCTGTTAGTTCATCTCACAGAGTTACAGCTTTCCCTTCAAGAAGCAGTTCACTGAGACTATTCTTGTGAAATTTGCAAAGTGATATTTGGAATCCCATAGAGGGCTATGGTGAAAATGGAAATAACTTCAGATAAAAAATGAAAAGAAGCTTTCCGAGAAACTGCTTTGTGTTCTGTTAATTCATCTCAATGAGTTACAGCTTTCCCCTCAAGAAGCCTTCCGCTAAGACTGTTTTTGAGGAATTTCCAAAGTGATATGTGGAAGCCCATAGAGGGCTATGGTGAAAATGGAAATATGGTAAGATACTTACCGAAAAGAAGCTGTCTGAAAAACTGCTTTGTGTTCTGTTAGTTCATCTCACAGAGCTACAGCTTTTCCCTCAAGAAGCCGTTCACTAAGACTGTTTTGTGAAATTTGCAAAGTGATATTTGGAAGCCCATAGAGGGCTAAGGTGAAAAAGGAAATATCTTCCGTTAAAAACTGGAAAGAACCATTCTGAGAAAATGCGGTGTGTTCTGTTAGTACATATCACCGAGCTACAGCTTTCCCCTCAGGAAGCCGTTCACTAAGACTGTTCTTGTGGAATTGCAAAGTGATATTTGGAGGCACATAGAGGGCAATGGTGAAAAAGGAAACATCCTAAGATAAAAACTGAAAAGAAGCTTTCTGAGAAACTGCTTTGTGTTCTGTTAATTCAAGTCACAGAGTTACTCTTTTACCTCAGGAAGCCTTTCGCTAAGGCTGTTGTTGTGGAATTTGCAAAGTGATATTTGGAAGCCCAAAAGGGCTATGGTGAAAAAGGAAATATCCTCAGTTAAAAACTGGAAAGAAGCTTTCTGAGAAACTGCTTTGTGTTCAGTTACTTCCTCTCACAGAGTTACAGCTTTCCCCTCAAGAAGACTTTCGCTAAGACTGTTCATGTGGAATTTTCAAAGTGATAATTGGAATCCCATAGAGGGCTATGGTGAAAAAGGAAATATCCTAAGGTAAAAACTGAAAAGTAGGTTCCTGAGAAAATGTTTTGTGTTCTGTTAATTCATCTTACAGAGTTACAGCTTTACCCTCAAGAAGCCTTTCGCTAAGACTTTTCTTCTGGAATTTGCAAAGTGATATTTGGAAACCCTATAGCCCTATGGTTAAAATGGAAATATCGTAAGATAAAAAACGAAAAGAAGGTTTCTGAGAAACTGCTTTGAATTCTTTTAATTCATCTTACAGATTTACAGCTTTTATCTCCAGAATCCTTTCGCTAAGACTGTTCTTGTGGAATTTGCAAAATGATTTTGGAAGCCCATAGAGGGCTATGCTGAAAAAGGAAATATCCTAAGATAAAAACTGAAAAGAAGCTTTCTGAGAAACTGCTTTGTGTTCTGTTAATTCATCTCAGAGAGTTACAGCTTTCCCCTCAAGAAGTCTTTCACAAAGACTGTTCTTGTGTAATTTGCAAAGTGATATTTGGAAGACCATAGAGGGCTATGTTGAAAAAGGAAATATAGTAAGATAAAATCCGAAAAGAAGCTTTCTGAGAAACTGCTTTGTGTTCTGCTAATTCATCTCAAAGTGTCACAGATTTCCTCTCATGAGGCCGTTCACTAAGACTGTTCTTCTGAAATTTGGAAAGTGATATTTAGAATCTCATAGAGGGCAATGGTGAAAAAGGAAATATTTTCCGATAAAAACTGTAAAGAAGCTTTCTGATAAACTGCTTTGTGCTCTGTTAGTTCATCTCACAGAGTTACAGCTTTCCCTTCAAGAAGCAGTTCACTGAGACTATTCTTGTGAAATTTGCAAAGTGATATTAGAAAACTCCTAGAGGGCTATGGTGAAAAAGGAAATATCTTCCGTTAAAAACTGGAAAGAAGCTTTTTGAGAAACTGCCGTGTGTTCTGTTAAAGCATCTCACCGAGTTAGAGCTTTCCCCTCAAGAAGGCTTTCGCTAAGACTGTTCTTGTGGGATTTGCAAAGTGATATTTGGAAGTCCCTAGAGGGCTATGGTGAAAAAGGAAATATCTTTCATTAAAAACTGGAAAGAAGATATCTGAGAAACTGCTTTGTGTTCTGTTAATTCATCTCACAGAGTTACAGTTTGCCCCTCCAGAAGTCTTTCGCTTCCACTGTTCTTGTGGAATTTGAATAGTGATATTTGGAATCCCATAGAGGGCTATGGTGAAAATGGAAATAACTTCAGTTCCAAAATGAAAAGAAGCTTTCCGAGAAACTGCTTTGTGTTCTGTTAATTCATCTCAAAGAGTTACAGCTTTCCCCTCAAGAAGCCTTCCGCTAAGACTGTTTTTGAGGAATTTCCAAAGTGATATGTGGAAGCCCATAGAGGGCTATGGTGAAAATGGAAATATGGTAAGATACTTACCGAAAAGAAGCTGTCTGAAAAACTGCTTTGTGTTCTGTTAGTTCATCTCACAGAGCTACAGCTTTTCCCTCAAGAAGCCGTTCACTAAGACTGTTTTGTGAAATTTGCAAAGTGATATTTGGAAGCCCATAGAGGGCTAAGGTGAAAAAGGAAATATCTTCCGTTAAAAACTGGAAAGAACCATTCTGAGAAAATGCGGTGTGTTCTGTTAGTACATATCACCGAGCTACAGCTTTCCCCTCAGGAAGCCGTTCACTAAGACTGTTCTTGTGGAATTGCAAAGTGATATTTGGAGGCACATAGAGGGCAATGGTGAAAAAGGAAACATCCTAAGATAAAAACTGAAAAGAAGCTTTCTGAGAAACTGCTTTGTGTTCTGTTAATTCAAGTCACCGAGTTACTCTTTTACCTCAGGAAGCCTTTCGCTAAGGCTGTTGTTGTGGAATTTGCAAAGTGATATTTGGAAGCCCAAAAGGGCTATGGTGAAAAAGGAAATATCCTCAGTTAAAAACTGGAAAGAAGCTTTCTGAGAAACTGCTTTGTGTTCAGTTAGTTCCTCTCACAGAGTTACAGATTTCCCCTCAAGAAGACTTTCGCTAAGACTGTTCATGTGGAATTTTCAAAGTGATAATTGGAATCCCATAGAGGGCTATGGTGAAAAAGGAAATATCCTAAGGTAAAAACTGAAAAGTAGGTTTCTGAGAAAATGTTTTGTGTTCTGTTAATTCATCTTACAGAGTTACAGCTTTACCCTCAAGAAGCCTTTCGCTAAGACTTTTCTTCTGGAATTTGCAAAGTGATATTTGGAAACCCTATAGCCCTATGGTTAAAATGGAAATATCGTAAGATAAAAAACGAAAAGAAGGTTTCTGAGAAACTGCTTTGAATTCTTTTAATTCATCTTACAGATTTACTGCTTTTATCTCCAGAATCCTTTCGCTAAGACTGTTCTTGTGGAATTTGCAAAATGTTTTTGGAAGCCCATAGAGGGCTATGCTGAAAAAGGAAATATCCTAAGATAAAAACTGAAAAGAAGCTTTCTGAGAAACTGATTTGTGTTCTGTTAATTCATCTCAGAGAGTTACAGCTTTCCCCTCAAGAAGTCTTTCACAAAGACTGTTCTTGTGTAATTTGCAAAGTGATATTTGGAAGACCATAGAGGGCTATGTTGAAAAAGGAAATATAGTAAGATAAAATCCGAAAAGAAGCTTTCTGAGAAACTGCTTTGTGTTCTGCTAATTCATCTCAAAGTGTCACAGATTTCCCCTCATGAGGCCGTTCACTAAGACTGTTCTTCTGAAATTTGGAAAGTGATATTTAGAATCTCATAGAGGGCAATGGTGAAAAAGGAAATATTTTCCGATAAAAACTGTAAAGAAGCTTTCTGATAAACTGCTTTGTGCTCTGTTAGTTCATCTCACAGAGTTACAGCTTTCCCTTCAAGAAGCAGTTCACTGAGACTATTCTTGTGAAATTTGCAAAGTGATATTAGAAAACTCCTAGAGGGCTATGGTGAAAAAGGAAATATCTTCCGTTAAAAACCTGAGAGAAGCTTTTTGAGAAACTGCCGTGTGTTCTGTTAAAGCATCTCACCGAGTTACAGCTTTCCCCTCAAGAAGGCTTTCGCTAAGACTGTTCTTGTGGGATTTGCAAAGTGATATTTGGAAGTCCTAGAGGGCTATGGTGAAAAAGGAAATATCTTTCGTTAAAAACTGGAAAGAAGATATCTGAGAAACTGCTTTGTGTTCTGTTAATTCATCTCACAGAGTTACAGTTTGCCCCTCCAGAAGTCTTTCGCTTCCACTGTTCTTGTGGAATTTGCATAGTGATATTTGGAATCCCATAGAGGGCTATGGTGAAAATGGAAATAACTTCAGTTCAAAAATGAAAAGAAGCTTTCCGAGAAACTGCTTTGTGTTCTGTTAATTCATCTCAAAGAGTTACAGCTTTCCCCTCAAGAAGCCTTCCGCTAAGACTGTTTTTGAGGAATTTCCAAAGTGATATGTGGAAGCCCATAGAGGGCTATGGTGAAAATGGAAATATGGTAAGATACTTACCGAAAAGAAGCTGTCTGAAAAACTGCTTTGTGTTCTGTTAGTTCATCTCACAGAGCTACAGCTTTTCCCTCAAGAAGCCGTTCACTAAGACTGTTTTGTGAAATTTGCAAAGTGATATTTGGAAGCCCATAGAGGGCTAAGGTGAAAAAGGAAATATCTTCCGTTAAAAACTGGAAAGAACCATTCTGAGAAAATGCGGTGTGTTCTGTTAGTACATATCACCGAGCTACAGCTTTCCCCTCAGGAAGCCGTTCACTAAGACTGTTCTTGTGGAATTGCAAAGTGATATTTGGAGGCACATAGAGGGCAATGGTGAAAAAGGAAACATCCTAAGATAAAAACTGAAAAGAAGCTTTCTGAGAAACTGCTTTGTGTTCTGTTAATTCAAGTCACAGAGTTACTCTTTTACCTCAGGAAGCCTTTCGCTAAGGCTGTTGTTGTGGAATTTGCAAAGTGATATTTGGAAGCCCAAAAGGGCTATGGTGAAAAAGGAAATATCCTCAGTTAAAAACTGGAAAGAAGCTTTCTGAGAAACTGCTTTGTGTTCAGTTACTTCCTCTCACAGAGTTACAGCTTTCCCCTCAAGAAGACTTTCGCTAAGACTGTTCATGTGGAATTTTCAAAGTGATAATTGGAATCCCATAGAGGGCTATGGTGAAAAAGGAAATATCCTAAGGTAAAAACTGAAAAGTAGGTTTCTGAGAAAATGTTTTGTGTTCTGTTAATTCATCTTACAGAGTTACAGCTTTACCCTCAAGAAGCCTTTCGCTAAGACTTTTCTTCTGGAATTTGCAAAGTGATATTTGGAAACCCTATAGCCCTATGGTTAAAATGTTAATATCGTAACATAAAAAACGAAAAGAAGGTTTCTGAGAAACTGCTTTGAATTCTTTTAATTCATCTTACAGATTTACAGCTTTTATCTCCAGAATCCTTTCGCTAAGACTGTTCTTGTGGAATTTGCAAAATGTTTTTGGAAGCCCATAGTGGGCTATGCTGAAAAAGGAAATATCCTAAGATAAAAACTGAAAAGAAGCTTTCTGAGAAACTGCTTTGTGTTCTGTTAATTCATCTCAGAGAGTTACAGCTTTCCCCTCAAGAAGTCTTTCACAAAGACTGTTCTTGTGTAATTTGCAAAGTGATATTTGGAAGACCATAGAGGGCTATGTTGAAAAAGGAAATATAGTAAGATAAAATCCGAAAAGAAGCTTTCTGAGAAACTGCTTTGTGTTCTGCTAATTCATCTCAAAGTGTCACAGATTTCCCCTCATGAGGCCGTTCACTAAGACTGTTCTTCTGAAATTTGGAAAGTGATATTTAGAATCTCATAGAGGGCAATGGTGAAAAAGGAAATATTTTCCGATAAAAACTGTAAAGAAGCTTTCTGATAAACTGCTTTGTGTTCTGTTAGTTCATCTCACAGAGTTACAGCTTTCCCTTCAAGAAGCAGTTCACTGAGACTATTCTTGTGAAATTTGCAAAGTGATATTAGAAAACTCCTAGAGGGCTATGGTGAAAAAGGAAATATCTTCCGTTAAAAACTGGAAAGAAGCTTTTTGAGAAACTGCCGTGTGTTCTGTTAAAGCATCTCACCGAGTTAGAGCTTTCCCCTCAAGAAAGCTTTCGCTAAGACTGTTCTTGTGGGATTTGCAAAGTGATATTTGGAAGTCCCTAGAGGGCTATGGTGAAAAAGGAAATATCTTTCATTAAAAACTGGAAAGAAGATACCTGAGAAACTGCTTTGTGTTCTGTTAATTCATCTCACAGAGTTCCAGTTTTCCCCTCCAGAAGTCTTTCGCTTCCACTGTTCTTGTGGAATTTGCATAGTGATATTTGGAATCCCATAGAGGGCTATGGTGAAAATGGAAATAACTTCAGTTCAAAAATGAAAAGAAGCTTTCCGAGAAACTGCTTTGTGTTCTGTTAATTCATCTCAAAGAGTTACAGCTTTCCCCTCAAGAAGCCTTCCGCTAAGACTGTTTTTGAGGAATTTCCAAAGTGATATGTGGAAGCCCATAGAGGGCTATGGTGAAAATGGAAATATGGTAAGATACTTACCGAAAAGAAGCTGTCTGAAAAACTGCTTTGTGTTCTGTTAGTTCATCTCACAGAGCTACAGCTTTTCCCTCAAGAAGCCGTTCACTAAGACTGTTTTGTGAAATTTGCAAAGTGATATTTGGAAGCCCATAGAGGGCTAAGGTGAAAAAGGAAATATCTTCCGTTAAAAACTGGAAAGAACCATTCTGAGAAAATGCGGTGTGTTCTGTTAGTACATATCACCGAGCTACAGCTTTCCCCTCAGGAAGCCGTTCACTAAGACTGTTCTTGTGGAATTGCAAAGTGATATTTGGAGGCACATAGAGGGCAATGGTGAAAAAGGAAACATCCTAAGATAAAAACTGAAAAGAAGCTTTCTGAGAAACTGCTTTGTGTTCTGTTAATTCAAGTCACAGAGTTACTCTTTTACCTCAGGAAGCCTTTCGCTAAGGCTGTTGTTGTGGAATTTGCAAAGTGATATTTGGAAGCCCAAAAGGGCTATGGTGAAAAAGGAAATATCCTCAGTTAAAAACTGGAAAGAAGCTTTCTGAGAAACTGCTTTGTGTTCAGTTACTTCCTCTCACAGAGTTACAGCTTTCCCCTCAAGAAGACTTTCGCTAAGACTGTTCATGTGGAATTTTCAAAGTGATAATTGGAATCCCATAGAGGGCTATGGTGAAAAAGGAAATATCCTAAGGTAAAAACTGAAAAGTAGGTTCCTGAGAAAATGTTTTGTGTTCTGTTAATTCATCTGACAGAGTTACAGCTTTACCCTCAAGAAGCCTTTCGCTAAGACTTTTCTTCTGGAATTTGCAAAGTGATATTTGGAAACCCTATAGCCCTATGGTGAAAATGGAAATATCGTAAGATAAAAAACGAAAAGAAGGTTTCTGAGAAACTGCTTTGAATTCTTTTAATTCATCTTACAGATTTACAGCTTTTATCTCCAGAATCCTTTCGCTAAGACTGTTCTTGTGGAATTTGCAAAATGATTTTGGAAGCCCATAGAGGGCTATGCTGAAAAAGGAAATATCCTAAGATAAAAACTGAAAAGAAGCTTTCTGAGAAACTGCTTTGTGTTCTGTTAATTCATCTCAGAGAGTTACAGCTTTCCCCTCAAGATGTCTTTCACAAAGACTGTTCTTGTGTAATTTGCAAAGTGATATTTGGAAGACCATAGAGGGCTATGTTGAAAAAGGAAATATAGTAAGATAAAATCCGAAAAGAAGCTTTCTGAGAAACTGCTTTGTGTTCTGCTAATTCATCTCAAAGTGTCACAGATTTCCTCTCATGAGGCCGTTCACTAAGACTGTTCTTCTGAAATTTGGAAAGTGATATTTAGAATCTCATAGAGGGCAATGGTGAAAAAGGAAATATTTTCCGATAAAAACTGTAAAGAAGCTTTCTGATAAACTGCTTTGTGCTCTGTTAGTTCATCTCACAGAGTTACAGCTTTCCCTTCAAGAAGCAGTTCACTGAGACTATTCTTGTGAAATTTGCAAAGTGATATTAGAAAACTCCTAGAGGGCTATGGTGAAAAAGGAAATATCTTCCGTTAAAAACTGGAAAGAAGCTTTTTGAGAAACTGCCGTGTGTTCTGTTAAAGCATCTCACCGAGTTAGAGCTTTCCCCTCAAGAAGGCTTTCGCTAAGACTGTTCTTGTGGGATTTGCAAAGTGATATTTGGAAGTCCCTAGAGGGCTATGGTGAAAAAGGAAATATCTTTCATTAAAAACTGGAAAGAAGATATCTGAGAAACTGCTTTGTGTTCTGTTAATTCATCTCACAGAGTTACAGTTTGCCCCTCCAGAAGTCTTTCGCTTCCACTGTTCTTGTGGAATTTGCATAGTGATATTTGGAATCCCATAGAGGGCTATGGTGAAAATGGAAATAACTTCAGTTCAAAAATGAAAAGAAGCTTTCCGAGAAACTGCTTTGTGTTCTGTTAATTCATCTCAAAGAGTTACATCTTTCCCCTCAAGAAGCCTTCCGCTAAGACTGTTTTTGAGGAATTTCCAAAGTGATATGTGGAAGCCCATAGAGGGCTATGGTGAAAATGGAAATATGGTAAGATACTTACCGAAAAGAAGCTGTCTGAAAAACTGCTTTGTGTTCTGTTAGTTCATCTCACAGAGCTACAGCTTTTCCCTCAAGAAGCCGTTCACTAAGACTGTTTTGTGAAATTTGCAAAGTGATATTTGGAAGCCCATAGAGGGCTAAGGTGAAAAAGGAAATATCTTCCGTTAAAAACTGGAAAGAACCATTCTGAGAAAATGCGGTGTGTTCTGTTAGTACATATCACCGAGCTACAGCTTTCCCCTCAGGAAGCCGTTCACTAAGACTGTTCTTGTGGAATTGCAAAGTGATATTTGGAGGCACATAGAGGGCAATGGTGAAAAAGGAAACATCCTAAGATAAAAACTGAAAAGAAGCTTTCTGAGAAACTGCTTTGTGTTCTGTTAATTCAAGTCACCGAGTTACTCTTTTACCTCAGGAAGCCTTTCGCTAAGGCTGTTGTTGTGGAATTTGCAAAGTGATATTTGGAAGCCCAAAAGGGCTATGGTGAAAAAGGAAATATCCTCAGTTAAAAACTGGAAAGAAGCTTTCTGAGAAACTGCTTTGTGTTCAGTTAGTTCCTCTCACAGAGTTACAGATTTCCCCTCAAGAAGACTTTCGCTAAGACTGTTCATGTGGAATTTTCAAAGTGATAATTGGAATCCCATAGAGGGCTATGGTGAAAAAGGAAATATCCTAAGGTAAAAACTGAAAAGTAGGTTTCTGAGAAAATGTTTTGTGTTCTGTTAATTCATCTTACAGAGTTACAGCTTTACCCTCAAGAAGCCTTTCGCTAAGACTTTTCTTCTGGAATTTGCAAAGTGATATTTGGAAACCCTATAGCCCTATGGTTAAAATGGAAATATCGTAAGATAAAAAACGAAAAGAAGGTTTCTGAGAAACTGCTTTGAATTCTTTTAATTCATCTTACAGATTTACTGCTTTTATCTCCAGAATCCTTTCGCTAAGACTGTTCTTGTGGAATTTGCAAAATGTTTTTGGAAGCCCATAGAGGGCTATGCTGAAAAAGGAAATATCCTAAGATAAAAACTGAAAAGAAGCTTTCTGAGAAACTGCTTTGTGTTCTGTTAATTCATCTCAGAGAGTTACAGCTTTCCCCTCAAGAAGTCTTTCACAAAGACTGTTCTTGTGTAATTTGCAAAGTGATATTTGGAAGACCATAGAGGGCTATGTTGAAAAAGGAAATATAGTAAGATAAAATCCGAAAAGAAGCTTTCTGAGAAACTGCTTTGTGTTCTGCTAATTCATCTCAAAGTGTCACAGATTTCCCCTCATGAGGCCGTTCACTAAGACTGTTCTTCTGAAATTTGGAAAGTGATATTTAGAATCTCATAGAGGGCAATGGTGAAAAAGGAAATATTTTCCGATAAAAACTGTAAAGAAGCTTTCTGATAAACTGCTTTGTGCTCTGTTAGTTCATCTCACAGAGTTACAGCTTTCCCTTCAAGAAGCAGTTCACTGAGACTATTCTTGTGAAATTTGCAAAGTGATATTAGAAAACTCCTAGAGGGCTATGGTGAAAAAGGAAATATCTTCCGTTAAAAACCTGAGAGAAGCTTTTTGAGAAACTGCCGTGTGTTCTGTTTAAGCATCTCACCGAGTTACAGCTTTCCCCTCAAGAAGGCTTTCGCTAAGACTGTTCTTGTGGGATTTGCAAAGTGATATTTGGAAGTCCTAGAGGGCTATGGTGAAAAAGGAAATATCTTTCGTTAAAAACTGGAAAGAAGATATCTGAGAAACTGCTTTGTGTTCTGTTAATTCATCTCACAGAGTTCCAGTTTGCCCCTCCAGAAGTCTTTCGCTTCCACTGTTCTTGTGGAATTTGCATAGTGATATTTGGAATCCCATAGAGGGCTATGGTGAAAATGGAAATAACTTCAGTTAAAAAATGAAAAGAAGCTTTCCGAGAAACTGCTTTGTGTTCTGTTAATTCATCTCAAAGAGTTACAGCTTTCCCCTCAAGAAGCCTTCCGCTAAGACTGTTTTTGAGGAATTTCCAAAGTGATATGTGGAAGCCCATAGAGGGCTATGGTGAAAATGGAAATATGGTAAGATACTTACCGAAAAGAAGCTGTCTGAAAAACTGCTTTGTGTTCTGTTAGTTCATCTCACAGAGCTACAGCTTTTCCCTCAAGAAGCCGTTCACTAAGACTGTTTTGTGAAATTTGCAAAGTGATATTTGGAAGCCCATAGAGGGCTAAGGTGAAAAAGGAAATATCTTCCGTTAAAAACTGGAAAGAACCATTCTGAGAAAATGCGGTGTGTTCTGTTAGTACATATCACCGAGCTACAGCTTTCCCCTCAGGAAGCCGTTCACTAAGACTGTTCTTGTGGAATTGCAAAGTGATATTTGGAGGCACATAGAGGGCAATGGTGAAAAAGGAAACATCCTAAGATAAAAACTGAAAAGAAGCTTTCTGAGAAACTGCTTTGTGTTCTGTTAATTCAAGTCACCGAGTTACTCTTTTACCTCAGGAAGCCTTTCGCTAAGGCTGTTGTTGTGGAATTTGCAAAGTGATATTTGGAAGCCCAAAAGGGCTATGGTGAAAAAGGAAATATCCTCAGTTAAAAACTGGAAAGAAGCTTTCTGAGAAACTGCTTTGTGTTCAGTTAGTTCCTCTCACAGAGTTACAGATTTCCCCTCAAGAAGACTTTCGCTAAGACTGTTCATGTGGAATTTTCAAAGTGATAATTGGAATCCCATAGAGGGCTATGGTGAAAAAGGAAATATCCTAAGGTAAAAACTGAAAAGTAGGTTTCTGAGAAAATGTTTTGTGTTCTGTTAATTCATCTTACAGAGTTACAGCTTTACCCTCAAGAAGCCTTTCGCTAAGACTTTTCTTCTGGAATTTGCAAAGTGATATTTGGAAACCCTATAGCCCTATGGTTAAAATGGAAATATCGTAAGATAAAAAACGAAAAGAAGGTTTCTGAGAAACTGCTTTGAATTCTTTTAATTCATCTTACAGATTTACTGCTTTTATCTCCAGAATCCTTTCGCTAAGACTGTTCTTGTGGAATTTGCAAAATGTTTTTGGAAGCCCATAGAGGGCTATGCTGAAAAAGGAAATATCCTAAGATAAAAACTGAAAAGAAGCTTTCTGAGAAACTGCTTTGTGTTCTGTTAATTCATCTCAGAGAGTTACAGCTTTCCCCTCAAGAAGTCTTTCACAAAGACTGTTCTTGTGTAATTTGCAAAGTGATATTTGGAAGACCATAGAGGGCTATGTTGAAAAAGGAAATATAGTAAGATAAAATCCGAAAAGAAGCTTTCTGAGAAACTGCTTTGTGTTCTGCTAATTCATCTCAAAGTGTCACAGATTTCCCCTCATGAGGCCGTTCACTAAGACTGTTCTTCTGAAATTTGGAAAGTGATATTTAGAATCTCATAGAGGGCAATGGTGAAAAAGGAAATATTTTCCGATAAAAACTGTAAAGAAGCTTTCTGATAAACTGCTTTGTGCTCTGTTAGTTCATCTCACAGAGTTACAGCTTTCCCTTCAAGAAGCAGTTCACTGAGACTATTCTTGTGAAATTTGCAAAGTGATATTAGAAAACTCCTAGAGGGCTATGGTGAAAAAGGAAATATCTTCCGTTAAAAACCTGAGAGAAGCTTTTTGAGAAACTGCCGTGTGTTCTGTTAAAGCATCTCACCGAGTTACAGCTTTCCCCTCAAGAAGGCTTTCGCTAAGACTGTTCTTGTGGGATTTGCAAAGTGATATTTGGAAGTCCTAGAGGGCTATGGTGAAAAAGGAAATATCTTTCGTTAAAAACTGGAAAGAAGATATCTGAGAAACTGCTTTGTGTTCTGTTAATTCATCTCACAGAGTTCCAGTTTGCCCCTCCAGAAGTCTTTCGCTTCCACTGTTCTTGTGGAATTTGCATAGTGATATTTGGAATCCCATAGAGGGCTATGGTGAAAATGGAAATAACTTCAGTTCAAAAATGAAAAGAAGCTTTCCGAGAAACTGCTTTGTGTTCTGTTAATTCATCTCAAAGAGTTACAGCTTTCCCCTCAAGAAGCCTTCCGCTAAGACTGTTTTTGAGGAATTTCCAAAGTGATATGTGGAAGCCCATAGAGGGCTATGGTGAAAATGGAAATATGGTAAGATACTTACCGAAAAGAAGCTGTCTGAAAAACTGCTTTGTGTTCTGTTAGTTCATCTCACAGAGCTACAGCTTTTCCCTCAAGAAGCCGTTCACTAAGACTGTTTTGTGAAATTTGCAAAGTGATATTTGGAAGCCCATAGAGGGCTAAGGTGAAAAAGGAAATATCTTCCGTTAAAAACTGGAAAGAACCATTCTGAGAAAATGCGGTGTGTTCTGTTAGTACATATCACCGAGCTACAGCTTTCCCCTCAGGAAGCCGTTCACTAAGACTGTTCTTGTGGAATTGCAAAGTGATATTTGGAGGCACATAGAGGGCAATGGTGAAAAAGGAAACATCCTAAGATAAAAACTGAAAAGAAGCTTTCTGAGAAACTGCTTTGTGTTCTGTTAATTCAAGTCACCGAGTTACTCTTTTACCTCAGGAAGCCTTTCGCTAAGGCTGTTGTTGTGGAATTTGCAAAGTGATATTTGGAAGCCCAAAAGGGCTATGGTGAAAAAGGAAATATCCTCAGTTAAAAACTGGAAAGAAGCTTTCTGAGAAACTGCTTTGTGTTCAGTTAGTTCCTCTCACAGAGTTACAGATTTCCCCTCAAGAAGACTTTCGCTAAGACTGTTCATGTGGAATTTTCAAAGTGATAATTGGAATCCCATAGAGGGCTATGGTGAAAAAGGAAATATCCTAAGGTAAAAACTGAAAAGTAGGTTTCTGAGAAAATGTTTTGTGTTCTGTTAATTCATCTTACAGAGTTACAGCTTTACCCTCAAGAAGCCTTTCGCTAAGACTTTTCTTCTGGAATTTGCAAAGTGATATTTGGAAACCCTATAGCCCTATGGTTAAAATGGAAATATCGTAAGATAAAAAACGAAAAGAAGGTTTCTGAGAAACTGCTTTGAATTCTTTTAATTCATCTTACAGATTTACTGCTTTTATCTCCAGAATCCTTTCGCTAAGACTGTTCTTGTGGAATTTGCAAAATGTTTTTGGAAGCCCATAGAGGGCTATGCTGAAAAAGGAAATATCCTAAGATAAAAACTGAAAAGAAGCTTTCTGAGAAACTGCTTTGTGTTCTGTTAATTCATCTCAGAGAGTTACAGCTTTCCCCTCAAGAAGTCTTTCACAAAGACTGTTCTTGTGTAATTTGCAAAGTGATATTTGGAAGACCATAGAGGGCTATGTTGAAAAAGGAAATATAGTAAGATAAAATCCGAAAAGAAGCTTTCTGAGAAACTGCTTTGTGTTCTGCTAATTCATCTCAAAGTGTCACAGATTTCCCCTCATGAGGCCGTTCACTAAGACTGTTCTTCTGAAATTTGGAAAGTGATATTTAGAATCTCATAGAGGGCAATGGTGAAAAAGGAAATATTTTCCGATAAAAACTGTAAAGAAGCTTTCTGATAAACTGCTTTGTGCTCTGTTAGTTCATCTCACAGAGTTACAGCTTTCCCTTCAAGAAGCAGTTCACTGAGACTATTCTTGTGAAATTTGCAAAGTGATATTAGAAAACTCCTAGAGGGCTATGGTGAAAAAGGAAATATCTTCCGTTAAAAACCTGAGAGAAGCTTTTTGAGAAACTGCCGTGTGTTCTGTTAAAGCATCTCACCGAGTTACAGCTTTCCCCTCAAGAAGGCTTTCGCTAAGACTGTTCTTGTGGGATTTGCAAAGTGATATTTGGAAGTCCTAGAGGGCTATGGTGAAAAAGGAAATATCTTTCGTTAAAAACTGGAAAGAAGATATCTGAGAAACTGCTTTGTGTTCTGTTAATTCATCTCACAGAGTTCCAGTTTGCCCCTCCAGAAGTCTTTCGCTTCCACTGTTCTTGTGGAATTTGCATAGTGATATTTGGAATCCCATAGAGGGCTATGGTGAAAATGGAAATAACTTCAGTTCAAAAATGAAAAGAAGCTTTCCGAGAAACTGCTTTGTGTTCTGTTAATTCATCTCAAAGAGTTACAGCTTTCCCCTCAAGAAGCCTTCCGCTAAGACTGTTTTTGAGGAATTTCCAAAGTGATATGTGGAAGCCCATAGAGGGCTATGGTGAAAATGGAAATATGGTAAGATACTTACGGAAAAGAAGCTGTCTGAAAAACTGCTTTGTGTTCTGTTAGTTCATCTCACAGAGCTACAGCTTTTCCCTCAAGAAGCCGTTCACTAAGACTGTTTTGTGAAATTTGCAAAGTGATATTTGGAAGCCCATAGAGGGCTAAGGTGAAAAAGGAAATATCTTCCGTTAAAAACTGGAAAGAACCATTCTGAGAAAATGCGGTGTGTTCTGTTAGTACATATCACCGAGCTACAGCTTTCCCCTCAGGAAGCCGTTCACTAAGACTGTTCTTGTGGAATTGCAAAGTGATATTTGGAGGCACATAGAGGGCAATGGTGAAAAAGGAAACATCCTAAGATAAAAACTGAAAAGAAGCTTTCTGAGAAACTGCTTTGTGTTCTGTTAATTCAAGTCACAGAGTTACTCTTTTACCTCAGGAAGCCTTTCGCTAAGGCTGTTGTTGTGGAATTTGCAAAGTGATATTTGGAAGCCCAAAAGGGCTATGGTGAAAAAGGAAATATCCTCAGTTAAAAACTGGAAAGAAGCTTTCTGAGAAACTGCTTTGTGTTCAGTTAGTTCCTCTCACAGAGTTACAGCTTTCCCCTCAAGAAGACTTTCGCTAAGACTGTTCATGTGGAATTTTCAAAGTGATAATTGGAATCCCATAGAGGGCTATGGTGAAAAAGGAAATATCCTAAGGTAAAAACTGAAAAGTAGGTTTCTGAGAAAATGTTTTGTGTTCTGTTAATTCATCTTACAGAGTTACAGCTTTACCCTCAAGACGCCTTTCGCTAAGACTTTTCTTCTGGAATTTGCAAAGTGATATTTGGAAACCCTATAGCCCTATGGTTAAAATGTTAATATCGTAACATAAAAAACGAAAAGAAGGTTTCTGAGAAACTGCTTTGAATTCTTTTAATTCATCTTACAGATTTACAGCTTTTATCTCCAGAATCCTTTCGCTAAGACTGTTCTTGTGGAATTTGCAAAATGTTTTTGGAAGCCCATAGTGGGCTATGCTGAAAAAGGAAATATCCTAAGATAAAAACTGAAAAGAAGCTTTCTGAGAAACTGCTTTGTGTTCTGTTAATTCATCTCAGAGAGTTACAGCTTTCCCCTCAAGAAGTCTTTCACAAAGACTGTTCTTGTGTAATTTGCAAAGTGATATTTGGAAGACCATAGAGGGCTATGTTGAAAAAGGAAATATAGTAAGATAAAATCCGAAAAGAAGCTTTCTGAGAAACTGCTTTGTGTTCTGCTAATTCATCTCAAAGTGTCACAGATTTCCCCTCATGAGGCCGTTCACTAAGACTGTTCTTCTGAAATTTGGAAAGTGATATTTAGAATCTCATAGAGGGCAATGGTGAAAAAGGAAATATTTTCCGATAAAAACTGTAAAGAAGCTTTCTGATAAACTGCTTTGTGTTCTGTTAGTTCATCTCACAGAGTTACAGCTTTCCCTTCAAGAAGCAGTTCACTGAGACTATTCTTGTGAAATTTGCAAAGTGATATTAGAAAACTCCTAGAGGGCTATGGTGAAAAAGGAAATATCTTCCGTTAAAAACTGGAAAGAAGCTTTTTGAGAAACTGCCGTGTGTTCTGTTAAAGCATCTCACCGAGTTAGAGCTTTCCCCTCAAGAAAGCTTTCGCTAAGACTGTTCTTGTGGGATTTGCAAAGTGATATTTGGAAGTCCCTAGAGGGCTATGGTGAAAAAGGAAATATCTTTCATTAAAAACTGGAAAGAAGATACCTGAGAAACTGCTTTGTGTTCTGTTAATTCATCTCACAGAGTTACAGTTTGCCCCTCCAGAAGTCTTTCGCTTCCACTGTTCTTGTGGAATTTGCATAGTGATATTTGGAATCCCATAGAGGGCTATGGTGAAAATGGAAATAACTTCAGTTCAAAAATGAAAAGAAGCTTTCCGAGAAACTGCTTTGTGTTCTGTTAATTCATCTCAAAGAGTTACAGCTTTCCCCTCAAGAAGCCTTCCGCTAAGACTGTTTTTGAGGAATTTCCAAAGTGATATGTGGAAGCCCATAGAGGGCTATGGTGAAAATGGAAATATGGTAAGATACTTACCGAAAAGAAGCTGTCTGAAAAACTGCTTTGTGTTCTGTTAGTTCATCTCACAGAGCTACAGCTTTTCCCTCAAGAAGCCGTTCACTAAGACTGTTTTGTGAAATTTGCAAAGTGATATTTGGAAGCCCATAGAGGGCTAAGGTGAAAAAGGAAATATCTTCCGTTAAAAACTGGAAAGAACCATTCTGAGAAAATGCGGTGTGTTCTGTTAGTACATATCACCGAGCTACAGCTTTCCCCTCAGGAAGCCGTTCACTAAGACTGTTCTTGTGGAATTGCAAAGTGATATTTGGAGGCACATAGAGGGCAATGGTGAAAAAGGAAACATCCTAAGATAAAAACTGAAAAGAAGCTTTCTGAGAAACTGCTTTGTGTTCTGTTAATTCAAGTCACAGAGTTACTCTTTTACCTCAGGAAGCCTTTCGCTAAGGCTGTTGTTGTGGAATTTGCAAAGTGATATTTGGAAGCCCAAAAGGGCTATGGTGAAAAAGGAAATATCCTCAGTTAAAAACTGGAAAGAAGCTTTCTGAGAAACTGCTTTGTGTTCAGTTACTTCCTCTCACAGAGTTACAGCTTTCCCCTCAAGAAGACTTTCGCTAAGACTGTTCATGTGGAATTTTCAAAGTGATAATTGGAATCCCATAGAGGGCTATGGTGAAAAAGGAAATATCCTAAGGTAAAAACTGAAAAGTAGGTTTCTGAGAAAATGTTTTGTGTTCTGTTAATTCATCTTACAGAGTTACAGCTTTACCCTCAAGAAGCCTTTCGCTAAGACTTTTCTTCTGGAATTTGCAAAGTGATATTTGGAAACCCTATAGCCCTATGGTTAAAATGGAAATATCGTAAGATAAAAAACGAAAAGAAGGTTTCTGAGAAACTGCTTTGAATTCTTTAAATTCATCTTACAGATTTACAGCTTTTATCTCCAGAATCCTTTCGCTAAGACTGTTCTTGTGGAATTTGCAAAATGTTTTTGGAAGCCCATAGAGGGCTATGCTGAAAAAGGAAATATCCTAAGATAAAGACTGAAAAGAAGCTTTCTGAGAAACTGCTTTGTGTTCTGTTAATTCATCTCAGAGAGTTACAGCTTTCCCCTCAAGCAGTCTTTCACAAAGACTGTTCTTGTGTAATTTGCAAAGTGATATTTGGAAGACCATAGAGGGCTATGTTGAAAAAGGAAATATAGTAAGATAAAATCCGAAAAGAAGCTTTCTGAGAAACTGCTTTGTGTTCTGTTAATTCATCTCAAAGTGTCACAGATTTCCCCTCATGAGGCCGTTCACTAAGACTGTTCTTCTGAAATTTGGAAGGTGATATTTAGAATCTCATAGAGGGCAATGGTGGAAAAGGAAATATTTTCCGATAAAAACTGTAAAGAAGCTTTCTGATAAACTGCTTTGTGTTCTGTTAGTTCATCTCACAGAGTTACAGCTGTCCCTTCAAGAAGCAGTTCACTGAGACTATTCTTGTGAAATTTGAAAAGTGATATTAGAAAACTCCTAGAGGGCTATGGTGAAAAAGGAAATATCTTCCGTTAAAAACTGGAAAGAAGCTTTTTGAGAAACTGCCGTGTGTTCTGTTAAAGCATCCCACCGAGTTACAGCTTTCCCCTCAAGAAGGCTTTCGCTAAGACTGTTCTTGTGGGATTTGCAAAGTGATATTTGGAAGTCCCTAGAGGACTATGGTGAAAACGGAAATATCTTTCGTTAAAAACTGGAAAGAAGATATCTGAGAAACTGCTTTGTGTTCTGTTAATTCATCTCACAGAGTTCCAGTTTGCCCCTCCAGAAGTCTTTCGCTTCCACTGTTCTTGTGGAATTTGCATAGTGATATTTGGAATCCCATAGAGGGCTATGGTGAAAATGGAAATATCTTTCATTAAAAACTGGAAAGAAGATATCTGAGAAACTGCTTTGTGTTCTGTTAATTCATCTCACAGAGTTACAGTTTGCCCCTCCAGAAGTCTTTCGCTTCCACTGTTCTTGTGGAATTTGCATAGTGATATTTGGAATCCCATAGAGGGCTATGGTGAAAATGGAAATAACTTCAGTTAAAAAATGAAAAGAAGCTTTCCGAGAAACTGCTTTGTGTTCTGTTAATTCATCTCAAAGAGTTACATCTTTCCCCTCAAGAAGCCTTCCGCTAAGACTGTTTTTGAGGAATTTCCAAAGTGATATGTGGAAGCCCATAGAGGGCTATGGTGAAAATGGAAATATGGTAAGATACTTACCGAAAAGAAGCTGTCTGAAAAACTGCTTTGTGTTCTGTTAGTTCATCTCACAGAGCTACAGCTTTTCCCTCAAGAAGCCGTTCACTAAGACTGTTTTGTGAAATTTGCAAAGTGATATTTGGAAGCCCATAGAGGGCTAAGGTGAAAAAGGAAATATCTTCCGTTAAAAACTGGAAAGAACCATTCTGAGAAAATGCGGTGTGTTCTGTTAGTACATATCACCGAGCTACAGCTTTCCCCTCAGGAAGCCGTTCACTAAGACTGTTCTTGTGGAATTGCAAAGTGATATTTGGAGGCACATAGAGGGCAATGGTGAAAAAGGAAACATCCTAAGATAAAAACTGAAAAGAATCTTTCTGAGAAACTGCTTTGTGTTCTGTTAATTCAAGTCACAGAGTTACTCTTTTACCTCAGGAAGCCTTTCGCTAAGGCTGTTGTTGTGGAATTTGCAAAGTGATATTTGGAAGCCCAAAAGGGCTATGGTGAAAAAGGAAATATCCTCAGTTAAAAACTGGAAAGAAGCTTTCTGAGAAACTGCTTTGTGTTCAGTTAGTTCCTCTCACAGAGTTACAGATTTCCCCTCAAGAAGACTTTCGCTAAGACTGTTCATGTGGAATTTTCAAAGTGATAATTGGAATCCCATAGAGGGCTATGGTGAAAAAGGAAATATCCTAAGGTAAAAACTGAAAAGTAGGTTTCTGAGAAAATGTTTTGTGTTCTGTTAATTCATCTTACAGAGTTACAGCTTTACCCTCAAGAAGCCTTTCGCTAAGACTTTTCTTCTGGAATTTGCAAAGTGATATTTGGAAACCCTATAGCCCTATGGTTAAAATGGAAATATCGTAAGATAAAAAACGAAAAGAAGGTTTCTGAGAAACTGCTTTGAATTCTTTTAATTCATCTTACAGATTTACTGCTTTTATCTCCAGAATCCTTTCGCTAAGACTGTTCTTGTGGAATTTGCAAAATGTTTTTGGAAGCCCATAGAGGGCTATGCTGAAAAAGGAAATATCCTAAGATAAAAACTGAAAAGAAGCTTTCTGAGAAACTGCTTTGTGTTCTGTTAATTCATCTCAGAGAGTTACAGCTTTCCCCTCAAGAAGTCTTTCACAAAGACTGTTCTTGTGTAATTTGCAAAGTGATATTTGGAAGACCATAGAGGGCTATGTTGAAAAAGGAAATATAGTAAGATAAAATCCGAAAAGAAGCTTTCTGAGAAACTGCTTTGTGTTCTGCTAATTCATCTCAAAGTGTCACAGATTTCCCCTCATGAGGCCGTTCACTAAGACTGTTCTTCTGAAATTTGGAAAGTGATATTTAGAATCTCATAGAGGGCAATGGTGAAAAAGGAAATATTTTCCGATAAAAACTGTAAAGAAGCTTTCTGATAAACTGCTTTGTGCTCTGTTAGTTCATCTCACAGAGTTACAGCTTTCCCTTCAAGAAGCAGTTCACTGAGACTATTCTTGTGAAATTTGCAAAGTGATATTAGAAAACTCCTAGAGGGCTATGGTGAAAAAGGAAATATCTTCCGTTAAAAACCTGAGAGAAGCTTTTTGAGAAACTGCCGTGTGTTCTGTTAAAGCATCTCACCGAGTTACAGCTTTCCCCTCAAGAAGGCTTTCGCTAAGACTGTTCTTGTGGGATTTGCAAAGTGATATTTGGAAGTCCTAGAGGGCTATGGTGAAAAAGGAAATATCTTTCGTTAAAAACTGGAAAGAAGATATCTGAGAAACTGCTTTGTGTTCTGTTAATTCATCTCACAGAGTTCCAGTTTGCCCCTCCAGAAGTCTTTCGCTTCCACTGTTCTTGTGGAATTTGCATAGTGATATTTGGAATCCCATAGAGGGCTATGGTGAAAATGGAAATAACTTCAGTTCAAAAATGAAAAGAAGCTTTCCGAGAAACTGCTTTGTGTTCTGTTAATTCATCTCAAAGAGTTACAGCTTTCCCCTCAAGAAGCCTTCCGCTAAGACTGTTTTTGAGGAATTTCCAAAGTGATATGTGGAAGCCCATAGAGGGCTATGGTGAAAATGGAAATATGGTAAGATACTTACGGAAAAGAAGCTGTCTGAAAAACTGCTTTGTGTTCTGTTAGTTCATCTCACAGAGCTACAGCTTTTCCCTCAAGAAGCCGTTCACTAAGACTGTTTTGTGAAATTTGCAAAGTGATATTTGGAAGCCCATAGAGGGCTAAGGTGAAAAAGGAAATATCCTCAGTTAAAAACTGGAAAGAAGCTTTCTGAGAAACTGCTTTGTGTTCAGTTACTTCCTCTCACAGAGTTACAGCTTTCCCCTCAAGAAGACTTTCGCTAAGACTGTTCATGTGGAATTTTCAAAGTGATAATTGGAATCCCATAGAGGGCTATGGTGAAAAAGGAAATATCCTAAGGTAAAAACTGAAAAGTAGGTTCCTGAGAAAATGTTTTGTGTTCTGTTAATTCATCTTACAGAGTTACAGCTTTACCCTCAAGAAGCCTTTCGCTAAGACTTTTCTTCTGGAATTTGCAAAGTGATATTTGGAAACCCTATAGCCCTATGGTTAAAATGGAAATATCGTAAGATAAAAAACGAAAAGAAGGTTTCTGAGAAACTGCTTTGAATTCTTTTAATTCATCTTACAGATTTACAGCTTTTATCTCCAGAATCCTTTCGCTAAGACTGTTCTTGTGGAATTTGCAAAATGATTTTGGAAGCCCATAGAGGGCTATGCTGAAAAAGGAAATATCCTAAGATAAAAACTGAAAAGAAGCTTTCTGAGAAACTGCTTTGTGTTCTGTTAATTCATCTCAGAGAGTTACAGCTTTCCCCTCAAGAAGTCTTTCACAAAGTCTGTTCTTGTGTAATTTGCAAAGTGATATTTGGAAGACCATAGAGGGCTATGTTGAAAAAGGAAATATAGTAAGATAAAATCCGAAAAGAAGCTTTCTGAGAAACTGCTTTGTGTTCTGCTAATTCATCTCAAAGTGTCACAGATTTCCCCTCATGAGGCCGTTCACTAAGACTGTTCTTCTGAAATTTGGAAAGTGATATTTAGAATCTCATAGAGGGCAATGGTGAAAAAGGAAATATTTTCCGATAAAAACTGTAAAGAAGCTTTCTGATAAACTGCTTTGTGCTCTGTTAGTTCATCTCACAGAGTTACAGCTTTCCCTTCAAGAAGCAGTTCACTGAGACTATTCTTGTGAAATTTGCAAAGTGATATTTGGAATCCCATAGAGGGCTATGGTGAAAATGGAAATAACTTCAGATAAAAAATGAAAAGAAGCTTTCCGAGAAACTGCTTTGTGTTCTGTTAATTCATCTCAATGAGTTACAGCTTTCCCCTCAAGAAGCCTTCCGCTAAGACTGTTTTTGAGGAATTTCCAAAGTGATATGTGGAAGCCCATAGAGGGCTATGGTGAAAATGGAAATATGGTAAGATACTTACCGAAAAGAAGCTGTCTGAAAAACTGCTTTGTGTTCTGTTAGTTCATCTCACAGAGCTACAGCTTTTCCCTCAAGAAGCCGTTCACTAAGACTGTTTTGTGAAATTTGCAAAGTGATATTTGGAAGCCCATAGAGGGCTAAGGTGAAAAAGGAAATATCTTCTGTTAAAAACTGGAAAGAACCATTCTGAGAAAATGCGGTGTGTTCTGTTAGTACATATCACCGAGCTACAGCTTTCCCCTCAGGAAGCCGTTCACTAAGACTGTTCTTGTGGAATTGCAAAGTGATATTTGGAGGCACATAGAGGGCAATGGTGAAAAAGGAAACATCCTAAGATAAAAACTGAAAAGAAGCTTTCTGAGAAACTGCTTTGTGTTCTGTTAATTCAAGTCACAGAGTTACTCTTTTACCTCAGGAAGCCTTTCGCTAAGGCTGTTGTTGTGGAATTTGCAAAGTGATATTTGGAAGCCCAAAAGGGCTATGGTGAAAAAGGAAATATCCTCAGTTAAAAACTGGAAAGAAGCTTTCTGAGAAACTGCTTTGTGTTCAGTTACTTCCTCTCACAGAGTTACAGCTTTCCCCTCAAGAAGACTTTCGCTAAGACTGTTCATGTGGAATTTTCAAAGTGATAATTGGAATCCCATAGAGGGCTATGGTGAAAAAGGAAATATCCTAAGGTAAAAACTGAAAAGTAGGTTCCTGAGAAAATGTTTTGTGTTCTGTTAATTCATCTTACAGAGTTACAGCTTTACCCTCAAGAAGCCTTTCGCTAAGACTTTTCTTCTGGAATTTGCAAAGTGATATTTGGAAACCCTATAGCCCTATGGTGAAAATGGAAATATCGTAAGATAAAAAACGAAAAGAAGGTTTCTGAGAAACTGCTTTGAATTCTTTTAATTCATCTTACAGATTTACAGCTTTTATCTCCAGAATCCTTTCGCTAAGACTGTTCTTGTGGAATTTGCAAAATGATTTTGGAAGCCCATAGAGGGCTATGCTGAAAAAGGAAATATCCTAAGATAAAAACTGAAAAGAAGCTTTCTGAGAAACTGCTTTGTGTTCTGTTAATTCATCTCAGAGAGTTACAGCTTTCCCCTCAAGAAGTCTTTCACAAAGTCTGTTCTTGTGTAATTTGCAAAGTGATATTTGGAAGACCATAGAGGGCTATGTTGAAAAAGGAAATATAGTAAGATAAAATCCGAAAAGAAGCTTTCTGAGAAACTGCTTTGTGTTCTGCTAATTCATCTCAAAGTGTCACAGATTTCCCCTCATGAGGCCGTTCACTAAGACTGTTCTTCTGAAATTTGGAAAGTGATATTTAGAATCTCATAGAGGGCAATGGTGAAAAAGGAAATATTTTCCGATAAAAACTGTAAAGAAGCTTTCTGATAAACTGCTTTGTGCTCTGTTAGTTCATCTCACAGAGTTACAGCTTTCCCTTCAAGAAGCAGTTCACTGAGACTATTCTTGTGAAATTTGCAAAGTGATATTTGGAATCCCATAGAGGGCTATGGTGAAAATGGAAATAACTTCAGATAAAAAATGAAAAGAAGCTTTCCGAGAAACTGCTTTGTGTTCTGTTAATTCATCTCAATGAGTTACAGCTTTCCCCTCAAGAAGCCTTCCGCTAAGACTGTTTTTGAGGAATTTCCAAAGTGATATGTGGAAGCCCATAGAGGGCTATGGTGAAAATGGAAATATGGTAAGATACTTACCGAAAAGAAGCTGTCTGAAAAACTGCTTTGTGTTCTGTTAGTTCATCTCACAGAGCTACAGCTTTTCCCTCAAGAAGCCGTTCACTAAGACTGTTTTGTGAAATTTGCAAAGTGATATTTGGAAGCCCATAGAGGGCTAAGGTGAAAAAGGAAATATCTTCTGTTAAAAACTGGAAAGAACCATTCTGAGAAAATGCGGTGTGTTCTGTTAGTACATATCACCGAGCTACAGCTTTCCCCTCAGGAAGCCGTTCACTAAGACTGTTCTTGTGGAATTGCAAAGTGATATTTGGAGGCACATAGAGGGCAATGGTGAAAAAGGAAACATCCTAAGATAAAAACTGAAAAGAAGCTTTCTGAGAAACTGCTTTGTGTTCTGTTAATTCAAGTCACAGAGTTACTCTTTTACCTCAGGAAGCCTTTCGCTAAGGCTGTTGTTGTGGAATTTGCAAAGTGATATTTGGAAGCCCAAAAGGGCTATGGTGAAAAAGGAAATATCCTCAGTTAAAAACTGGAAAGAAGCTTTCTGAGAAACTGCTTTGTGTTCAGTTACTTCCTCTCACAGAGTTACAGCTTTCCCCTCAAGAAGACTTTCGCTAAGACTGTTCATGTGGAATTTTCAAAGTGATAATTGGAATCCCATAGAGGGCTATGGTGAAAAAGGAAATATCCTAAGGTAAAAACTGAAAAGTAGGTTCCTGAGAAAATGTTTTGTGTTCTGTTAATTCATCTTACAGAGTTACAGCTTTACCCTCAAGAAGCCTTTCGCTAAGACTTTTCTTCTGGAATTTGCAAAGTGATATTTGGAAACCCTATAGCCCTATGGTGAAAATGGAAATATCGTAAGATAAAAAACGAAAAGAAGGTTTCTGAGAAACTGCTTTGAATTCTTTTAATTCATCTTACAGATTTACAGCTTTTATCTCCAGAATCCTTTCGCTAAGACTGTTCTTGTGGAATTTGCAAAATGATTTTGGAAGCCCATAGAGGGCTATGCTGAAAAAGGAAATATCCTAAGATAAAAACTGAAAAGAAGCTTTCTGAGAAACTGCTTTGTGTTCTGTTAATTCATCTCAGAGAGTTACAGCTTTCCCCTCAAGATGTCTTTCACAAAGACTGTTCTTGTGTAATTTGCAAAGTGATATTTGGAAGACCATAGAGGGCTATGTTGAAAAAGGAAATATAGTAAGATAAAATCCGAAAAGAAGCTTTCTGAGAAACTGCTTTGTGTTCTGCTAATTCATCTCAAAGTGTCACAGATTTCCTCTCATGAGGCCGTTCACTAAGACTGTTCTTCTGAAATTTGGAAAGTGATATTTAGAATCTCATAGAGGGCAATGGTGAAAAAGGAAATATTTTCCGATAAAAACTGTAAAGAAGCTTTCTGATAAACTGCTTTGTGCTCTGTTAGTTCATCTCACAGAGTTACAGCTTTCCCTTCAAGAAGCAGTTCACTGAGACTATTCTTGTGAAATTTGCAAAGTGATATTAGAAAACTCCTAGAGGGCTATGGTGAAAAAGGAAATATCTTCCGTTAAAAACTGGAAAGAAGCTTTTTGAGAAACTGCCGTGTGTTCTGTTAAAGCATCTCACCGAGTTAGAGCTTTCCCCTCAAGAAGGCTTTCGCTAAGACTGTTCTTGTGGGATTTGCAAAGTGATATTTGGAAGTCCCTAGAGGGCTATGGTGAAAAAGGAAATATCTTTCATTAAAAACTGGAAAGAAGATATCTGAGAAACTGCTTTGTGTTCTGTTAATTCATCTCACAGAGTTACAGTTTGCCCCTCCAGAAGTCTTTCGCTTCCACTGTTCTTGTGGAATTTGAATAGTGATATTTGGAATCCCATAGAGGGCTATGGTGAAAATGGAAATAACTTCAGTTCCAAAATGAAAAGAAGCTTTCCGAGAAACTGCTTTGTGTTCTGTTAATTCATCTCAAAGAGTTACAGCTTTCCCCTCAAGAAGCCTTCCGCTAAGACTGTTTTTGAGGAATTTCCAAAGTGATATGTGGAAGCCCATAGAGGGCTATGGTGAAAATGGAAATATGGTAAGATACTTACCGAAAAGAAGCTGTCTGAAAAACTGCTTTGTGTTCTGTTAGTTCATCTCACAGAGCTACAGCTTTTCCCTCAAGAAGCCGTTCACTAAGACTGTTTTGTGAAATTTGCAAAGTGATATTTGGAAGCCCATAGAGGGCTAAGGTGAAAAAGGAAATATCTTCCGTTAAAAACTGGAAAGAACCATTCTGAGAAAATGCGGTGTGTTCTGTTAGTACATATCACCGAGCTACAGCTTTCCCCTCAGGAAGCCGTTCACTAAGACTGTTCTTGTGGAATTGCAAAGTGATATTTGGAGGCACATAGAGGGCAATGGTGAAAAAGGAAACATCCTAAGATAAAAACTGAAAAGAAGCTTTCTGAGAAACTGCTTTGTGTTCTGTTAATTCAAGTCACCGAGTTACTCTTTTACCTCAGGAAGCCTTTCGCTAAGGCTGTTGTTGTGGAATTTGCAAAGTGATATTTGGAAGCCCAAAAGGGCTATGGTGAAAAAGGAAATATCCTCAGTTAAAAACTGGAAAGAAGCTTTCGGAGAAACTGCTTTGTGTTCAGTTAGTTCCTCTCACAGAGTTACAGATTTCCCCTCAAGAAGACTTTCGCTAAGACTGTTCATGTGGAATTTTCAAAGTGATAATTGGAATCCCATAGAGGGCTATGGTGAAAAAGGAAATATCCTAAGGTAAAAACTGAAAAGTAGGTTTCTGAGAAAATGTTTTGTGTTCTGTTAATTCATCTTACAGAGTTACAGCTTTACCCTCAAGAAGCCTTTCGCTAAGACTTTTCTTCTGGAATTTGCAAAGTGATATTTGGAAACCCTATAGCCCTATGGTTAAAATGGAAATATCGTAAGATAAAAAACGAAAAGAAGGTTTCTGAGAAACTGCTTTGAATTCTTTTAATTCATCTTACAGATTTACTGCTTTTATCTCCAGAATCCTTTCGCTAAGACTGTTCTTGTGGAATTTGCAAAATGTTTTTGGAAGCCCATAGAGGGCTATGCTGAAAAAGGAAATATCCTAAGATAAAAACTGAAAAGAAGCTTTCTGAGAAACTGATTTGTGTTCTGTTAATTCATCTCAGAGAGTTACAGCTTTCCCCTCAAGAAGTCTTTCACAAAGACTGTTCTTGTGTAATTTGCAAAGTGATATTTGGAAGACCATAGAGGGCTATGTTGAAAAAGGAAATATAGTAAGATAAAATCCGAAAAGAAGCTTTCTGAGAAACTGCTTTGTGTTCTGCTAATTCATCTCAAAGTGTCACAGATTTCCCCTCATGAGGCCGTTCACTAAGACTGTTCTTCTGAAATTTGGAAAGTGATATTTAGAATCTCATAGAGGGCAATGGTGAAAAAGGAAATATTTTCCGATAAAAACTGTAAAGAAGCTTTCTGATAAACTGCTTTGTGCTCTGTTAGTTCATCTCACAGAGTTACAGCTTTCCCTTCAAGAAGCAGTTCACTGAGACTATTCTTGTGAAATTTGCAAAGTGATATTAGAAAACTCCTAGAGGGCTATGGTGAAAAAGGAAATATCTTCCGTTAAAAACCTGAGAGAAGCTTTTTGAGAAACTGCCGTGTGTTCTGTTAAAGCATCTCACCGAGTTACAGCTTTCCCCTCAAGAAGGCTTTCGCTAAGACTGTTCTTGTGGGATTTGCAAAGTGATATTTGGAAGTCCTAGAGGGCTATGGTGAAAAAGGAAATATCTTTCGTTAAAAACTGGAAAGAAGATATCTGAGAAACTGCTTTGTGTTCTGTTAATTCATCTCACAGAGTTACAGTTTGCCCCTCCAGAAGTCTTTCGCTTCCACTGTTCTTGTGGAATTTGCATAGTGATATTTGGAATCCCATAGAGGGCTATGGTGAAAATGGAAATAACTTCAGTTCAAAAATGAAAAGAAGCTTTCCGAGAAACTGCTTTGTGTTCTGTTAATTCATCTCAAAGAGTTACAGCTTTCCCCTCAAGAAGCCTTCCGCTAAGACTGTTTTTGAGGAATTTCCAAAGTGATATGTGGAAGCCCATAGAGGGCTATGGTGAAAATGGAAATATGGTAAGATACTTACCGAAAAGAAGCTGTCTGAAAAACTGCTTTGTGTTCTGTTAGTTCATCTCACAGAGCTACAGCTTTTCCCTCAAGAAGCCGTTCACTAAGACTGTTTTGTGAAATTTGCAAAGTGATATTTGGAAGCCCATAGAGGGCTAAGGTGAAAAAGGAAATATCTTCCGTTAAAAACTGGAAAGAACCATTCTGAGAAAATGCGGTGTGTTCTGTTAGTACATATCACCGAGCTACAGCTTTCCCCTCAGGAAGCCGTTCACTAAGACTGTTCTTGTGGAATTGCAAAGTGATATTTGGAGGCACATAGAGGGCAATGGTGAAAAAGGAAACATCCTAAGATAAAAACTGAAAAGAAGCTTTCTGAGAAACTGCTTTGTGTTCTGTTAATTCAAGTCACAGAGTTACTCTTTTACCTCAGGAAGCCTTTCGCTAAGGCTGTTGTTGTGGAATTTGCAAAGTGATATTTGGAAGCCCAAAAGGGCTATGGTGAAAAAGGAAATATCCTCAGTTAAAAACTGGAAAGAAGCTTTCTGAGAAACTGCTTTGTGTTCAGTTAGTTCCTCTCACAGAGTTACAGCTTTCCCCTCAAGAAGACTTTCGCTAAGACTGTTCATGTGGAATTTTCAAAGTGATAATTGGAATCCCATAGAGGGCTATGGTGAAAAAGGAAATATCCTAAGGTAAAAACTGAAAAGTAGGTTTCTGAGAAAATGTTTTGTGTTCTGTTAATTCATCTTACAGAGTTACAGCTTTACCCTCAAGAAGCCTTTCGCTAAGACTTTTCTTCTGGAATTTGCAAAGTGATATTTGGAAACCCTATAGCCCTCTGGTTAAAATGTTAATATCGTAACATAAAAAACGAAAAGAAGGTTTCTGAGAAACTGCTTTGAATTCTTTTAATTCATCTTACAGATTTACAGCTTTTATCTCCAGAATCCTTTCGCTAAGACTGTTCTTGTGGAATTTGCAAAATGTTTTTGGAAGCCCATAGTGGGCTATGCTGAAAAAGGAAATATCCTAAGATAAAAACTGAAAAGAAGCTTTCTGAGAAACTGCTTTGTGTTCTGTTAATTCATCTCAGAGAGTTACAGCTTTCCCCTCAAGAAGTCTTTCACAAAGACTGTTCTTGTGTAATTTGCAAAGTGATATTTGGAAGACCATAGAGGGCTATGTTGAAAAAGGAAATATAGTAAGATAAAATCCGAAAAGAAGCTTTCTGAGAAACTGCTTTGTGTTCTGCTAATTCATCTCAAAGTGTCACAGATTTCCCCTCATGAGGCCGTTCACTAAGACTGTTCTTCTGAAATTTGGAAAGTGATATTTAGAATCTCATAGAGGGCAATGGTGAAAAAGGAAATATTTTCCGATAAAAACTGTAAAGAAGCTTTCTGATAAACTGCTTTGTGTTCTGTTAGTTCATCTCACAGAGTTACAGCTTTCCCTTCAAGAAGCAGTTCACTGAGACTATTCTTGTGAAATTTGCAAAGTGATATTAGAAAACTCCTAGAGGGCTATGGTGAAAAAGGAAATATCTTCCGTTAAAAACTGGAAAGAAGCTTTTTGAGAAACTGCCGTGTGTTCTGTTAAAGCATCTCACCGAGTTAGAGCTTTCCCCTCAAGAAAGCTTTCGCTAAGACTGTTCTTGTGGGATTTGCAAAGTGATATTTGGAAGTCCCTAGAGGGCTATGGTGAAAAAGGAAATATCTTTCATTAAAAACTGGAAAGAAGATACCTGAGAAACTGCTTTGTGTTCTGTTAATTCATCTCACAGAGTTCCAGTTTTCCCCTCCAGAAGTCTTTCGCTTCCACTGTTCTTGTGGAATTTGCATAGTGATATTTGGAATCCCATAGAGGGCTATGGTGAAAATGGAAATAACTTCAGTTCAAAAATGAAAAGAAGCTTTCCGAGAAACTGCTTTGTGTTCTGTTAATTCATCTCAAAGAGTTACAGCTTTCCCCTCAAGAAGCCTTCCGCTAAGACTGTTTTTGAGGAATTTCCAAAGTGATATGTGGAAGCCCATAGAGGGCTATGGTGAAAATGGAAATATGGTAAGATACTTACCGAAAAGAAGCTGTCTGAAAAACTGCTTTGTGTTCTGTTAGTTCATCTCACAGAGCTACAGCTTTTCCCTCAAGAAGCCGTTCACTAAGACTGTTTTGTGAAATTTGCAAAGTGATATTTGGAAGCCCATAGAGGGCTAAGGTGAAAAAGGAAATATCTTCCGTTAAAAACTGGAAAGAACCATTCTGAGAAAATGCGGTGTGTTCTGTTAGTACATATCACCGAGCTACAGCTTTCCCCTCAGGAAGCCGTTCACTAAGACTGTTCTTGTGGAATTGCAAAGTGATATTTGGAGGCACATAGAGGGCAATGGTGAAAAAGGAAACATCCTAAGATAAAAACTGAAAAGAAGCTTTCTGAGAAACTGCTTTGTGTTCTGTTAATTCAAGTCACAGAGTTACTCTTTTACCTCAGGAAGCCTTTCGCTAAGGCTGTTGTTGTGGAATTTGCAAAGTGATATTTGGAAGCCCAAAAGGGCTATGGTGAAAAAGGAAATATCCTCAGTTAAAAACTGGAAAGAAGCTTTCTGAGAAACTGCTTTGTGTTCAGTTACTTCCTCTCACAGAGTTACAGCTTTCCCCTCAAGAAGACTTTCGCTAAGACTGTTCATGTGGAATTTTCAAAGTGATAATTGGAATCCCATAGAGGGCTATGGTGAAAAAGGAAATATCCTAAGGTAAAAACTGAAAAGTAGGTTCCTGAGAAAATGTTTTGTGTTCTGTTAATTCATCTTACAGAGTTACAGCTTTACCCTCAAGAAGCCTTTCGCTAAGACTTTTCTTCTGGAATTTGCAAAGTGATATTTGGAAACCCTATAGCCCTATGGTGAAAATGGAAATATCGTAAGATAAAAAACGAAAAGAAGGTTTCTGAGAAACTGCTTTGAATTCTTTTAATTCATCTTACAGATTTACAGCTTTTATCTCCAGAATCCTTTCGCTAAGACTGTTCTTGTGGAATTTGCAAAATGATTTTGGAAGCCCATAGAGGGCTATGCTGAAAAAGGAAATATCCTAAGATAAAAACTGAAAAGAAGCTTTCTGAGAAACTGCTTTGAGTTCTGTTAATTCGTCTCAGGGAGTTACAGCTTTCCCCTCAAGAAGTCTTTCACAAAGACTGTTCTTGTGTAATTTGCAAAGTGATATTTGGAAGACCATAGAGGGCTATGTTGAAAAAGGAAATATAGTAAGATAAAATCCGAAAAGAAGCTTTCTGAGAAACTGTTTTGTGTTCTGTTAATTCATCTCAAAGTGTCACAGATTTCCCCTCATGAGGCCGTTCACTAAGACTGTTCTTCTGAAATCTGGAAAGTGATATTTAGAATCTCACAGAGGGCAATGGTGAAAAAGGAAATATTTTCCGATAAAAACTGTAAAGAAGCTTTCTGATAAACTGCTTTGTGTTCTGTTAGTTCATCTCACAGAGTTACAGCTGTCCCTTCAAGAAGCAGTTCACTGAGACTATTCTTGTGAAATTTGCAAAGTGATATTAGAAAACTCCTAGAGGGCTATGGTGAAAAAGGAAATATCTTCCGTTAAAAACTGGAAAGAAGCTTTTTGAGAAACTGCCGTGTGTTCTGTTAAAGCATCTCACCGAGTTAGAGCTTTCCCCTCAAGAAGGCTTTCGCTAAGACTGTTCTTGTGGGATTTGCAAAGTGATATTTGGAAGTCCCTAGAGGGCTATGGTGAAAAAGGAAATATCTTTCATTAAAAACTGGAAAGAAGATATCTGAGAAACTGCTTTGTGTTCTGTTAATTCATCTCACAGAGTTACAGTTTGCCCCTCCAGAAGTCTTTCGCTTCCACTGTTCTTGTGGAATTTGCATAGTGATATTTGGAATCCCATAGAGGGCTATGGTGAAAATGGAAATAACTTCAGTTAAAAAATGAAAAGAAGCTTTCCGAGAAACTGCTTTGTGTTCTGTTAATTCATCTCAAAGAGTTACATCTTTCCCCTCAAGAAGCCTTCCGCTAAGACTGTTTTTGAGGAATTTCCAAAGTGATATGTGGAAGCCCATAGAGGGCTATGGTGAAAATGGAAATATGGTAAGATACTTACCGAAAAGAAGCTGTCTGAAAAACTGCTTTGTGTTCTGTTAGTTCATCTCACAGAGCTACAGCTTTTCCCTCAAGAAGCCGTTCACTAAGACTGTTTTGTGAAATTTGCAAAGTGATATTTGGAAGCCCATAGAGGGCTAAGGTGAAAAAGGAAATATCTTCCGTTAAAAACTGGAAAGAACCATTCTGAGAAAATGCGGTGTGTTCTGTTAGTACATATCACCGAGCTACAGCTTTCCCCTCAGGAAGCCGTTCACTAAGACTGTTCTTGTGGAATTGCAAAGTGATATTTGGAGGCACATAGAGGGCAATGGTGAAAAAGGAAACATCCTAAGATAAAAACTGAAAAGAATCTTTCTGAGAAACTGCTTTGTGTTCTGTTAATTCAAGTCACAGAGTTACTCTTTTACCTCAGGAAGCCTTTCGCTAAGGCTGTTGTTGTGGAATTTGCAAAGTGATATTTGGAAGCCCAAAAGGGCTATGGTGAAAAAGGAAATATCCTCAGTTAAAAACTGGAAAGAAGCTTTCTGAGAAACTGCTTTGTGTTCAGTTAGTTCCTCTCACAGAGTTACAGATTTCCCCTCAAGAAGACTTTCGCTAAGACTGTTCATGTGGAATTTTCAAAGTGATAATTGGAATCCCATAGAGGGCTATGGTGAAAAAGGAAATATCCTAAGGTAAAAACTGAAAAGTAGGTTTCTGAGAAAATGTTTTGTGTTCTGTTAATTCATCTTACAGAGTTACAGCTTTACCCTCAAGAAGCCTTTCGCTAAGACTTTTCTTCTGGAATTTGCAAAGTGATATTTGGAAACCCTATAGCCCTATGGTTAAAATGGAAATATCGTAAGATAAAAAACGAAAAGAAGGTTTCTGAGAAACTGCTTTGAATTCTTTTAATTCATCTTACAGATTTACTGCTTTTATCTCCAGAATCCTTTCGCTAAGACTGTTCTTGTGGAATTTGCAAAATGTTTTTGGAAGCCCATAGAGGGCTATGCTGAAAAAGGAAATATCCTAAGATAAAAACTGAAAAGAAGCTTTCTGAGAAACTGCTTTGTGTTCTGTTAATTCATCTCAGAGAGTTACAGCTTTCCCCTCAAGAAGTCTTTCACAAAGACTGTTCTTGTGTAATTTGCAAAGTGATATTTGGAAGACCATAGAGGGCTATGTTGAAAAAGGAAATATAGTAAGATAAAATCCGAAAAGAAGCTTTCTGAGAAACTGCTTTGTGTTCTGCTAATTCATCTCAAAGTGTCACAGATTTCCCCTCATGAGGCCGTTCACTAAGACTGTTCTTCTGAAATTTGGAAAGTGATATTTAGAATCTCATAGAGGGCAATGGTGAAAAAGGAAATATTTTCCGATAAAAACTGTAAAGAAGCTTTCTGATAAACTGCTTTGTGCTCTGTTAGTTCATCTCACAGAGTTACAGCTTTCCCTTCAAGAAGCAGTTCACTGAGAATATTCTTGTGAAATTTGCAAAGTGATATTAGAAAACTCCTAGAGGGCTATGGTGAAAAAGGAAATATCTTCCGTTAAAAACCTGAGAGAAGCTTTTTGAGAAACTGCCGTGTGTTCTGTTAAAGCATCTCACCGAGTTACAGCTTTCCCCTCAAGAAGGCTTTCGCTAAGACTGTTCTTGTGGGATTTGCAAAGTGATATTTGGAAGTCCTAGAGGGCTATGGTGAAAAAGGAAATATCTTTCGTTAAAAACTGGAAAGAAGATATCTGAGAAACTGCTTTGTGTTCTGTTAATTCATCTCACAGAGTTCCAGTTTGCCCCTCCAGAAGTCTTTCGCTTCCACTGTTCTTGTGGAATTTGCATAGTGATATTTGGAATCCCATAGAGGGCTATGGTGAAAATGGAAATAACTTCAGTTCAAAAATGAAAAGAAGCTTTCCGAGAAACTGCTTTGTGTTCTGTTAATTCATCTCAAAGAGTTACAGCTTTCCCCTCAAGAAGCCTTCCGCTAAGACTGTTTTTGAGGAATTTCCAAAGTGATATGTGGAAGCCCATAGAGGGCTATGGTGAAAATGGAAATATGGTAAGATACTTACGGAAAAGAAGCTGTCTGAAAAACTGCTTTGTGTTCTGTTAGTTCATCTCACAGAGCTACAGCTTTTCCCTCAAGAAGCCGTTCACTAAGACTGTTTTGTGAAATTTGCAAAGTGATATTTGGAAGCCCATAGAGGGCTAAGGTGAAAAAGGAAATATCCTCAGTTAAAAACTGGAAAGAAGCTTTCTGAGAAACTGCTTTGTGTTCAGTTACTTCCTCTCACAGAGTTACAGCTTTCCCCTCAAGAAGACTTTCGCTAAGACTGTTCATGTGGAATTTTCAAAGTGATAATTGGAATCCCATAGAGGGCTATGGTGAAAAAGGAAATATCCTAAGGTAAAAACTGAAAAGTAGGTTCCTGAGAAAATGTTTTGTGTTCTGTTAATTCATCTTACAGAGTTACAGCTTTACCCTCAAGAAGCCTTTCGCTAAGACTTTTCTTCTGGAATTTGCAAAGTGATATTTGGAAACCCTATAGCCCTATGGTGAAAATGGAAATATCGTAAGATAAAAAACGAAAAGAAGGTTTCTGAGAAACTGCTTTGAATTCTTTTAATTCATCTTACAGATTTACAGCTTTTATCTCCAGAATCCTTTCGCTAAGACTGTTCTTGTGGAATTTGCAAAATGATTTTGGAAGCCCATAGAGGGCTATGCTGAAAAAGGAAATATCCTAAGATAAAAACTGAAAAGAAGCTTTCTGAGAAACTGCTTTGTGTTCTGTTAATTCATCTCAGAGAGTTACAGCTTTCCCCTCAAGAAGTCTTTCACAAAGTCTGTTCTTGTGTAATTTGCAAAGTGATATTTGGAAGACCATAGAGGGCTATGTTGAAAAAGGAAATATAGTAAGATAAAATCCGAAAAGAAGCTTTCTGAGAAACTGCTTTGTGTTCTGCTAATTCATCTCAAAGTGTCACAGATTTCCCCTCATGAGGCCGTTCACTAAGACTGTTCTTCTGAAATTTGGAAAGTGATATTTAGAATCTCATAGAGGGCAATGGTGAAAAAGGAAATATTTTCCGATAAAAACTGTAAAGAAGCTTTCTGATAAACTGCTTTGTGCTCTGTTAGTTCATCTCACAGAGTTACAGCTTTCCCTTCAAGAAGCAGTTCACTGAGACTATTCTTGTGAAATTTGCAAAGTGATATTTGGAATCCCATAGAGGGCTATGGTGAAAATGGAAATAACTTCAGATAAAAAATGAAAAGAAGCTTTCCGAGAAACTGCTTTGTGTTCTGTTAATTCATCTCAATGAGTTACAGCTTTCCCCTCAAGAAGCCTTCCGCTAAGACTGTTTTTGAGGAATTTCCAAAGTGATATGTGGAAGCCCATAGAGGGCTATGGTGAAAATGGAAATATGGTAAGATACTTACCGAAAAGAAGCTGTCTGAAAAACTGCTTTGTGTTCTGTTAGTTCATCTCACAGAGCTACAGCTTTTCCCTCAAGAAGCCGTTCACTAAGACTGTTTTGTGAAATTTGCAAAGTGATATTTGGAAGCCCATAGAGGGCTAAGGTGAAAAAGGAAATATCTTCTGTTAAAAACTGGAAAGAACCATTCTGAGAAAATGCGGTGTGTTCTGTTAGTACATATCACCGAGCTACAGCTTTCCCCTCAGGAAGCCGTTCACTAAGACTGTTCTTGTGGAATTGCAAAGTGATATTTGGAGGCACATAGAGGGCAATGGTGAAAAAGGAAACATCCTAAGATAAAAACTGAAAAGAAGCTTTCTGAGAAACTGCTTTGTGTTCTGTTAATTCAAGTCACAGAGTTACTCTTTTACCTCAGGAAGCCTTTCGCTAAGGCTGTTGTTGTGGAATTTGCAAAGTGATATTTGGAAGCCCAAAAGGGCTATGGTGAAAAAGGAAATATCCTCAGTTAAAAACTGGAAAGAAGCTTTCTGAGAAACTGCTTTGTGTTCAGTTACTTCCTCTCACAGAGTTACAGCTTTCCCCTCAAGAAGACTTTCGCTAAGACTGTTCATGTGGAATTTTCAAAGTGATAATTGGAATCCCATAGAGGGCTATGGTGAAAAAGGAAATATCCTAAGGTAAAAACTGAAAAGTAGGTTCCTGAGAAAATGTTTTGTGTTCTGTTAATTCATCTTACAGAGTTACAGCTTTACCCTCAAGAAGCCTTTCGCTAAGACTTTTCTTCTGGAATTTGCAAAGTGATATTTGGAAACCCTATAGCCCTATGGTGAAAATGGAAATATCGTAAGATAAAAAACGAAAAGAAGGTTTCTGAGAAACTGCTTTGAATTCTTTTAATTCATCTTACAGATTTACAGCTTTTATCTCCAGAATCCTTTCGCTAAGACTGTTCTTGTGGAATTTGCAAAATGATTTTGGAAGCCCATAGAGGGCTATGCTGAAAAAGGAAATATCCTAAGATAAAAACTGAAAAGAAGCTTTCTGAGAAACTGCTTTGTGTTCTGTTAATTCATCTCAGAGAGTTACAGCTTTCCCCTCAAGATGTCTTTCACAAAGACTGTTCTTGTGTAATTTGCAAAGTGATATTTGGAAGACCATAGAGGGCTATGTTGAAAAAGGAAATATAGTAAGATAAAATCCGAAAAGAAGCTTTCTGAGAAACTGCTTTGTGTTCTGCTAATTCATCTCAAAGTGTCACAGATTTCCTCTCATGAGGCCGTTCACTAAGACTGTTCTTCTGAAATTTGGAAAGTGATATTTAGAATCTCATAGAGGGCAATGGTGAAAAAGGAAATATTTTCCGATAAAAACTGTAAAGAAGCTTTCTGATAAACTGCTTTGTGCTCTGTTAGTTCATCTCACAGAGTTACAGCTTTCCCTTCAAGAAGCAGTTCACTGAGACTATTCTTGTGAAATTTGCAAAGTGATATTAGAAAACTCCTAGAGGGCTATGGTGAAAAAGGAAATATCTTCCGTTAAAAACTGGAAAGAAGCTTTTTGAGAAACTGCCGTGTGTTCTGTTAAAGCATCTCACCGAGTTAGAGCTTTCCCCTCAAGAAGGCTTTCGCTAAGACTGTTCTTGTGGGATTTGCAAAGTGATATTTGGAAGTCCCTAGAGGGCTATGGTGAAAAAGGAAATATCTTTCATTAAAAACTGGAAAGAAGATATCTGAGAAACTGCTTTGTGTTCTGTTAATTCATCTCACAGAGTTACAGTTTGCCCCTCCAGAAGTCTTTCGCTTCCACTGTTCTTGTGGAATTTGAATAGTGATATTTGGAATCCCATAGAGGGCTATGGTGAAAATGGAAATAACTTCAGTTCCAAAATGAAAAGAAGCTTTCCGAGAAACTGCTTTGTGTTCTGTTAATTCATCTCAAAGAGTTACAGCTTTCCCCTCAAGAAGCCTTCCGCTAAGACTGTTTTTGAGGAATTTCCAAAGTGATATGTGGAAGCCCATAGAGGGCTATGGTGAAAATGGAAATATGGTAAGATACTTACCGAAAAGAAGCTGTCTGAAAAACTGCTTTGTGTTCTGTTAGTTCATCTCACAGAGCTACAGCTTTTCCCTCAAGAAGCCGTTCACTAAGACTGTTTTGTGAAATTTGCAAAGTGATATTTGGAAGCCCATAGAGGGCTAAGGTGAAAAAGGAAATATCTTCCGTTAAAAACTGGAAAGAACCATTCTGAGAAAATGCGGTGTGTTCTGTTAGTACATATCACCGAGCTACAGCTTTCCCCTCAGGAAGCCGTTCACTAAGACTGTTCTTGTGGAATTGCAAAGTGATATTTGGAGGCACATAGAGGGCAATGGTGAAAAAGGAAACATCCTAAGATAAAAACTGAAAAGAAGCTTTCTGAGAAACTGCTTTGTGTTCTGTTAATTCAAGTCACCGAGTTACTCTTTTACCTCAGGAAGCCTTTCGCTAAGGCTGTTGTTGTGGAATTTGCAAAGTGATATTTGGAAGCCCAAAAGGGCTATGGTGAAAAAGGAAATATCCTCAGTTAAAAACTGGAAAGAAGCTTTCTGAGAAACTGCTTTGTGTTCAGTTAGTTCCTCTCACAGAGTTACAGATTTCCCCTCAAGAAGACTTTCGCTAAGACTGTTCATGTGGAATTTTCAAAGTGATAATTGGAATCCCATAGAGGGCTATGGTGAAAAAGGAAATATCCTAAGGTAAAAACTGAAAAGTAGGTTTCTGAGAAAATGTTTTGTGTTCTGTTAATTCATCTTACAGAGTTACAGCTTTACCCTCAAGAAGCCTTTCGCTAAGACTTTTCTTCTGGAATTTGCAAAGTGATATTTGGAAACCCTATAGCCCTATGGTTAAAATGGAAATATCGTAAGATAAAAAACGAAAAGAAGGTTTCTGAGAAACTGCTTTGAATTCTTTTAATTCATCTTACAGATTTACTGCTTTTATCTCCAGAATCCTTTCGCTAAGACTGTTCTTGTGGAATTTGCAAAATGTTTTTGGAAGCCCATAGAGGGCTATGCTGAAAAAGGAAATATCCTAAGATAAAAACTGAAAAGAAGCTTTCTGAGAAACTGATTTGTGTTCTGTTAATTCATCTCAGAGAGTTACAGCTTTCCCCTCAAGAAGTCTTTCACAAAGACTGTTCTTGTGTAATTTGCAAAGTGATATTTGGAAGACCATAGAGGGCTATGTTGAAAAAGGAAATATAGTAAGATAAAATCCGAAAAGAAGCTTTCTGAGAAACTGCTTTGTGTTCTGCTAATTCATCTCAAAGTGTCACAGATTTCCCCTCATGAGGCCGTTCACTAAGACTGTTCTTCTGAAATTTGGAAAGTGATATTTAGAATCTCATAGAGGGCAATGGTGAAAAAGGAAATATTTTCCGATAAAAACTGTAAAGAAGCTTTCTGATAAACTGCTTTGTGCTCTGTTAGTTCATCTCACAGAGTTACAGCTTTCCCTTCAAGAAGCAGTTCACTGAGACTATTCTTGTGAAATTTGCAAAGTGATATTTGGAATCCCATAGAGGGCTATGGTGAAAATGGAAATAACTTCAGATAAAAAATGAAAAGAAGCTTTCCGAGAAACTGCTTTGTGTTCTGTTAATTCATCTCAATGAGTTACAGCTTTCCCCTCAAGAAGCCTTCCGCTAAGACTGTTTTTGAGGAATTTCCAAAGTGATATGTGGAAGCCCATAGAGGGCTATGGTGAAAATGGAAATATGGTAAGATACTTACCGAAAAGAAGCTGTCTGAAAAACTGCTTTGTGTTCTGTTAGTTCATCTCACAGAGCTACAGCTTTTCCCTCAAGAAGCCGTTCACTAAGACTGTTTTGTGAAATTTGCAAAGTGATATTTGGAAGCCCATAGAGGGCTAAGGTGAAAAAGGAAATATCTTCTGTTAAAAACTGGAAAGAACCATTCTGAGAAAATGCGGTGTGTTCTGTTAGTACATATCACCGAGCTACAGCTTTCCCCTCAGGAAGCCGTTCACTAAGACTGTTCTTGTGGAATTGCAAAGTGATATTTGGAGGCACATAGAGGGCAATGGTGAAAAAGGAAACATCCTAAGATAAAAACTGAAAAGAAGCTTTCTGAGAAACTGCTTTGTGTTCTGTTAATTCAAGTCACAGAGTTACTCTTTTACCTCAGGAAGCCTTTCGCTAAGGCTGTTGTTGTGGAATTTGCAAAGTGATATTTGGAAGCCCAAAAGGGCTATGGTGAAAAAGGAAATATCCTCAGTTAAAAACTGGAAAGAAGCTTTCTGAGAAACTGCTTTGTGTTCAGTTACTTCCTCTCACAGAGTTACAGCTTTCCCCTCAAGAAGACTTTCGCTAAGACTGTTCATGTGGAATTTTCAAAGTGATAATTGGAATCCCATAGAGGGCTATGGTGAAAAAGGAAATATCCTAAGGTAAAAACTGAAAAGTAGGTTCCTGAGAAAATGTTTTGTGTTCTGTTAATTCATCTTACAGAGTTACAGCTTTACCCTCAAGAAGCCTTTCGCTAAGACTTTTCTTCTGGAATTTGCAAAGTGATATTTGGAAACCCTATAGCCCTATGGTGAAAATGGAAATATCGTAAGATAAAAAACGAAAAGAAGGTTTCTGAGAAACTGCTTTGAATTCTTTTAATTCATCTTACAGATTTACAGCTTTTATCTCCAGAATCCTTTCGCTAAGACTGTTCTTGTGGAATTTGCAAAATGATTTTGGAAGCCCATAGAGGGCTATGCTGAAAAAGGAAATATCCTAAGATAAAAACTGAAAAGAAGCTTTCTGAGAAACTGCTTTGTGTTCTGTTAATTCATCTCAGAGAGTTACAGCTTTCCCCTCAAGATGTCTTTCACAAAGACTGTTCTTGTGTAATTTGCAAAGTGATATTTGGAAGACCATAGAGGGCTATGTTGAAAAAGGAAATATAGTAAGATAAAATCCGAAAAGAAGCTTTCTGAGAAACTGCTTTGTGTTCTGCTAATTCATCTCAAAGTGTCACAGATTTCCTCTCATGAGGCCGTTCACTAAGACTGTTCTTCTGAAATTTGGAAAGTGATATTTAGAATCTCATAGAGGGCAATGGTGAAAAAGGAAATATTTTCCGATAAAAACTGTAAAGAAGCTTTCTGATAAACTGCTTTGTGCTCTGTTAGTTCATCTCACAGAGTTACAGCTTTCCCTTCAAGAAGCAGTTCACTGAGACTATTCTTGTGAAATTTGCAAAGTGATATTAGAAAACTCCTAGAGGGCTATGGTGAAAAAGGAAATATCTTCCGTTAAAAACTGGAAAGAAGCTTTTTGAGAAACTGCCGTGTGTTCTGTTAAAGCATCTCACCGAGTTAGAGCTTTCCCCTCAAGAAGGCTTTCGCTAAGACTGTTCTTGTGGGATTTGCAAAGTGATATTTGGAAGTCCCTAGAGGGCTATGGTGAAAAAGGAAATATCTTTCATTAAAAACTGGAAAGAAGATATCTGAGAAACTGCTTTGTGTTCTGTTAATTCATCTCACAGAGTTACAGTTTGCCCCTCCAGAAGTCTTTCGCTTCCACTGTTCTTGTGGAATTTGAATAGTGATATTTGGAATCCCATAGAGGGCTATGGTGAAAATGGAAATAACTTCAGTTCCAAAATGAAAAGAAGCTTTCCGAGAAACTGCTTTGTGTTCTGTTAATTCATCTCAAAGAGTTACAGCTTTCCCCTCAAGAAGCCTTCCGCTAAGACTGTTTTTGAGGAATTTCCAAAGTGATATGTGGAAGCCCATAGAGGGCTATGGTGAAAATGGAAATATGGTAAGATACTTACCGAAAAGAAGCTGTCTGAAAAACTGCTTTGTGTTCTGTTAGTTCATCTCACAGAGCTACAGCTTTTCCCTCAAGAAGCCGTTCACTAAGACTGTTTTGTGAAATTTGCAAAGTGATATTTGGAAGCCCATAGAGGGCTAAGGTGAAAAAGGAAATATCTTCCGTTAAAAACTGGAAAGAACCATTCTGAGAAAATGCGGTGTGTTCTGTTAGTACATATCACCGAGCTACAGCTTTCCCCTCAGGAAGCCGTTCACTAAGACTGTTCTTGTGGAATTGCAAAGTGATATTTGGAGGCACATAGAGGGCAATGGTGAAAAAGGAAACATCCTAAGATAAAAACTGAAAAGAAGCTTTCTGAGAAACTGCTTTGTGTTCTGTTAATTCAAGTCACCGAGTTACTCTTTTACCTCAGGAAGCCTTTCGCTAAGGCTGTTGTTGTGGAATTTGCAAAGTGATATTTGGAAGCCCAAAAGGGCTATGGTGAAAAAGGAAATATCCTCAGTTAAAAACTGGAAAGAAGCTTTCTGAGAAACTGCTTTGTGTTCAGTTAGTTCCTCTCACAGAGTTACAGATTTCCCCTCAAGAAGACTTTCGCTAAGACTGTTCATGTGGAATTTTCAAAGTGATAATTGGAATCCCATAGAGGGCTATGGTGAAAAAGGAAATATCCTAAGGTAAAAACTGAAAAGTAGGTTTCTGAGAAAATGTTTTGTGTTCTGTTAATTCATCTTACAGAGTTACAGCTTTACCCTCAAGAAGCCTTTCGCTAAGACTTTTCTTCTGGAATTTGCAAAGTGATATTTGGAAACCCTATAGCCCTATGGTTAAAATGGAAATATCGTAAGATAAAAAACGAAAAGAAGGTTTCTGAGAAACTGCTTTGAATTCTTTTAATTCATCTTACAGATTTACTGCTTTTATCTCCAGAATCCTTTCGCTAAGACTGTTCTTGTGGAATTTGCAAAATGTTTTTGGAAGCCCATAGAGGGCTATGCTGAAAAAGGAAATATCCTAAGATAAAAACTGAAAAGAAGCTTTCTGAGAAACTGATTTGTGTTCTGTTAATTCATCTCAGAGAGTTACAGCTTTCCCCTCAAGAAGTCTTTCACAAAGACTGTTCTTGTGTAATTTGCAAAGTGATATTTGGAAGACCATAGAGGGCTATGTTGAAAAAGGAAATATAGTAAGATAAAATCCGAAAAGAAGCTTTCTGAGAAACTGCTTTGTGTTCTGCTAATTCATCTCAAAGTGTCACAGATTTCCCCTCATGAGGCCGTTCACTAAGACTGTTCTTCTGAAATTTGGAAAGTGATATTTAGAATCTCATAGAGGGCAATGGTGAAAAAGGAAATATTTTCCGATAAAAACTGTAAAGAAGCTTTCTGATAAACTGCTTTGTGCTCTGTTAGTTCATCTCACAGAGTTACAGCTTTCCCTTCAAGAAGCAGTTCACTGAGACTATTCTTGTGAAATTTGCAAAGTGATATTAGAAAACTCCTAGAGGGCTATGGTGAAAAAGGAAATATCTTCCGTTAAAAACCTGAGAGAAGCTTTTTGAGAAACTGCCGTGTGTTCTGTTAAAGCATCTCACCGAGTTACAGCTTTCCCCTCAAGAAGGCTTTCGCTAAGACTGTTCTTGTGGGATTTGCAAAGTGATATTTGGAAGTCCTAGAGGGCTATGGTGAAAAAGGAAATATCTTTCGTTAAAAACTGGAAAGAAGATATCTGAGAAACTGCTTTGTGTTCTGTTAATTCATCTCACAGAGTTACAGTTTGCCCCTCCAGAAGTCTTTCGCTTCCACTGTTCTTGTGGAATTTGCATAGTGATATTTGGAATCCCATAGAGGGCTATGGTGAAAATGGAAATAACTTCAGTTCAAAAATGAAAAGAAGCTTTCCGAGAAACTGCTTTGTGTTCTGTTAATTCATCTCAAAGAGTTACAGCTTTCCCCTCAAGAAGCCTTCCGCTAAGACTGTTTTTGAGGAATTTCCAAAGTGATATGTGGAAGCCCATAGAGGGCTATGGTGAAAATGGAAATATGGTAAGATACTTACCGAAAAGAAGCTGTCTGAAAAACTGCTTTGTGTTCTGTTAGTTCATCTCACAGAGCTACAGCTTTTCCCTCAAGAAGCCGTTCACTAAGACTGTTTTGTGAAATTTGCAAAGTGATATTTGGAAGCCCATAGAGGGCTAAGGTGAAAAAGGAAATATCTTCCGTTAAAAACTGGAAAGAACCATTCTGAGAAAATGCGGTGTGTTCTGTTAGTACATATCACCGAGCTACAGCTTTCCCCTCAGGAAGCCGTTCACTAAGACTGTTCTTGTGGAATTGCAAAGTGATATTTGGAGGCACATAGAGGGCAATGGTGAAAAAGGAAACATCCTAAGATAAAAACTGAAAAGAAGCTTTCTGAGAAACTGCTTTGTGTTCTGTTAATTCAAGTCACAGAGTTACTCTTTTACCTCAGGAAGCCTTTCGCTAAGGCTGTTGTTGTGGAATTTGCAAAGTGATATTTGGAAGCCCAAAAGGGCTATGGTGAAAAAGGAAATATCCTCAGTTAAAAACTGGAAAGAAGCTTTCTGAGAAACTGCTTTGTGTTCAGTTAGTTCCTCTCACAGAGTTACAGCTTTCCCCTCAAGAAGACTTTCGCTAAGACTGTTCATGTGGAATTTTCAAAGTGATAATTGGAATCCCATAGAGGGCTATGGTGAAAAAGGAAATATCCTAAGGTAAAAACTGAAAAGTAGGTTTCTGAGAAAATGTTTTGTGTTCTGTTAATTCATCTTACAGAGTTACAGCTTTACCCTCAAGAAGCCTTTCGCTAAGACTTTTCTTCTGGAATTTGCAAAGTGATATTTGGAAACCCTATAGCCCTATGGTTAAAATGTTAATATCGTAACATAAAAAACGAAAAGAAGGTTTCTGAGAAACTGCTTTGAATTCTTTTAATTCATCTTACAGATTTACAGCTTTTATCTCCAGAATCCTTTCGCTAAGACTGTTCTTGTGGAATTTGCAAAATGTTTTTGGAAGCCCATAGTGGGCTATGCTGAAAAAGGAAATATCCTAAGATAAAAACTGAAAAGAAGCTTTCTGAGAAACTGCTTTGTGTTCTGTTAATTCATCTCAGAGAGTTACAGCTTTCCCCTCAAGAAGTCTTTCACAAAGACTGTTCTTGTGTAATTTGCAAAGTGATATTTGGAAGACCATAGAGGGCTATGTTGAAAAAGGAAATATAGTAAGATAAAATCCGAAAAGAAGCTTTCTGAGAAACTGCTTTGTGTTCTGCTAATTCATCTCAAAGTGTCACAGATTTCCCCTCATGAGGCCGTTCACTAAGACTGTTCTTCTGAAATTTGGAAAGTGATATTTAGAATCTCATAGAGGGCAATGGTGAAAAAGGAAATATTTTCCGATAAAAACTGTAAAGAAGCTTTCTGATAAACTGCTTTGTGTTCTGTTAGTTCATCTCACAGAGTTACAGCTTTCCCTTCAAGAAGCAGTTCACTGAGACTATTCTTGTGAAATTTGCAAAGTGATATTAGAAAACTCCTAGAGGGCTATGGTGAAAAAGGAAATATCTTCCGTTAAAAACTGGAAAGAAGCTTTTTGAGAAACTGCCGTGTGTTCTGTTAAAGCATCTCACCGAGTTAGAGCTTTCCCCTCAAGAAAGCTTTCGCTAAGACTGTTCTTGTGGGATTTGCAAAGTGATATTTGGAAGTCCCTAGAGGGCTATGGTGAAAAAGGAAATATCTTTCATTAAAAACTGGAAAGAAGATACCTGAGAAACTGCTTTGTGTTCTGTTAATTCATCTCACAGAGTTCCAGTTTTCCCCTCCAGAAGTCTTTCGCTTCCACTGTTCTTGTGGAATTTGCATAGTGATATTTGGAATCCCATAGAGGGCTATGGTGAAAATGGAAATAACTTCAGTTCAAAAATGAAAAGAAGCTTTCCGAGAAACTGCTTTGTGTTCTGTTAATTCATCTCAAAGAGTTACAGCTTTCCCCTCAAGAAGCCTTCCGCTAAGACTGTTTTTGAGGAATTTCCAAAGTGATATGTGGAAGCCCATAGAGGGCTATGGTGAAAATGGAAATATGGTAAGATACTTACCGAAAAGAAGCTGTCTGAAAAACTGCTTTGTGTTCTGTTAGTTCATCTCACAGAGCTACAGCTTTTCCCTCAAGAAGCCGTTCACTAAGACTGTTTTGTGAAATTTGCAAAGTGATATTTGGAAGCCCATAGAGGGCTAAGGTGAAAAAGGAAATATCTTCCGTTAAAAACTGGAAAGAACCATTCTGAGAAAATGCGGTGTGTTCTGTTAGTACATATCACCGAGCTACAGCTTTCCCCTCAGGAAGCCGTTCACTAAGACTGTTCTTGTGGAATTGCAAAGTGATATTTGGAGGCACATAGAGGGCAATGGTGAAAAAGGAAACATCCTAAGATAAAAACTGAAAAGAAGCTTTCTGAGAAACTGCTTTGTGTTCTGTTAATTCAAGTCACAGAGTTACTCTTTTACCTCAGGAAGCCTTTCGCTAAGGCTGTTGTTGTGGAATTTGCAAAGTGATATTTGGAAGCCCAAAAGGGCTATGGTGAAAAAGGAAATATCCTCAGTTAAAAACTGGAAAGAAGCTTTCTGAGAAACTGCTTTGTGTTCAGTTACTTCCTCTCACAGAGTTACAGCTTTCCCCTCAAGAAGACTTTCGCTAAGACTGTTCATGTGGAATTTTCAAAGTGATAATTGGAATCCCATAGAGGGCTATGGTGAAAAAGGAAATATCCTAAGGTAAAAACTGAAAAGTAGGTTCCTGAGAAAATGTTTTGTGTTCTGTTAATTCATCTTACAGAGTTACAGCTTTACCCTCAAGAAGCCTTTCGCTAAGACTTTTCTTCTGGAATTTGCAAAGTGATATTTGGAAACCCTATAGCCCTATGGTGAAAATGGAAATATCGTAAGATAAAAAACGAAAAGAAGGTTTCTGAGAAACTGCTTTGAATTCTTTTAATTCATCTTACAGATTTACAGCTTTTATCTCCAGAATCCTTTCGCTAAGACTGTTCTTGTGGAATTTGCAAAATGATTTTGGAAGCCCATAGAGGGCTATGCTGAAAAAGGAAATATCCTAAGATAAAAACTGAAAAGAAGCTTTCTGAGAAACTGCTTTGTGTTCTGTTAATTCATCTCAGAGAGTTACAGCTTTCCCCTCAAGATGTCTTTCACAAAGACTGTTCTTGTGTAATTTGCAAAGTGATATTTGGAAGACCATAGAGGGCTATGTTGAAAAAGGAAATATAGTAAGATAAAATCCGAAAAGAAGCTTTCTGAGAAACTGCTTTGTGTTCTGCTAATTCATCTCAAAGTGTCACAGATTTCCTCTCATGAGGCCGTTCACTAAGACTGTTCTTCTGAAATTTGGAAAGTGATATTTAGAATCTCATAGAGGGCAATGGTGAAAAAGGAAATATTTTCCGATAAAAACTGTAAAGAAGCTTTCTGATAAACTGCTTTGTGCTCTGTTAGTTCATCTCACAGAGTTACAGCTTTCCCTTCAAGAAGCAGTTCACTGAGACTATTCTTGTGAAATTTGCAAAGTGATATTAGAAAACTCCTAGAGGGCTATGGTGAAAAAGGAAATATCTTCCGTTAAAAACTGGAAAGAAGCTTTTTGAGAAACTGCCGTGTGTTCTGTTAAAGCATCTCACCGAGTTAGAGCTTTCCCCTCAAGAAGGCTTTCGCTAAGACTGTTCTTGTGGGATTTGCAAAGTGATATTTGGAAGTCCCTAGAGGGCTATGGTGAAAAAGGAAATATCTTTCATTAAAAACTGGAAAGAAGATATCTGAGAAACTGCTTTGTGTTCTGTTAATTCATCTCACAGAGTTACAGTTTGCCCCTCCAGAAGTCTTTCGCTTCCACTGTTCTTGTGGAATTTGCATAGTGATATTTGGAATCCCATAGAGGGCTATGGTGAAAATGGAAATAACTTCAGTTCAAAAATGAAAAGAAGCTTTCCGAGAAACTGCTTTGTGTTCTGTTAATTCATCTCAAAGAGTTACAGCTTTCCCCTCAAGAAGCCTTCCGCTAAGACTGTTTTTGAGGAATTTCCAAAGTGATATGTGGAAGCCCATAGAGGGCTATGGTGAAAATGGAAATATGGTAAGATACTTACCGAAAAGAAGCTGTCTGAAAAACTGCTTTGTGTTCTGTTAGTTCATCTCACAGAGCTACAGCTTTTCCCTCAAGAAGCCGTTCACTAAGACTGTTTTGTGAAATTTGCAAAGTGATATTTGGAAGCCCATAGAGGGCTAAGGTGAAAAAGGAAATATCTTCCGTTAAAAACTGGAAAGAACCATTCTGAGAAAATGCGGTGTGTTCTGTTAGTACATATCACCGAGCTACAGCTTTCCCCTCAGGAAGCCGTTCACTAAGACTGTTCTTGTGGAATTGCAAAGTGATATTTGGAGGCACATAGAGGGCAATGGTGAAAAAGGAAACATCCTAAGATAAAAACTGAAAAGAAGCTTTCTGAGAAACTGCTTTGTGTTCTGTTAATTCAAGTCACCGAGTTACTCTTTTACCTCAGGAAGCCTTTCGCTAAGGCTGTTGTTGTGGAATTTGCAAAGTGATATTTGGAAGCCCAAAAGGGCTATGGTGAAAAAGGAAATATCCTCAGTTAAAAACTGGAAAGAAGCTTTCTGAGAAACTGCTTTGTGTTCAGTTAGTTCCTCTCACAGAGTTACAGATTTCCCCTCAAGAAGACTTTCGCTAAGACTGTTCATGTGGAATTTTCAAAGTGATAATTGGAATCCCATAGAGGGCTATGGTGAAAAAGGAAATATCCTAAGGTAAAAACTGAAAAGTAGGTTTCTGAGAAAATGTTTTGTGTTCTGTTAATTCATCTTACAGAGTTACAGCTTTACCCTCAAGAAGCCTTTCGCTAAGACTTTTCTTCTGGAATTTGCAAAGTGATATTTGGAAACCCTATAGCCCTATGGTTAAAATGGAAATATCGTAAGATAAAAAACGAAAAGAAGGTTTCTGAGAAACTGCTTTGAATTCTTTTAATTCATCTTACAGATTTACTGCTTTTATCTCCAGAATCCTTTCGCTAAGACTGTTCTTGTGGAATTTGCAAAATGTTTTTGGAAGCCCATAGAGGGCTATGCTGAAAAAGGAAATATCCTAAGATAAAAACTGAAAAGAAGCTTTCTGAGAAACTGCTTTGTGTTCTGTTAATTCATCTCAGAGAGTTACAGCTTTCCCCTCAAGAAGTCTTTCACAAAGACTGTTCTTGTGTAATTTGCAAAGTGATATTTGGAAGACCATAGAGGGCTATGTTGAAAAAGGAAATATAGTAAGATAAAATCCGAAAAGAAGCTTTCTGAGAAACTGCTTTGTGTTCTGCTAATTCATCTCAAAGTGTCACAGATTTCCCCTCATGAGGCCGTTCACTAAGACTGTTCTTCTGAAATTTGGAAAGTGATATTTAGAATCTCATAGAGGGCAATGGTGAAAAAGGAAATATTTTCCGATAAAAACTGTAAAGAAGCTTTCTGATAAACTGCTTTGTGCTCTGTTAGTTCATCTCACAGAGTTACAGCTTTCCCTTCAAGAAGCAGTTCACTGAGACTATTCTTGTGAAATTTGCAAAGTGATATTAGAAAACTCCTAGAGGGCTATGGTGAAAAAGGAAATATCTTCCGTTAAAAACCTGAGAGAAGCTTTTTGAGAAACTGCCGTGTGTTCTGTTAAAGCATCTCACCGAGTTACAGCTTTCCCCTCAAGAAGGCTTTCGCTAAGACTGTTCTTGTGGGATTTGCAAAGTGATATTTGGAAGTCCTAGAGGGCTATGGTGAAAAAGGAAATATCTTTCGTTAAAAACTGGAAAGAAGATATCTGAGAAACTGCTTTGTGTTCTGTTAATTCATCTCACAGAGTTCCAGTTTGCCCCTCCAGAAGTCTTTCGCTTCCACTGTTCTTGTGGAATTTGCATAGTGATATTTGGAATCCCATAGAGGGCTATGGTGAAAATGGAAATAACTTCAGTTCAAAAATGAAAAGAAGCTTTCCGAGAAACTGCTTTGTGTTCTGTTAATTCATCTCAAAGAGTTACAGCTTTCCCCTCAAGAAGCCTTCCGCTAAGACTGTTTTTGAGGAATTTCCAAAGTGATATGTGGAAGCCCATAGAGGGCTATGGTGAAAATGGAAATATGGTAAGATACTTACGGAAAAGAAGCTGTCTGAAAAACTGCTTTGTGTTCTGTTAGTTCATCTCACAGAGCTACAGCTTTTCCCTCAAGAAGCCGTTCACTAAGACTGTTTTGTGAAATTTGCAAAGTGATATTTGGAAGCCCATAGAGGGCTAAGGTGAAAAAGGAAATATCTTCCGTTAAAAACTGGAAAGAACCATTCTGAGAAAATGCGGTGTGTTCTGTTAGTACATATCACCGAGCTACAGCTTTCCCCTCAGGAAGCCGTTCACTAAGACTGTTCTTGTGGAATTGCAAAGTGATATTTGGAGGCACATAGAGGGCAATGGTGAAAAAGGAAACATCCTAAGATAAAAACTGAAAAGAAGCTTTCTGAGAAACTGCTTTGTGTTCTGTTAATTCAAGTCACAGAGTTACTCTTTTACCTCAGGAAGCCTTTCGCTAAGGCTGTTGTTGTGGAATTTGCAAAGTGATATTTGGAAGCCCAAAAGGGCTATGGTGAAAAAGGAAATATCCTCAGTTAAAAACTGGAAAGAAGCTTTCTGAGAAACTGCTTTGTGTTCAGTTAGTTCCTCTCACAGAGTTACAGCTTTCCCCTCAAGAAGACTTTCGCTAAGACTGTTCATGTGGAATTTTCAAAGTGATAATTGGAATCCCATAGAGGGCTATGGTGAAAAAGGAAATATCCTAAGGTAAAAACTGAAAAGTAGGTTTCTGAGAAAATGTTTTGTGTTCTGTTAATTCATCTTACAGAGTTACAGCTTTACCCTCAAGAAGCCTTTCGCTAAGACTTTTCTTCTGGAATTTGCAAAGTGATATTTGGAAACCCTATAGCCCTATGGTTAAAATGTTAATATCGTAACATAAAAAACGAAAAGAAGGTTTCTGAGAAACTGCTTTGAATTCTTTTAATTCATCTTACAGATTTACAGCTTTTATCTCCAGAATCCTTTCGCTAAGACTGTTCTTGTGGAATTTGCAAAATGTTTTTGGAAGCCCATAGTGGGCTATGCTGAAAAAGGAAATATCCTAAGATAAAAACTGAAAAGAAGCTTTCTGAGAAACTGCTTTGTGTTCTGTTAATTCATCTCAGAGAGTTACAGCTTTCCCCTCAAGAAGTCTTTCACAAAGACTGTTCTTGTGTAATTTGCAAAGTGATATTTGGAAGACCATAGAGGGCTATGTTGAAAAAGGAAATATAGTAAGATAAAATCCGAAAAGAAGCTTTCTGAGAAACTGCTTTGTGTTCTGCTAATTCATCTCAAAGTGTCACAGATTTCCCCTCATGAGGCCGTTCACTAAGACTGTTCTTCTGAAATTTGGAAAGTGATATTTAGAATCTCATAGAGGGCAATGGTGAAAAAGGAAATATTTTCCGATAAAAACTGTAAAGAAGCTTTCTGATAAACTGCTTTGTGTTCTGTTAGTTCATCTCACAGAGTTACAGCTTTCCCTTCAAGAAGCAGTTCACTGAGACTATTCTTGTGAAATTTGCAAAGTGATATTAGAAAACTCCTAGAGGGCTATGGTGAAAAAGGAAATATCTTCCGTTAAAAACTGGAAAGAAGCTTTTTGAGAAACTGCCGTGTGTTCTGTTAAAGCATCTCACCGAGTTAGAGCTTTCCCCTCAAGAAAGCTTTCGCTAAGACTGTTCTTGTGGGATTTGCAAAGTGATATTTGGAAGTCCCTAGAGGGCTATGGTGAAAAAGGAAATATCTTTCATTAAAAACTGGAAAGAAGATACCTGAGAAACTGCTTTGTGTTCTGTTAATTCATCTCACAGAGTTACAGTTTGCCCCTCCAGAAGTCTTTCGCTTCCACTGTTCTTGTGGAATTTGCATAGTGATATTTGGAATCCCATAGAGGGCTATGGTGAAAATGGAAATAACTTCAGTTCAAAAATGAAAAGAAGCTTTCCGAGAAACTGCTTTGTGTTCTGTTAATTCATCTCAAAGAGTTACAGCTTTCCCCTCAAGAAGCCTTCCGCTAAGACTGTTTTTGAGGAATTTCCAAAGTGATATGTGGAAGCCCATAGAGGGCTATGGTGAAAATGGAAATATGGTAAGATACTTACCGAAAAGAAGCTGTCTGAAAAACTGCTTTGTGTTCTGTTAGTTCATCTCACAGAGCTACAGCTTTTCCCTCAAGAAGCCGTTCACTAAGACTGTTTTGTGAAATTTGCAAAGTGATATTTGGAAGCCCATAGAGGGCTAAGGTGAAAAAGGAAATATCTTCCGTTAAAAACTGGAAAGAACCATTCTGAGAAAATGCGGTGTGTTCTGTTAGTACATATCACCGAGCTACAGCTTTCCCCTCAGGAAGCCGTTCACTAAGACTGTTCTTGTGGAATTGCAAAGTGATATTTGGAGGCACATAGAGGGCAATGGTGAAAAAGGAAACATCCTAAGATAAAAACTGAAAAGAAGCTTTCTGAGAAACTGCTTTGTGTTCTGTTAATTCAAGTCACAGAGTTACTCTTTTACCTCAGGAAGCCTTTCGCTAAGGCTGTTGTTGTGGAATTTGCAAAGTGATATTTGGAAGCCCAAAAGGGCTATGGTGAAAAAGGAAATATCCTCAGTTAAAAACTGGAAAGAAGCTTTCTGAGAAACTGCTTTGTGTTCAGTTACTTCCTCTCACAGAGTTACAGCTTTCCCCTCAAGAAGACTTTCGCTAAGACTGTTCATGTGGAATTTTCAAAGTGATAATTGGAATCCCATAGAGGGCTATGGTGAAAAAGGAAATATCCTAAGGTAAAAACTGAAAAGTAGGTTCCTGAGAAAATGTTTTGTGTTCTGTTAATTCATCTTACAGAGTTACAGCTTTACCCTCAAGAAGCCTTTCGCTAAGACTTTTCTTCTGGAATTTGCAAAGTGATATTTGGAAACCCTATAGCCCTATGGTTAAAATGGAAATATCGTAAGATAAAAAACGAAAAGAAGGTTTCTGAGAAACTGCTTTGAATTCTTTTAATTCATCTTACAGATTTACAGCTTTTATCTCCAGAATCCTTTCGCTAAGACTGTTCTTGTGGAATTTGCAAAATGATTTTGGAAGCCCATAGAGGGCTATGCTGAAAAAGGAAATATCCTAAGATAAAAACTGAAAAGAAGCTTTCTGAGAAACTGCTTTGTGTTCTGTTAATTCATCTCAGAGAGTTACAGCTTTCCCCTCAAGAAGTCTTTCACAAAGACTGTTCTTGTGTAATTTGCAAAGTGATATTTGGAAGACCATAGAGGGCTATGTTGAAAAAGGAAATATAGTAAGATAAAATCCGAAAAGAAGCTTTCTGAGAAACTGCTTTGTGTTCTGCTAATTCATCTCAAAGTGTCACAGATTTCCTCTCATGAGGCCGTTCACTAAGACTGTTCTTCTGAAATTTGGAAAGTGATATTTAGAATCTCATAGAGGGCAATGGTGAAAAAGGAAATATTTTCCGATAAAAACTGTAAAGAAGCTTTCTGATAAACTGCTTTGTGCTCTGTTAGTTCATCTCACAGAGTTACAGCTTTCCCTTCAAGAAGCAGTTCACTGAGACTATTCTTGTGAAATTTGCAAAGTGATATTTGGAATCCCATAGAGGGCTATGGTGAAAATGGAAATAACTTCAGATAAAAAATGAAAAGAAGCTTTCCGAGAAACTGCTTTGTGTTCTGTTAATTCATCTCAATGAGTTACAGCTTTCCCCTCAAGAAGCCTTCCGCTAAGACTGTTTTTGAGGAATTTCCAAAGTGATATGTGGAAGCCCATAGAGGGCTATGGTGAAAATGGAAATATGGTAAGATACTTACCGAAAAGAAGCTGTCTGAAAAACTGCTTTGTGTTCTGTTAGTTCATCTCACAGAGCTACAGCTTTTCCCTCAAGAAGCCGTTCACTAAGACTGTTTTGTGAAATTTGCAAAGTGATATTTGGAAGCCCATAGAGGGCTAAGGTGAAAAAGGAAATATCTTCCGTTAAAAACTGGAAAGAACCATTCTGAGAAAATGCGGTGTGTTCTGTTAGTACATATCACCGAGTTACAGCTTTCCCCTCAGGAAGCCGTTCACTAAGACTGTTCTTGTGGAATTGCAAAGTGATATTTGGAGGCACATAGAGGGCAATGGTGAAAAAGGAAACATCCTAAGATAAAAACTGAAAAGAAGCTTTCTGAGAAACTGCTTTGTGTTCTGTTAATTCAAGTCACAGAGTTACTCTTTTACCTCAGGAAGCCTTTCGCTAAGGCTCTTGTTGTGGAATTTGCAAAGTGATATTTGGAAGCCCAAAAGGGCTATGGTGAAAAAGGAAATATCCTCAGTTAAAAACTGGAAAGAAGCTTTCTGAGAAACTGCTTTGTGTTCAGTTAGTTCCTCTCACAGAGTTACAGCTTTCCCCTCAAGAAGACTTTCGCTAAGACTGTTCATGTGGAATTTTCAAAGTGATAATTGGAATCCCATAGAGGGCTATGGTGAAAAAGGAAATATCCTAAGGTAAAAACTGAAAAGTAGGTCCTTGAGAAAATGTTTTGTGTTCTGTTAATTCATCTTACAGAGTTACAGCTTTACCCTCAAGAAGCCTTTCGCTAAGACTTTTCTTCTGGAATTTGCAAAGTGATATTTGGAAACCCTATAGCCCTATGGTGAAAATGGAAATATCGTAAGATAAAAAACGAAAAGAAGGTTTCTGAGAAACTGCTTTGAATTCTTTTAATTCATCTTACAGATTTACAGCTTTTATCTCCAGAATCCTTTCGCTAAGACTGTTCTTGTGGAATTTGCAAAATGATTTTGGAAGCCCATAGAGGGCTATGCTGAAAAAGGAAATATCCTAAGATAAAAACTGAAAAGAAGCTTTCTGAGAAACTGCTTTGAGTTCTGTTAATTCGTCTCAGGGAGTTACAGCTTTCCCCTCAAGAAGTCTTTCACAAAGACTGTTCTTGTGTAATTTGCAAAGTGATATTTGGAAGACCATAGAGGGCTATGTTGAAAAAGGAAATATAGTAAGATAAAATCCGAAAAGAAGCTTTCTGAGAAACTGTTTTGTGTTCTGTTAATTCATCTCAAAGTGTCACAGATTTCCCCTCATGAGGCCGTTCACTAAGACTGTTCTTCTGAAATCTGGAAAGTGATATTTAGAATCTCACAGAGGGCAATGGTGAAAAAGGAAATATTTTCCGATAAAAACTGTAAAGAAGCTTTCTGATAAACTGCTTTGTGTTCTGTTAGTTCATCTCACAGAGTTACAGCTGTCCCTTCAAGAAGCAGTTCACTGAGACTATTCTTGTGAAATCTGCAAAGTGATATTGGAAAACTCCTAGAGGGCTATGGTGAAAAAGGAAATATCTTCCGTTAAAAACGGGAAAGAAGCTTTTTGAGAAACTGCCGTGTGTTCTGTTAAAGCATCTCACCGAGTTTCAGCTTTCCCCTCAAGAAGGCTTTCGCTAAGACTGTTCTTGTGGGATTTGCAAAGTGATATTTGGAAGTCCCTAGAGGACTATGGTGAAAAAGGAAATATCTTTCGTTAAAAACTGGAAAGAAGATATCTGAGAAACTGCTTTGTGTTCTGTTAATTCATCTCACAGAGTTCCAGTTTGCCCCTCCAGAAGTCTTTCGCTTCCACTGTTCTTGTGGAATTTGCATAGTGATATTTGGAATCCCATAGAGGGCTATGGTGAAAATGGAAATAACTTCAGTTCAAAAATGAAAAGAAGCTTTCCAAGAAACTGCTTTGTGTTCTGTTAATTCATCTCAAAGAGTTACAGCTTTCCCCTCAAGAAGCCTTCCGCTAAGACTGTTTTTGAGGAATTTCCAAAGTGATATGTGGAAGCCCATAGAGGGCTATGGTGAAAATGGAAATATGGTAAGATACTTACCGAAAAGAAGCTGTCTGAAAAACTGCTTTGTGTTCTGTTAGTTCATCTCACAGAGCTACAGCTTTTCCCTCAAGAAGCCGTTCACTAAGACTGTTTTGTGAAATTTGCAAAGTGATATTTGGAAGCCCATAGAGGGCTAAGGTGAAAAAGGAAATATCTTCCGTTAAAAACTGGAAAGAACCATTCTGAGAAAATGCGGTGTGTTCTGTTAGTACATATCACCGAGCTACAGCTTTCCCCTCAGGAAGCCGTTCACTAAGACTGTTCTTGTGGAATTGCAAAGTGATATTTGGAGGCACATAGAGGGCAATGGTGAAAAAGGAAACATCCTAAGATAAAAACTGAAAAGAAGCTTTCTGAGAAACTGCTTTGTGTTCTGTTAATTCAAGTCACAGAGTTACTCTTTTACCTCAGGAAGCCTTTCGCTAAGGCTGTTGTTGTGGAATTTGCAAAGTGATATTTGGAAGCCCAAAAGGGCTATGGTGAAAAAGGAAATATCCTCAGTTAAAAACTGGAAACAAGCTTTCTGAGAAACTGCTTTGTGTTCAGTTAGTTCCTCTCACAGAGTTACAGCTTTCCCCTCAAGAAGACTTTCGCTAAGACTGTTCATGTGGAATTTTCAAAGTGATAATTGGAATCCCATAGAGGGCTATGGTGAAAAAGGAAATATCCTAAGGTAAAAACTGAAAAGTAGGTTTCTGAGAAAATGTTTTGTGTTCTGTTAATTCATCTTACAGAGTTACAGCTTTACCCTCAAGAAGCCTTTCGCTAAGACTTTTCTTCTGGAATTTGCAAAGTGATATTTGGAAACCCTATAGCCCTATGGTTAAAATGGAAATATCGTAAGATAAAAAACGAAAAGAAGGTTTCTGAGAAACTGCTTTGAATTCTTTTAATTCATCTTACAGATTTACAGCTTTTATCTCCAGAATCCTTTCGCTAAGACAATTCTTGTGGAATTTGCAAAATGTTTTTGGAAGCCCATAGAGGGCTATGCTGAAAAAGGAAATATCCTAAGATAAAAACTGAAAAGAAGCTTTCTGAGAAACTGCTTTGTGTTCTGTTAATTCATCTCAGAGAGTTACAGCTTTCCCCTCAAGAAGTCTTTCACAAAGACTGTTCTTGTGTAATTTGCAAAGTGATATTTGGAAGACCATAGAGGGCTATGTTGATAAAGGAAATATAGTAAGATAAAATCCGAAAAGAAGCTTTCTGAGAAACTGCTTTGTGTTCTGTTAATTCATCTCAAAGTGTCACAGATTTCCACTCATGAGGCCCTTCACTAAGACTGTTCTTCTGAAATTTGGAAGGTGATATTTAGAATCTCATAGAGGGCAATGGTGAAAAAGGAAATATTTTCCGATAAAAACTGTAAAGAAGCTTTCTGATAAACTGCTTTGTGTTCTGTTAGTTCATCTCACAGAGTTACAGCTGTCCCTTCAAGAAGCAGTTCACTGAGACTATTCTTGTGAAATTTGCAAAGTGATATTAGAAAACTCCTAGAGGTCTATGGTGAAAAAGGAAATATCTTCCGTTAAAAACCGGAAAGAAGCTTTTTGAGAACCTGCCGTGTGTTCTGTTAAAGCATCTCACCGAGTTACAGCTTTCCCCTCAAGAAGGCTTTCGCTAAGACTGTTCTTGTGGGATTTGCAAAGTGATATTTGGAAGTCCCTAGAGGGCTATGGTGAAAAAGGAAATATCTTTCGTTAAAAACTGGAAAGAAGATATCTGAGAAACTGCTTTGTGTTCTGTTAATTCATCTCACAGAGTTACAGTTTGCCCCTCCAGAAGTCTTTCGCTTCCACTGTTCTTGTGGAATTTGCATAGTGATATTTGGAATCCCATAGAGGGCTATGGTGAAAATGGAAATAACTTCAGTTAAAAAATGAAAAGAAGCTTTCCGAGAAACTGCTTTGTGTTCTGTTAATTCATCTCAAAGAGTTACAGTTTTCCCCTCAAGAAGCCTTCCGCTAAGACTGTTTTTGAGGAATTTCCAAAGTGATATGTGGAAGCCCATAGAGGGCTATGGTGAAAATGGAAATATGGTAAGATACTTACCGAAAAGAAGCTGTCTGAAAAACTGCTTTGTGTTCTGTTAGTTCATCTCACAGAGCTACAGCTTTTCCCTCAAGAAGCCGTTCACTAAGACTGTTTTGTGAAATTTGCAAAGTGATATTTGGAAGCCCATAGAGGGCTAAGGTGAAAAAGGAAATATCTTCCGTTAAAAACTGGAAAGAACCATTCTGAGAAAATGCGGTGTGTTCTGTTAGTTCATATCACCGAGCTACAGCTTTCCCCTCAGGAAGCCGTTCACTAAGACTGTTCTTGTGGAATTGCAAAGTGATATTTGGAGGCACATAGAGGGCAATGGTGAAAAAGGAAACATCCTAAGATAAAAATTGAAAAGAAGCTTTCTGAGAAACTGCTTTGTGTTCTGTTAATTCAAGTCACAGAGTTACTCTTTTACCTCAGGAAGCCTTTCGCTAAGGCTGTTGTTGTGGAATTTGCAAAGTGATATTTGGAAGCCCAAAAGGGCTATGGTGAAAAAGGAAATATCCTCAGTTAAAAACTGGAAAGAAGCTTTCTGAGAAACTGCTTTGTGTTCAGTTAGTTCCTCTCACAGAGTTACAGCTTTCCCCTCAAGAAGACTTTCGCTAAGACTGTTCATGTGGAATTTTCAAAGTGATAATTGGAATCCCAGAGGGGGCTATGGTGAAAAAGGAAATATCCTAAGGTCAAAACTGAAAAGTAGGTTTCTGAGAAAATGTTTTGTGTTCTGTTAAGTCATCTTACAGAGTTACAGCTTTACCATCAAGAAGCCTTTCGCTAAGAATTTTCTTCTGGAATTTGCAAAGTGATATTTGGAAACCCTATAGCCCTATGGTTAAAATGGAAATATCGTAAGATAAAAAACGAAAAGACGGTTTCTGAGAAACTGCTTTGAATTCTTTTAATTCATCTTACAGATTTACAGGTTTTATCTCCAGAATCCTTTCGCTAAGACTGTTCTTGTGGAATTTGCAAAATGTTTTTGGAAGCCCATAGAGGGCTATGCTGAAAAAGGAAATATCCTAAGATAAAAACTGAAAAGAAGCTTTCTGAGAAACTGCTTTGTGTTCTGTTAATTCATCTCAGAGAGTTACAGCTTTCCCCTCAAGAAGTCTTTCACAAAGACTGTTCTTGTGTAATTTGCAAAGTGATATTTGGAAGACCATAGAGGGCTATGTGGAAAAAGGAAATATAGTAAGATAAAATCCGAAAAGAAGCTTTCTGAGAAACTGCTTTGTGTTCTGTTAATTCATCTCAAATTGTCACAGATTTCCCCTCATGAGGCCGTTCACTAAGACTGTTCTTCTGAAATTTGGAAAGTGATATTTAGAATCTCATAGAGGGCAATGGTGAAAAAGGAAATATTTTCCGATAAATACTGTAAGAAGCTTTCTGATAAACTGCTTTGTGTTCTGTTAGTTCATCTCACAGAGTTACAGCTGTCCCTTCAAGAAGCACTTCACTGGGACTATTCTTGTGAAATCTGCAAAGTGATATTGGAAAACTCCTAGAGGGCTATGGTGAAAAAGGAAATATCTTCCGTTAAAAACCGGAAAGAAGCTTTTTGAGAAACTGCCGTGTGTTCTGTTAAAGCATCTCACCGAGTTACAGCTTTCCCCTCAAGAAGGCTTTCGCTAAGACTGTTCTTGTGGGATTTGCAAAGTGATATTTGGAAGTCCCTAGACGGCTATGGTGAAAAAGGAAATATCTTTCGTTAAAAACTGGAAAGAAGATATCTGAGAAACTGCTTTGTGTTCTGTTAATTCATCTCACAGAGTTACAGTTTGCCCCTCCAGAAGTCTTTCACTTGCACTGTTCTTGTGGAATTTGCATAGTGATATTTGGAATCCCATAGAGGGCTATGGTGAAAATGGAAATAACTTCAGTTCAAAAATGAAAAGAAGCTTTCCGAGAAACTGCTTTGTGTTCTGTTAATTCATCTCAAAGAGTTACAGCTTTCCCCTCAAGAAGCCTTCCGCTAAGACTGTTTTTGAGGAATTTCCAAAGTGATATGTGGAAGCCCATAGAGGGCTATGGTGAAAATGGAAATATGGTAAGATACTTACCGAAAAGAAGCTGTCTGAAAAACTGCTTTGTGTTCTGTTAGTTCATCTCACAGAGCTACAGCTTTTCCCTCAAGAAGCCGTTCACTAAGACTGTTTTGTGAAATTTGCAAAGTGATATTTGGAAGCCCATAGAGGGCTAAGGTGAAAAAGGAAATATCTTCCGTTAAAAACTGGAAAGAACCATTCTGAGAAAATGCGGTGTGTTCTGTTAGTACATATCACCGAGCTACAGCTTTCCACTCAGGAAGCCGTTCACTAAGACTGTTCTTGTGGAATTGCAAAGTGATATTTGGAGGCACATAGAGGGCAATGGTGAAAAAGGAAACATCCTAAGATAAAAACTGAAAAGAATCTTTCTGAGAAACTGCTTTGTGTTCTGTTAATTCAAGTCACAGAGTTACTCTTTTACCTCAGGAAGCCTTTCGCTAAGGCTGTTGTTGTGGAATTTGCAAAGTGATATTTGGAAGCCCAAAAGGGCTATGGTGAAAAAGGAAATATCCTCAGTTAAAAACTGGAAAGAAGCTTTCTGAGAAACTGCTTTGTGTTCAGTTACTTCCTCTCACAGAGTTACAGCTTTCCCCTCAAGAAGACTTTCGCTAAGACTGTTCATGTGGAATTTTCAAAGTGATAATTGGAATCCCATAGAGGGCTATGGTGAAAAAGGAAATATCCTAAGGTCAAAACTGAAAAGTAGGTTTCTGAGAAAATGTTTTGTGTTCTGTTAATTCATCTTACAGAGTTACAGCTTTACCCTCAAGAAGCCTTTCGCTAAGACTTTTCTTCTGGAATTTGCAAAGTGATATTTGGAAACCCTATAGCCCTATGGTTAAAATGGAAATATCGTAAGATAAAAAACGAAAAGAAGGTTTCTGAGAAACTGCTTTGAATTCTTTTAATTCATCTTACAGATTTACAGCTTTTATCTCCAGAATCCTTTCGCTAAGACTGTTCTTGTGGAATTTGCAAAATGTTTTTGGAAGCCCATAGAGGGCTATGCTGAAAAAGGAAATATCCTAAGATAAAAACTGAAAAGCAGCTTTCTGAGAAACTGCTTTGTGTTCTGTTAATTCATCTCAGAGACTTACAGCTTTCCCCTCAAGCAGTCTTTCACAAAGACTGTTCTTGTGTAATTTGCAAAGTGATATTTGGAAGACCATAGAGGGCTATGTTGAAAAAGGAAATATAGTAAGATAAAATCCGAAAAGAAGATTTCTGAGAAACTGCTTTGTGTTCTGTTAATTCATCTCAAAGTGTCACAGATTTCCCCTCATGAGGCCGTTCACTAAGACTGTTCTTCTGAAATTTGGAAAGTGATATTTAGAATCTCATAGAGGGCAAGGGTGAAAAAGGAAATATTTTCCGATAAAAACTGTAAAGAAGCTTTCTGATAAACTGCTTTGTGTTCTGTTAGTTCATCTCACAGAGTTACAGCTGTCCCTTCAAGAAGCAGTTCACTGAGACTATTCTTGTGAAATTTGCAAAGTGATATTAGAAAACTCCTAGAGGGCTATGGTGAAAAAGGAAATATCTTCCGTTAAAAACCGGAAAGAAGCTTTTTGAGAAACTGCCGTGTGTTCTGTTAAAGCATCTCACCGAGTTACAGCTTTCCCCTCAAGAAGGCTTTCGCTAAGACTGTTCTTGTGGGATTTGCAAAGTGATATTTGGAAGTCCCTAGAGGACTATGGTGAAAAAGGAAATATCTTTCGTTAAAAACTGGAAAGAAGATATCTGAGAAACTGCTTTTGTTCTGTTAATTCATCTCACAGAGTTCCAGTTTTCCCCTCCAGAAGTCTTTCTCTTCCACTGTTCTTGTGGAATTTGCATAGTGATATTTGGAATCCCATAGAGGGCTATGGTGAAAATGGAAATAACTTCAGTTCAAAAATGAAAAGAAGCTTTCCGAGAAACTGCTTTGTGTTCTGTTAATTCATCTCAAAGAGTTACAGCTTTCCCCTCAAGAAGCCTTCCGCTAAGACTGTTTTTGAGGAATTTCCAAAGTGATATGTGGAAGCCCATAGAGGGCTATGGTGAAAATGGAAATATGGTAAGATACTTACCGAAAAGAAGCTGTCTGAAAAACTGCTTTGTGTTCTGTTAGTTCATCTCACAGAGCTACAGCTTTTCCCTCAAGAAGCCGTTCACTAAGACTGTTTTGTGAAATTTGCAAAGTGATATTTGGAAGCCCATAGAGGGCTAAGGTGAAAAAGGAAATATCTTCCGTTAAAAACTGGAAAGAACCATTCTGAGAAAATGCGGTGTGTTCTGTTAGTACATATCACCGAGCTACAGCTTTCCCCTCAGGAAGCCGTTCACTAAGACTGTTCTTGTGGAATTGCAAAGTGATATTTGGAGGCACATAGAGGGCAATGGTGAAAAAGGAAACATCCTAAGATAAAAACTGAAAAGAAGCTTTCTGAGAAACTGCTTTGTGTTCTGTTAATTCAAGTCACAGAGTTACTCTTTTACCTCAGGAAGCCTTTCGCTAAGGCTGTTGTTGTGGAATTTGCAAAGTGATATTTGGAAGCCCAAAAGGGCTATGGTGAAAAAGGAAATATCCTCAGTTAAAAACTGGAAAGAAGCTTTCTGAGAAACTGCTTTGTGTTCAGTTAGTTCCTCTCACAGAGTTACAGCTTTCCCCTCAAGAAGACTTTCGCTAAGACTGTTCATGTGGAATTTTCAAAGTGATAATTGGAATCCCATAGAGGGCTATGGTGAAAAAGGAAATATCCTAAGGTAAAAACTGAAAAGTAGGTTTCTGAGAAAATGTTTTGTGTTCTGTTAATTCATCTTACAGAGTTACAGCTTTACCCTCAAGAAGCCTTTCGCTAAGACTTTTCTTCTGGAATTTGCAAAGTGATATTTGGAAACCCTATAGCCCTATGGTTAAAATGGAAATATCGTAAGATAAAAAACGAAAAGAAGGTTTCTGAGAAACTGCTTTGAATTCTTTTAATTCATCTTACAGATTTACAGCTTTTATCTCCAGAATCCTTTCGCTAAGACTGTTCTTGTGGAATTTGCAAAATGTTTTTGGAAGCCCATAGAGGGCTATGCTGAAAAAGGAAATATCCTAAGATAAAAACTGAAAAGAAGCTTTCTGAGAAACTGCTTTGTGTTCTGTTAATTCATCTCAGAGACTTACAGCTTTCCCCTCAAGAAGTCTTTCACAAAGACTGTTCTTGTGTAATTTGCAAAGTGATATTTGGAAGACCATAGAGGGCTATGTTGAAAAAGGAAATATAGTAAGATAAAATCCGAAAAGAAGCTTTCTGAGAAACTGCTTTGTGTTCTGTTAATTCATCTCAAAGTGTCACAGATTTCCCCTCATGAGGCCGTTCACTAAGACTGTTCTTCTGAAATTTGGAAAGTGATATTTAGAATCTCATAGAGGGCATTGGTGAAAAAGGAAATATTTTCCGATAAAAACTGTAAAGAAGCTTTCTGATAAACTGCTTTGTGTTCTGTTAGTTCATCTCACAGAGTTACAGCTGTCCCTTCAAGAAGCAGTTCGCTGAGACTATTCTTGTGAAATTTGCAAAGTGATATTAGAAAACTCCTAGAGGGCTATGGTGGAAAAGGAAATATCTTCCGTTAAAAACCGGAAAGAAGCTTTTTGAGAAACTGCCGTGTGTTCTGTTAAAGCATCTCACCGAGTTACAGCTTTCCCCTCAAGAAGGCTTTCGCTAAGACTGTTCTTGTGGGATTTGCAAAGTGATATTTGGAAGTCCCTAGAGGACTATGGTGAAAAAGGAAATATCTTTCGTTAAAAACTGGAAAGAAGATATCTGAGAAACTGCTTTGTGTTCTGTTAATTCATCTCACAGAGTTCCAGTTTGCCCCTCCAGAAGTCTTTCGCTTCCACTGTTCTTGTGGAATTTGCATAGTGATATTTGGAATCCCATAGAGGGCTATGGTGAAAATGGAAATAACTTCAGTTCAAAAATGAAAAGAAGCTTTCCAAGAAACTGCTTTGTGTTCTGTTAATTCATCTCAAAGAGTTACAGCTTTCCCCTCAAGAAGCCTTCCGCTAAGACTGTTTTTGAGGAATTTCCAAAGTGATATGTGGAAGCCCATAGAGGGCTATGGTGAAAATGGAAATATGGTAAGATACTTACCGAAAAGAAGCTGTCTGAAAAACTGCTTTGTGTTCTGTTAGTTCATCTCACAGAGCTACAGCTTTTCCCTCAAGAAGCCGTTCACTAAGACTGTTTTGTGAAATTTGCAAAGTGATATTTGGAAGCCCATAGAGGGCTAAGGTGAAAAAGGAAATATCTTCCGTTAAAAACTGGAAAGAACCATTCTGAGAAAATGCGGTGTGTTCTGTTAGTACATATCACCGAGCTACAGCTTTCCCCTCAGGAAGCCGTTCACTAAGACTGTTCTTGTGGAATTTCAAAGTGATATTTGGAGGCACATAGAGGGCAATGGTGAAAAAGGAAACATCCTAAGATAAAAACTGAAAAGAAGCTTTCTGAGAAACTGCTTTGTGTTCTGTTAATTCAAGTCACAGAGTTACTCTTTTACCTCAGGAAGCCTTTCGCTAAGGCTGTTGTTGTGGAATTTGCAAAGTGATATTTGGAAGCCCAAAAGGGCTATGGTGAAAAAGGAAATATCCTCAGTTAAAAACTGGAAAGAAGCTTTCTGAGAAACTGCTTTGTGTTCAGTTAGTTCCTCTCACAGAGTTACAGCTTTCCCCTCAAGAAGACTTTCGCTAAGACTGTTCATGTGGAATTTTCAAAGTGATAATTGGAATCCCATAGAGGGCTATGGTGAAAAAGGAAATATCCTAAGGTCAAAACTGAAAAGTAGGTTTCTGAGAAAATGTTTTGTGTTCTGTTAATTCATCTTACAGAGTTACAGCTTTACCCTCAAGAAGCCTTTCGCTAAGACTTTTCTTCTGGAATTTGCAAAGTGATATTTGGAAACCCTATAGCCCTATGGTTAAAATGGAAATATCGTAAGATAAAAAACGAAAAGAAGGTTTCTGAGAAACTGCTTTGAATTCTTTTAATTCATCTTACAGATTTACAGCTTTTATCTCCAGAATCCTTTCGCTAAGACTGTTCTTGTGGAATTTGCAAAATGTTTTTGGAAGCCCATAGAGGGCTATGCTGAAAAAGGAAATATCCTAAGATAAAAACTGAAAAGAAGCTTTCTGAGAAACTGCTTTGTGTTCTGTTAATTCATCTCAGAGAGTTACAGCTTTCCCCTCAAGCAGTCTTTCACAAAGACTGTTCTTGTGTAATTTGCAAAGTGATATTTGGAAGACCATAGAGGGCTATGTTGAAAAAGGAAATATAGTAAGATAAAATCCGAAAAGAAGCTTTCTGAGAAACTGCTTTGTGTTCTGTTAATTTATCTCAAAGTGTCACAGATTTCCCCTCATGAGGCCGTTCACTAAGACTGTTCTTCTGAAATTTGGAAAGTGATATTTAGAATCTCATAGAGGGCAATGGTGAAAAAGGAAATATTTTCCGATAAAAACTGTAAAGAAGCTTTCTGATAAACTGCTTTGTGTTCTGTTAGTTCATCTCACAGAGTTACAGCTGTCCCTTCAAGAAGCAGTTCGCTGAGACTATTCTTGTGAAATTTGCAAAGTGATATTAGAAAACTCCTAGAGGGCTATGGTGAAAAAGGAAATATCTTCCGTTAAAAACTGGAAAGAAGCTTTTTGAGAAACTGCCGTGTGTTCTGTTAAAGCATCCCACCGAGTTACAGCTTTCCCCTCAAGAAGGCTTTCGCTAAGACTGTTCTTGTGGGATTTGCAAAGTGATATTTGGAAGTCCCTAGAGGACTATGGTGAAAACGGAAATATCTTTCGTTAAAAACTGGAAAGAAGATATCTGAGAAACTGCTTTGTGTTCTGTTAATTCATCTCACAGAGTTCCAGTTTGCCCCTCCAGAAGTCTTTCGCTTCCACTGTTCTTGTGGAATTTGCATAGTGATATTTGGAATCCCATAGAGGGCTATGGTGAAAATGGAAATAACTTCAGTTCAAAAATGAAAAGAAGCTTTCCGAGAAACTGCTTTGTGTTCTGTTAATTCATCTCAAAGAGTTACAGCTTTCCCCTCAAGAAGCCTTCCGCTAAGACTGTTTTTGAGGAATTTCCAAAGTGATATGTGGAAGCCCATAGAGGGCTATGGTGAAAATGGAAATATGGTAAGATACTTACCGAAAAGAAGCTGTCTGAAAAACTGCTTTGTGTTCTGTTAGTTCATCTCACAGAGCTACAGCTTTTCCCTCAAGAAGCCGTTCACTAAGACTGTTTTGTGAAATTTGCAAAGTGATATTTGGAAGCCCATAGAGGGCTAAGGTGAAAAAGGAAATATCTTCCGTTAAAAACTGGAAAGAACCATTCTGAGAAAATGCGGTGTGTTCTGTTAGTACATATCACCGAGCTACAGCTTTCCCCTCAGGAAGCCGTTCACTAAGACTGTTCTTGTGGAATTGCAAAGTGATATTTGGAGGCACATAGAGGGCAATGGTGAAAAAGGAAACATCCTAAGATAAAAACTGAAAAGAAGCTTTCTGAGAAACTGCTTTGTGTTCTGTTAATTCAAGTCACAGAGTTACTCTTTTACCTCAGGAAGCCTTTCGCTAAGGCTGTTGTTGTGGAATTTGCAAAGTGATATTTGGAAGCCCAAAAGGGCTATGGTGAAAAAGGAAATATCCTCAGTTAAAAACTGGAAAGAAGCTTTCTGAGAAACTGCTTTGTGTTCAGTTAGTTCCTCTCACAGAGTTACAGCTTTCCCCTCAAGAAGACTTTCGCTAAGACTGTTCATGTGGAATTTTCAAAGTGATAATTGGAATCCCATAGAGGGCTATGGTGAAAAAGGAAATATCCTAAGGTAAAAACTGAAAAGTAGGTTTCTGAGAAAATGTTTTGTGTTCTGTTAATTCATCTTACAGAGTTACAGCTTTACCCTCAAGAAGCCTTTCGCTAAGACTTTTCTTCTGGAATTTGCAAAGTGATATTTGGAAACCCTATAGCCCTATGGTTAAAATGGAAATATCGTAAGATAAAAAACGAAAAGAAGGTTTCTGAGAAACTGCTTTGAATTCTTTTAATTCATCTTACAGATTTACAGCTTTTATCTCCAGAATCCTTTCGCTAAGACTGTTCTTGTGGAATTTGCAAAATGTTTTTGGAAGCCCATAGAGGGCTATGCTGAAAAAGGAAATATCCTAAGATAAAGACTGAAAAGAAGCTTTCTGAGAAACTGCTTTGTGTTCTGTTAATTCATCTCAGAGAGTTACAGCTTTCCCCTCAAGCAGTCTTTCACAAAGACTGTTCTTGTGTAATTTGCAAAGTGATATTTGGAAGACCATAGAGGGCTATGTTGAAAAAGGAAATATAGTAAGATAAAATCCGAAAAGAAGCTTTCTGAGAAACTGCTTTGTGTTCTGTTAATTTATCTCAAAGTGTCACAGATTTCCCCTCATGAGGCCGTTCACTAAGACTGTTCTTCTGAAATTTGGAAAGTGATATTTAGAATCTCATAGAGGGCAATGGTGAAAAAGGAAATATTTTCCGATAAAAACTGTAAAGAAGCTTTCTGATAAACTGCTTTGTGTTCTGTTAGTTCATCTCACAGAGTTACAGCTGTCCCTTCAAGAAGCAGTTCACTGAGACTATTCTTGTGAAATTTGCAAAGTGATATTAGAAAACTCCTAGAGGGCTATGGTGAAAAAGGAAATATCTTCCGTTAAAAACTGGAAAGAAGCTTTTTGAGAAACTGCCGTGTGTTCTGTTAAAGCATCCCACCGAGTTACAGCTTTCCCCTCAAGAAGGCTTTCGCTAAGACTGTTCTTGTGGGATTTGCAAAGTGATATTTGGAAGTCCCTAGAGGACTATGGTGAAAACGGAAATATCTTTCGTTAAAAACTGGAAAGAAGATATCTGAGAAACTGCTTTGTGTTCTGTTAATTCATCTCACAGAGTTCCAGTTTGCCCCTCCAGAAGTCTTTCGCTTCCACTGTTCTTGTGGAATTTGCATAGTGATATTTGGAATCCCATAGAGGGCTATGGTGAAAATGGAAATAACTTCAGTTCAAAAATGAAAAGAAGCTTTCCGAGAAACTGCTTTGTGTTCTGTTAATTCATCTCAAAGAGTTACAGCTTTCCCCTCAAGAAGCCTTCCGCTAAGACTGTTTTTGAGGAATTTCCAAAGTGATATGTGGAAGCCCATAGAGGGCTATGGTGAAAATGGAAATATGGTAAGATACTTACCGAAAAGAAGCTGTCTGAAAAACTGCTTTGTGTTCTGCTAGTTCATCTCACAGAGCTACAGCTTTTCCCTCAAGAAGCCGTTCACTAAGACTGTTTTGTGAAATTTGCAAAGTGATATTTGGAAGCCCATAGAGGGCTAAGGTGAAAAAGGAAATATCTTCCGTTAAAAACTGGAAAGAACCATTCTGAGAAAATGCGGTGTGTTCTGTTAGTACATATCACCGAGCTACAGCTTTCCCCTCAGGAAGCCGTTCACTAAGACTGTTCTTGTGGAATTGCAAAGTGATATTTGGAGGCACATAGAGGGCAATGGTGAAAAAGGAAACATCCTAAGATAAAAACTGAAAAGAAGCTTTCTGAGAAACTGCTTTGTGTTCTGTTAATTCAAGTCACAGAGTTACTCTTTTACCTCAGGAAGCCTTTCGCTAAGGCTGTTGTTGTGGAATTTGCAAAGTGATATTTGGAAGCCCAAAAGGGCTATCGTGAAAAAGGAAATATCCTCAGTTAAAAACTGGAAAGAAGCTTTCTGAGAAACTGCTTTGTGTTCAGTTAGTTCCTCTCACAGAGTTACAGCTTTCCCCTCAAGAAGACTTTCGCTAAGACTGTTCATGTGGAATTTTCAAAGTGATAATTGGAATCCCATAGAGGGCTATGGTGAAAAAGGAAATATCCTAAGGTAAAAACTGAAAAGTAGGTTTCTGAGAAAATGTTTTGTGTTCTGTTAATTCATCTTACAGAGTTACAGCTTTACCCTCAAGAAGCCTTTCGCTAAGACTTTTCTTCTGGAATTTGCAAAGTGATATTTGGAAACCCTATAGCCCTATGGTTAAAATGGAAATATCGTAAGATAAAAAACGAAAAGAAGGTTTCTGAGAAACTGCTTTGAATTCTTTAAATTCATCTTACAGATTTACAGCTTTTATCTCCAGAATCCTTTCGCTAAGACTGTTCTTGTGGAATTTGCAAAATGTTTTTGGAAGCCCATAGAGGGCTATGCTGAAAAAGGAAATATCCTAAGATAAAGACTGAAAAGAAGCTTTCTGAGAAACTGCTTTGTGTTCTGTTAATTCATCTCAGAGAGTTACAGCTTTCCCCTCAAGCAGTCTTTCACAAAGACTGTTCTTGTGTAATTTGCAAAGTGATATTTGGAAGACCATAGAGGGCTATGTTGAAAAAGGAAATATAGTAAGATAAAATCCGAAAAGAAGCTTTCTGAGAAACTGCTTTGTGTTCTGTTAATTTATCTCAAAGTGTCACAGATTTCCCCTCATGAGGCCGTTCACTAAGACTGTTCTTCTGAAATTTGGAAAGTGATATTTAGAATCTCATAGAGGGCAATGGTGAAAAAGGAAATATTTTCCGATAAAAACTGTAAAGAAGCTTTCTGATAAACTGCTTTGTGTTCTGTTAGTTCATCTCACAGAGTTACAGCTGTCCCTTCAAGAAGCAGTTCACTGAGACTATTCTTGTGAAATTTGCAAAGTGATATTAGAAAACTCCTAGAGGGCTATGGTGAAAAAGGAAATATCTTCCGTTAAAAACTGGAAAGAAGCTTTTTGAGAAACTGCCGTGTGTTCTGTTAAAGCATCCCACCGAGTTACAGCTTTCCCCTCAAGAAGGCTTTCGCTAAGACTGTTCTTGTGGGATTTGCAAAGTGATATTTGGAAGTCCCTAGAGGACTATGGTGAAAACGGAAATATCTTTCGTTAAAAACTGGAAAGAAGATATCTGAGAAACTGCTTTGTGTTCTGTTAATTCATCTCACAGAGTTCCAGTTTGCCCCTCCAGAAGTCTTTCGCTTCCACTGTTCTTGTGGAATTTGCATAGTGATATTTGGAATCCCATAGAGGGCTATGGTGAAAATGGAAATAACTTCAGTTCAAAAATGAAAAGAAGCTTTCCGAGAAACTGCTTTGTGTTCTGTTAATTCATCTCAAAGAGTTACAGCTTTCCCCTCAAGAAGCCTTCCGCTAAGACTGTTTTTGAGGAATTTCCAAAGTGATATGTGGAAGCCCATAGAGGGCTATGGTGAAAATGGAAATATGGTAAGATACTTACCGAAAAGAAGCTGTCTGAAAAACTGCTTTGTGTTCTGTTAGTTCATCTCACAGAGCTACAGCTTTTCCCTCAAGAAGCCGTTCACTAAGACTGTTTTGTGAAATTTGCAAAGTGATATTTGGAAGCCCATAGAGGGCTAAGGTGAAAAAGGAAATATCTTCCGTTAAAAACTGGAAAGAACCATTCTGAGAAAATGCGGTGTGTTCTGTTAGTACATATCACCGAGCTACAGCTTTCCCCTCAGGAAGCCGTTCACTAAGACTGTTCTTGTGGAATTGCAAAGTGATATTTGGAGGCACATAGAGGGCAATGGTGAAAAAGGAAACATCCTAAGATAAAAACTGAAAAGAAGCTTTCTGAGAAACTGCTTTGTGTTCTGTTAATTCAAGTCACAGAGTTACTCTTTTACCTCAGGAAGCCTTTCGCTAAGGCTGTTGTTGTGGAATTTGCAAAGTGATATTTGGAAGCCCAAAAGGGCTATCGTGAAAAAGGAAATATCCTCAGTTAAAAACTGGAAAGAAGCTTTCTGAGAAACTGCTTTGTGTTCAGTTAGTTCCTCTCACAGAGTTACAGCTTTCCCCTCAAGAAGACTTTCGCTAAGACTGTTCATGTGGAATTTTCAAAGTGATAATTGGAATCCCATAGAGGGCTATGGTGAAAAAGGAAATATCCTAAGGTAAAAACTGAAAAGTAGGTTTCTGAGAAAATGTTTTGTGTTCTGTTAATTCATCTTACAGAGTTACAGCTTTACCCTCAAGAAGCCTTTCGCTAAGACTTTTCTTCTGGAATTTGCAAAGTGATATTTGGAAACCCTATAGCCCTATGGTTAAAATGGAAATATCGTAAGATAAAAAACGAAAAGAAGGTTTCTGAGAAACTGCTTTGAATTCTTTAAATTCATCTTACAGATTTACAGCTTTTATCTCCAGAATCCTTTCGCTAAGACTGTTCTTGTGGAATTTGCAAAATGTTTTTGGAAGCCCATAGAGGGCTATGCTGAAAAAGGAAATATCCTAAGATAAAGACTGAAAAGAAGCTTTCTGAGAAACTGCTTTGTGTTCTGTTAATTCATCTCAGAGAGTTACAGCTTTCCCCTCAAGCAGTCTTTCACAAAGACTGTTCTTGTGTAATTTGCAAAGTGATATTTGGAAGACCATAGAGGGCTATGTTGAAAAAGGAAATATAGTAAGATAAAATCCGAAAAGAAGCTTTCTGAGAAACTGCTTTGTGTTCTGTTAATTTATCTCAAAGTGTCACAGATTTCCCCTCATGAGGCCGTTCACTAAGACTGTTCTTCTGAAATTTGGAAAGTGATATTTAGAATCTCATAGAGGGCAATGGTGAAAAAGGAAATATTTTCCGATAAAAACTGTAAAGAAGCTTTCTGATAAACTGCTTTGTGTTCTGTTAGTTCATCTCACAGAGTTACAGCTGTCCCTTCAAGAAGCAGTTCACTGAGACTATTCTTGTGAAATTTGCAAAGTGATATTAGAAAACTCCTAGAGGGCTATGGTGAAAAAGGAAATATCTTCCGTTAAAAACTGGAAAGAAGCTTTTTGAGAAACTGCCGTGTGTTCTGTTAAAGCATCCCACCGAGTTACAGCTTTCCCCTCAAGAAGGCTTTCGCTAAGACTGTTCTTGTGGGATTTGCAAAGTGATATTTGGAAGTCCCTAGAGGACTATGGTGAAAACGGAAATATCTTTCGTTAAAAACTGGAAAGAAGATATCTGAGAAACTGCTTTGTGTTCTGTTAATTCATCTCACAGAGTTCCAGTTTGCCCCTCCAGAAGTCTTTCGCTTCCACTGTTCTTGTGGAATTTGCATAGTGATATTTGGAATCCCTTAGAGGGCTATGGTGAAAATGGAAATAACTTCAGTTCAAAAATGAAAAGAAGCTTTCCGAGAAACTGCTTTGTGTTCTGTTAATTCATCTCAAAGAGTTACAGCTTTCCCCTCAAGAAGCCTTCCGCTAAGACTGTTTTTGAGGAATTTCCAAAGTGATATGTGGAAGCCCATAGAGATCTATGGTGAAAATGGAAATATGGTAAGATACTTACCGAAAAGAAGCTGTCTGAAAAACTGCTTTGTGTTCTGTTAGTTCATCTCACAGAGCTACAGCTTTTCCCTCAAGAAGCCGTTCACTAAGACTGTTTTGTGAAATTTGCAAAGTGATATTTGGAAGCCCATAGAGGGCTAAGGTGAAAAAGGAAATATCTTCCGTTAAAAACTGGAAAGAACCATTCTGAGAAAATGCGGTGTGTTCTGTTAGTACATATCACCGAGCTACAGCTTTCCCCTCAGGAAGCCGTTCACTAAGACTGTTCTTGTGGAATTGCAAAGTGATATTTGGAGGCACATAGAGGGCAATGGTGAAAAAGGAAACATCCTAAGATAAAAACTGAAAAGAAGCTTTCTGAGAAACTGCTTTGTGTTCTGTTAATTCAAGTCACAGAGTTACTCTTTTACCTCAGGAAGCCTTTCGCTAAGGCTGTTGTTGTGGAATTTGCAAAGTGATATTTGGAAGCCCAAAAGGGCTATGGTGAAAAAGGAAATATCCTCAGTTAAAAACTGGAAAGAAGCTTTCTGAGAAACTGCTTTGTGTTCAGTTAGTTCCTCTCACAGAGTTACAGCTTTCCCCTCAAGAAGACTTTCGCTAAGACTGTTCATGTGGAATTTTCAAAGTGATAATTGGAATCCCATAGAGGGCTATGGTGAAAAAGGAAATATCCTAAGGTCAAAACTGAAAAGTAGGTTTCTGAGAAAATGTTTTGTGTTCTGTTAATTCATCTTACAGAGTTACAGCTTTACCCTCAAGAAGCCTTTCGCTAAGACTTTTCTTCTGGAATTTGCAAAGTGATATTTGGAAACCCTATAGCCCTATGGTTAAAATGGAAATACCGTAAGATAAAAAACGAAAAGAAGGTTTCTGTGAAACTGCTTTGAATTCTTTTAATTCATCTTACAGATTTACAGCTTTTATCTCCAGAATCCTTTCGCTAAGACAGTTCTTGTGGAATTTGCAAAATGTTTTTGGAAGCCCATAGAGGGCTATGCTGAAAAAGGAAATATCCTAAGATAAAAACTGAAAAGAAGCTTTCTGAGAAACTGCTGTGTTCTGTTAATTCATCTCAGAGAGTTACAGCTTTCCCCTCAAGAAGTCTTTCACAAAGACTGTTCTTGTGTAATTTGCAAAGTGATATTTGGAAGACCATAGAGGGCTATGTTGAAAAAGGAAATATAGTGAGATAAAATCCGAAAAGAAGCTTTCTGAGAAACTGCTTTGTGTTCTGTTAATTCATCTCACAGAGTTACAGTTTTCCCCTCCAGAAGTCTTTCGCTTCCACTGTTCTTGTGGAATTTGCATAGTGATATTTGGAATCCCATAGAGGGCTATGGTGAAAATGGAAATAACTTCAGATAAAAAATGAAAAGAAGCTTTCCGAGAAACTGCTTTGTGTTCTGTTAATTCATCTCAAAGAGTTACAGCTTTCCCCTCAAGAAGCCTTCCGCTAAGACTGTTTTTGAGGAATTTCCAAAGTGATATGTGGAAGCCCATAGAGGGCTATGGTGAAAATGGAAATATGGTAAGATACTTACCGAAAAGAAGCTGTCTGAAAAACTGCTTTGTGTTCTGTTATTTCATCTCACAGAGCTACAGCTTTTCCCTCAAGAAGCCGTTCACTAAGACTGTTTTGTGAAATTTGCAAAGTGATATTTGGAAGCCCATAGAGGGCTAAGGTGAAAAAGGAAATATCTTCCGTTAAAAACTGGAAAGAACCATTCTGAGAAAATGCGGTGTGTTCTGTTAGCACATATCACCAAGCTACAGCTTTCCCCTCAGGAAGCTGTTCACTAAGACTGTTCTTGTGGAATTGCAAAGTGATATTTGGAGGCACATAGAGGGCAATGGTGAAAAGGGAAACATCCTAAGATAAAAACTGTAAAGAAGCTTTCTGAGAAACTGCTTTGTGTTCTGTTAATTCAAGTCACAGAGTTACTCTTTTACCTCAGGAAGCCTTTCGCTAAGGCTGTTGTTGTGGAATTTGCAAAGTGATATTTGGAAGCCCAAAAGGGCTATGGTGAAAAAGGAAATATCCTCAGTTAAAAACTGGAAAGAAGCTTTCTGAGAAACTGCTTTGTGTTCAGTTAGTTCCTCTCACAGAGTTACAGCTTTCCCCTCAAGAAGACTTTCGCTAAGACTGTTCATGTGGAATTTTCAAAGTGATAATTGGAATCCCATAGAGGGCTATGGTGAAAAAGGAAATATCCTAAGGTAAAAACTGAAAAGTAGGTTTCTGAGAAAATGTTTTGTGTTCTGTTAATTCATCTTACAGAGTTACAGCTTTACCCTCAAGAAGCCTTTCGCTAAGACTTTTCTTCTGGAATTTGCAAAGTGATATTTGGAAACCCTATAGCCCTATGGTTAAAATGGAAATATCGTAAGACAAAAAACGAAAAGAAGGTTTCTGAGAAACTGCTTTGAATTCTTTAAATTCATCTTACAGATTTACAGCTTTTATCTCCAGAATCCTTTCGCTAAGACTGTTCTTGTGGAATTTGCAAAATGTTTTTGGAAGCCCATAGAGGGCTATGCTGAAAAAGGAAATATCCTAAGATAAAGACTGAAAAGAAGCTTTCTGAGAAACTGCTTTGTGTTCTGTTAATTCATCTCAGAGAGTTACAGCTTTCCCCTCAAGCAGTCTTTCACAAAGACTGTTCTTGTGTAATTTGCAAAGTGATATTTGGAAGACCATAGAGGGCTATGTTGAAAAAGGAAATATAGTAAGATAAAATCCGAAAAGAAGCTTTCTGAGAAACTGCTTTGTGTTCTGTTAATTCATCTCAAAGTGTCACAGATTTCCCCTCATGAGGCCGTTCACTAAGACTGTTCTTCTGAAATTTGGAAGGTGATATTTAGAATCTCATAGAGGGCAATGGTGGAAAAGGAAATATTTTCCGATAAAAACTGTAAAGAAGCTTTCTGATAAACTGCTTTGTGTTCTGTTAGTTCATCTCACAGAGTTACAGCTGTCCCTTCAAGAAGCAGTTCACTGAGACTATTCTTGTGAAATTTGCAAAGTGATATTAGAAAACTCCTAGAGGGCTATGGTGAAAAAGGAAATATCTTCCGTTAAAAACTGGAAAGAAGCTTTTTGAGAAACTGCCGTGTGTTCTGTTAAAGCATCCCACCGAGTTACAGCTTTCCCCTCAAGAAGGCTTTCGCTAAGACTGTTCTTGTGGGATTTGCAAAGTGATATTTGGAAGTCCCTAGAGGACTATGGTGAAAACGGAAATATCTTTCGTTAAAAACTGGAAAGAAGATATCTGAGAAACTGCTTTGTGTTCTGTTAATTCATCTCACAGAGTTCCAGTTTGCCCCTCCAGAAGTCTTTCGCTTCCACTGTTCTTGTGGAATTTGCATAGTGATATTTGGAATCCCATAGAGGGCTATGGTGAAAATGGAAATAACTTCACTTCAAAAATGAAAACAAGCTTTCCGAGAAACTGCTTTGTGTTCTGTTAATTCATCTCAAAGAGTTACAGCTTTCCCCTCAAGAAGCCTTCCGCTAAGACTGTTTTTGAGGAATTTCCAAAGTGATATGTGGAAGCCCATAGAGGGCTATGGTGAAAATGGAAATATGGTAAGATACTTACCGAAAAGAAGCTGTCTGAAAAACTGCTTTGTGTTCTGTTAGTTCATCTCACAGAGCTACAGCTTTTCCCTCAAGAAGCCGTTCACTAAGACTGTTTTGTGAAATTTGCAAAGTGATATTTGGAAGCCCATAGAGGGCTAAGGTGAAAAAGGAAATATCTTCCATTAAAAACTGGAAAGAACCATTCTGAGAAAATGCGGTGTGTTCTGTTAGTACATATCACCGAGCTACAGTTTCCCCTCAGGAAGCCGTTCACTAAGACTGTTCTTGTGGAATTGCAAAGTGATATTTGGAGGCACATAGAGGGCAATGGTGAAAAAGGAAACATCCTAAGATAAAAACTGAAAAGAAGCTTTCTGAGAAACTGCTTTGTGTTCTGTTAATTCAAGTCACAGAGTTACTCTTTTACCTCAGGAAGCCTTTCGCTAAGGCTGTTGTTGTGGAATTTGCAAAGTGATATTTGGAAGCCCAAAAGGGCTATGGTGAAAAAGGAAATATCCTCAGTTAAAAACTGGAAAGAAGCTTTCTGAGAAACTGCTTTGTGTTCAGTTAGTTCCTCTCACAGAGTTACAGCTTTCCCCTCAAGAAGACTTTCGCTAAGACTGTTCATGTGGAATTTTCAAAGTGATAATTGGAATCCCATAGAGGGCTATGGTGAAAAAGGAAATATCCTAAGGTAAAAACTGAAAAGTAGGTTTCTGAGAAAATGTTTTGTGTTCTGTTAATTCATCTTACAGAGTTACAGCTTTACCCTCAAGAAGCCTTTCGCTAAGACTTTTCTTCTGGAATTTGCAAAGTGATATTTGGAAACCCTATAGCCCTATGGTTAAAATGGAAATATCGTAAGATAAAAAACGAAAAGAAGGTTTCTGAGAAACTGCTTTGAATTCTTTTAATTCATCTTACAGATTTACAGCTTTTATCTCCAGAATCCTTTCGCTAAGACTGTTCTTGTGGAATTTGCAAAATGTTTTTGGAAGCCCATAGAGGGCTATGCTGAAAAAGGAAATATCCTAAGATAAAAACTGAAAAGAAGCTTTCTGAGAAACTGCTTTGTGTTCTGTTAATTCATCTCAGAGAGTTACAGCTTTCCCCTCAAGCAGTCTTTCACAAAGACTGTTCTTGTGTAATTTGCAAAGTGATATTTGGAAGACCATAGAGGGCTATGTTGAAAAAGGAAATATAGTAAGATAAAATCCGAAAAGAAGCTTTCTGAGAAACTGCTTTGTGTTCTGTTAATTTATCTCAAAGTGTCACAGATTTCCCCTCATGAGGCCGTTCACTAAGACTGTTCTTCTGAAATTTGGAAAGTGATATTTAGAATCTCATAGAGGGCAATGGTGAAAAAGGAAATATTTTCCGATAAAAACTGTAAAGAAGCTTTCTGATAAACTGCTTTGTGTTCTGTTAGTTCATCTCACAGAGTTACAGCTGTCCCTTCAAGAAGCAGTTCACTGAGACTATTCTTGTGAAATTTGCAAAGTGATATTAGAAAACTCCTAGAGGGCTATGGTGAAAAAGGAAATATCTTCCGTTAAAAACTGGAAAGAAGCTTTTTGAGAAACTGCCGTGTGTTCTGTTAAAGCATCCCACCGAGTTACAGCTTTCCCCTCAAGAAGGCTTTCGCTAAGACTGTTCTTGTGGGATTTGCAAAGTGATATTTGGAAGTCCCTAGAGGACTATGGTGAAAACGGAAATATCTTTCGTTAAAAACTGGAAAGAAGATATCTGAGAAACTGCTTTGTGTTCTGTTAATTCATCTCACAGAGTTCCAGTTTGCCCCTCCAGAAGTCTTTCGCTTCCACTGTTCTTGTGGAATTTGCATAGTGATATTTGGAATCCCATAGAGGGCTATGGTGAAAATGGAAATAACTTCAGTTCAAAAATGAAAAGAAGCTTTCCGAGAAACTGCTTTGTGTTCTGTTAATTCATCTCAAAGAGTTACAGCTTTCCCCTCAAGAAGCCTTCCGCTAAGACTGTTTTTGAGGAATTTCCAAAGTGATATGTGGAAGCCCATAGAGGGCTATGGTGAAAATGGAAATATGGTAAGATACTTACCGAAAAGAAGCTGTCTGAAAAACTGCTTTGTGTTCTGTTAGTTCATCTCACAGAGCTACAGCTTTTCCCTCAAGAAGCCGTTCACTAAGACTGTTTTGTGAAATTTGCAAAGTGATATTTGGAAGCCCATAGAGGGCTAAGGTGAAAAAGGAAATATCTTCCGTTAAAAACTGGAAAGAACCATTCTGAGAAAATGCGGTGTGTTCTGTTAGTACATATCACCGAGCTACAGCTTTCCCCTCAGGAAGCCGTTCACTAAGACTGTTCTTGTGGAATTGCAAAGTGATATTTGGAGGCACATAGAGGGCAATGGTGAAAAAGGAAACATCCTAAGATAAAAACTGAAAAGAAGCTTTCTGAGAAACTGCTTTGTGTTCTGTTAATTCAAGTCACAGAGTTACTCTTTTACCTCAGGAAGCCTTTCGCTAAGGCTGTTGTTGTGGAATTTGCAAAGTGATATTTGGAAGCCCAAAAGGGCTATGGTGAAAAAGGAAATATCCTCAGTTAAAAACTGGAAAGAAGCTTTCTGAGAAACTGCTTTGTGTTCAGTTAGTTCCTCTCACAGAGTTACAGCTTTCCCCTCAAGAAGACTTTCGCTAAGACTGTTCATGTGGAATTTTCAAAGTGATAATTGGAATCCCATAGAGGGCTATGGTGAAAAAGGAAATATCCTAAGGTCAAAACTGAAAAGTAGGTTTCTGAGAAAATGTTTTGTGTTCTGTTAATTCATCTTACAGAGTTACAGCTTTACCCTCAAGAAGCCTTTCGCTAAGACTTTTCTTCTGGAATTTGCAAAGTGATATTTGGAAACCCTATAGCCCTATGGTTAAAATGGAAATATCGTAAGATAAAAAACGAAAAGAAGGTTTCTGAGAAACTGCTTTGAATTCTTTTAATTCATCTTACAGATTTACAGCTTTTATCTCCAGAATCCTTTCGCTAAGACAGTTCTTGTGGAATTTGCAAAATGTTTTTGGAAGCCCATAGAGGGCTATGCTGAAAAAGGAAATATCCTAAGATAAAAACTGAAAAGAAGCTTTCTGAGAAACTGCTGTGTTCTGTTAATTCATCTCAGAGAGTTACAGCTTTCCCCTCAAGAAGTCTTTCACAAAGACTGTTCTTGTGTAATTTGCAAAGTGATATTTGGAAGACCATAGAGGGCTATGTTGAAAAAGGAAATATAGTGAGATAAAATCCGAAAAGAAGCTTTCTGAGAAACTGCTTTGTGTTCTGTTAATTCATCTCACAGAGTTACAGTTTTCCCCTCCAGAAGTCTTTCGCTTCCACTGTTCTTGTGGAATTTGCATAGTGATATTTGGAATCCCATAGAGGGCTATGGTGAAAATGGAAATAACTTCAGATAAAAAATGAAAAGAAGCTTTCCGAGAAACTGCTTTGTGTTCTGTTAATTCATCTCAAAGAGTTACAGCTTTCCCCTCAAGAAGCCTTCCGCTAAGACTGTTTTTGAGGAATTTCCAAAGTGATATGTGGAAGCCCATAGAGGGCTATGGTGAAAATGGAAATATGGTAAGATACTTACCGAAAAGAAGCTGTCTGAAAAACTGCTTTGTGTTCTGTTAGTTCATCTCACAGAGCTACAGCTTTTCCCTCAAGAAGCCGTTCACTAAGACTGTTTTGTGAAATTTGCAAAGTGATATTTGGAAGCCCATAGAGGGCTAAGGTGAAAAAGGAAATATCTTCCGTTAAAAACTGGAAAGAACCATTCTGAGAAAATGCGGTGTGTTCTGTTAGCACATATCACCAAGCTACAGCTTTCCCCTCAGGAAGCTGTTCACTAAGACTGTTCTTGTGGAATTGCAAAGTGATATTTGGAGGCACATAGAGGGCAATGGTGAAAAGGGAAACATCCTAAGATAAAAACTGTAAAGAAGCTTTCTGAGAAACTGCTTTGTGTTCTGTTAATTCAAGTCACAGAGTTACTCTTTTACCTCAGGAAGCCTTTCGCTAAGGCTGTTGTTGTGGAATTTGCAAAGTGATATTTGGAAGCCCAAAAGGGCTATGGTGAAAAAGGAAATATCCTCAGTTAAAAACTGGAAAGAAGCTTTCTGAGAAACTGCTTTGTGTTCAGTTAGTTCCTCTCACAGAGTTACAGCTTTCCCCTCAAGAAGACTTTCGCTAAGACTGTTCATGTGGAATTTTCAAAGTGATAATTGGAATCCCATAGAGGGCTATGGTGAAAAAGGAAATATCCTAAGGTAAAAACTGAAAAGTAGGTTTCTGAGAAAATGTTTTGTGTTCTGTTAATTCATCTTACAGAGTTACAGCTTTACCCTCAAGAAGCCTTTCGCTAAGACTTTTCTTCTGGAATTTGCAAAGTGATATTTGGAAACCCTATAGCCCTATGGTTAAAATGGAAATATCGTAAGATAAAAAACGAAAAGAAGGTTTCTGAGAAACTGCTTTGAATTCTTTAAATTCATCTTACAGATTTACAGCTTTTATCTCCAGAATCCTTTCGCTAAGACTGTTCTTGTGGAATTTGCAAAATGTTTTTGGAAGCCCATAGAGGGCTATGCTGAAAAAGGAAATATCCTAAGATAAAGACTGAAAAGAAGCTTTCTGAGAAACTGCTTTGTGTTCTGTTAATTCATCTCAGAGAGTTACAGCTTTCCCCTCAAGCAGTCTTTCACAAAGACTGTTCTTGTGTAATTTGCAAAGTGATATTTGGAAGACCATAGAGGGCTATGTTGAAAAAGGAAATATAGTAAGATAAAATCCGAAAAGAAGCTTTCTGAGAAACTGCTTTGTGTTCTGTTAATTCATCTCAAAGTGTCACAGATTTCCCCTCATGAGGCCGTTCACTAAGACTGTTCTTCTGAAATTTGGAAGGTGATATTTAGAATCTCATAGAGGGCAATGGTGGAAAAGGAAATATTTTCCGATAAAAACTGTAAAGAAGCTTTCTGATAAACTGCTTTGTGTTCTGTTAGTTCATCTCACAGAGTTACAGCTGTCCCTTCAAGAAGCAGTTCACTGAGACTATTCTTGTGAAATTTGCAAAGTGATATTAGAAAACTCCTAGAGGGCTATGGTGAAAAAGGAAATATCTTCCGTTAAAAACTGGAAAGAAGCTTTTTGAGAAACTGCCGTGTGTTCTGTTAAAGCATCCCACCGAGTTACAGCTTTCCCCTCAAGAAGGCTTTCGCTAAGACTGTTCTTGTGGGATTTGCAAAGTGATATTTGGAAGTCCCTAGAGGACTATGGTGAAAACGGAAATATCTTTCGTTAAAAACTGGAAAGAAGATATCTGAGAAACTGCTTTGTGTTCTGTTAATTCATCTCACAGAGTTCCAGTTTGCCCCTCCAGAAGTCTTTCGCTTCCACTGTTCTTATGGAATTTGCATAGTGATATTTGGAATCCCATAGAGGGCTATGGTGAAAATGGAAATAACTTCAGTTCAAAAATGAAAAGAAGCTTTCCGAGAAACTGCTTTGTGTTCTGTTAATTCATCTCAAAGAGTTACAGCTTTCCCCTCAAGAAGCCTTCCGCTAAGACTGTTTTTGAGGAATTTCCAAAGTGATATGTGGAAGCCCATAGAGGGCTATGGTGAAAATGGAAATATGGTAAGATACTTACCGAAAAGAAGCTGTCTGAAAAACTGCTTTGTGTTCTGTTAGTTCATCTCACAGAGCTACAGCTTTTCCCTCAAGAAGCCGTTCACTAAGACTGTTTTGTGAAATTTGCAAAGTGATATTTGGAAGCCCATAGAGGGCTAAGGTGAAAAAGGAAATATCTTCCGTTAAAAACTGGAAAGAACCATTCTGAGAAAATGCGGTGTGTTCTGTTAGTACATATCACCGAGCTACAGCTTTCCCCTCAGGAAGCCGTTCACTAAGACTGTTCTTGTGGAATTGCAAAGTGATATTTGGAGGCACATAGAGGGCAATGGTGAAAAAGGAAACATCCTAAGATAAAAACTGAAAAGAAGCTTTCTGAGAAACTGCTTTGTGTTCTGTTAATTCAAGTCACAGAGTTACTCTTTTACCTCAGGAAGCCTTTCGCTAAGGCTGTTGTTGTGGAATTTGCAAAGTGATATTTGGAAGCCCAAAAGGGCTATGGTGAAAAAGGAAATATCCTCAGTTAAAAACTGGAAAGAAGCTTTCTGAGAAACTGCTTTGTGTTCAGTTAGTTCCTCTCACAGAGTTACAGCTTTCCCCTCAAGAAGACTTTCGCTAAGACTGTTCATGTGGAATTTTCAAAGTGATAATTGGAATCCCATAGAGGGCTATGGTGAAAAAGGAAATATCCTAAGGTAAAAACTGAAAAGTAGGTTTCTGAGAAAATGTTTTGTGTTCTGTTAATTCATCTTACAGAGTTACAGCTTTACCCTCAAGAAGCCTTTCGCTAAGACTTTTCTTCTGGAATTTGCAAAGTGATATTTGGAAACCCTATAGCCCTATGGTTAAAATGGAAATATCGTAAGATAAAAAACGAAAAGAAGGTTTCTGAGAAACTGCTTTGAATTCTTTTAATTCATCTTACAGATTTACAGCTTTTATCTCCAGAATCCTTTCGCTAAGACTGTTCTTGTGGAATTTGCAAAATGTTTTTGGAAGCCCATAGAGGGCTATGCTGAAAAAGGAAATATCCTAAGATAAAAACTGAAAAGAAGCTTTCTGAGAAACTGCTTTGTGTTCTGTTAATTCATCTCAGAGAGTTACAGCTTTCCCCTCAAGAAGTCTTTCACAAAGACTGTTCTTGTGTAATTTGCAAAGTGATATTTGGAAGACCATAGAGGGCTATGTTGAAAAAGGAAATATAGTAAGATAAAATCCGAAAAGAAGCTTTCTGAGAAACTGCTTTGTGTTCTGTTAATTTATCTCAAAGTGTCACAGATTTCCCCTCATGAGGCCGTTCACTAAGACTGTTCTTCTGAAATTTGGAAAGTGATATTTAGAATCTCATAGAGGGCAATGGTGAAAAAGGAAATATTTTCCGATAAAAACTGTAAAGAAGCTTTCTGATAAACTGCTTTGTGTTCTGTTAGTTCATCTCACAGAGTTACAGCTGTCCCTTCAAGAAGCAGTTCACTGAGACTATTCTTGTGAAATTTGCAAAGTGATATTAGAAAACTCCTAGAGGGCTATGGTGAAAAAGGAAATATCTTCCGTTAAAAACCGGAAAGAAGCTTTTTGAGAAACTGCCGTCTGTTCTGTTAAAGCATCCCACCGAGTTACAGCTTTCCCCTCAAGAAGGCTTTCGCTAAGACTGTTCTTGTGGGATTTGCAAAGTGATATTTGGAAGTCCCTAGAGGACTATGGTGAAAACGGAAATATCTTTCGTTAAAAACTGGAAAGAAGATATCTGAGAAACTGCTTTGTGTTCTGTTAATTCATCTCACAGAGTTCCAGTTTGCCCCTCCAGAAGTCTTTCGCTTCCACTGTTCTTGTGGAATTTGCATAGTGATATTTGGAATCCCATAGAGGGCTATGGTGAAAATGGAAATAACTTCAGTTCAAAAATGAAAAGAAGCTTTCCGAGAAACTGCTTTGTGTTCTGTTAATTCATCTCAAAGAGTTACAGCTTTCCCCTCAAGAAGCCTTCCGCTAAGACTGTTTTTGAGGAATTTCCAAAGTGATATGTGGAAGCCCATAGAGGGCTATGGTGAAAATGGAAATATGGTAAGATACTTACCGAAAAGAAGCTGTCTGAAAAACTGCTTTGTGTTCTGTTATTTCATCTCACAGAGCTACAGCTTTTCCCTCAAGAAGCCGTTCACTAAGACTGTTTTGTGAAATTTGCAAAGTGATATTTGGAAGCCCATAGAGGGCTAAGGTGAAAAAGGAAATATCTTCCGTTAAAAACTGGAAAGAACCATTCTGAGAAAATGCGGTGTGTTCTGTTAGCACATATCACCAAGCTACAGCTTTCCCCTCAGGAAGCTGTTCACTAAGACTGTTCTTGTGGAATTGCAAAGTGATATTTGGAGGCACATAGAGGGCAATGGTGAAAAGGGAAACATCCTAAGATAAAAACTGTAAAGAAGCTTTCTGAGAAACTGCTTTGTGTTCTGTTAATTCAAGTCACAGAGTTACTCTTTTACCTCAGGAAGCCTTTCGCTAAGGCTGTTGTTGTGGAATTTGCAAAGTGATATTTGGAAGCCCAAAAGGGCTATGGTGAAAAAGGAAATATCCTCAGTTAAAAACTGGAAAGAAGCTTTCTGAGAAACTGCTTTGTGTTCAGTTAGTTCCTCTCACAGAGTTACAGCTTTCCCCTCAAGAAGACTTTCGCTAAGACTGTTCATGTGGAATTTTCAAAGTGATAATTGGAATCCCATAGAGGGCTATGGTGAAAAAGGAAATATCCTAAGGTAAAAACTGAAAAGTAGGTTTCTGAGAAAATGTTTTGTGTTCTGTTAATTCATCTTACAGAGTTACAGCTTTACCCTCAAGAAGCCTTTCGCTAAGACTTTTCTTCTGGAATTTGCAAAGTGATATTTGGAAACCCTATAGCCCTATGGTTAAAATGGAAATATCGTAAGATAAAAAACGAAAAGAAGGTTTCTGAGAAACTGCTTTGAATTCTTTAAATTCATCTTACAGATTTACAGCTTTTATCTCCAGAATCCTTTCGCTAAGACTGTTCTTGTGGAATTTGCAAAATGTTTTTGGAAGCCCATAGAGGGCTATGCTGAAAAAGGAAATATCCTAAGATAAAGACTGAAAAGAAGCTTTCTGAGAAACTGCTTTGTGTTCTGTTAATTCATCTCAGAGAGTTACAGCTTTCCCCTCAAGCAGTCTTTCACAAAGACTGTTCTTGTGTAATTTGCAAAGTGATATTTGGAAGACCATAGAGGGCTATGTTGAAAAAGGAAATATAGTAAGATAAAATCCGAAAAGAAGCTTTCTGAGAAACTGCTTTGTGTTCTGTTAATTCATCTCAAAGTGTCACAGATTTCCCCTCATGAGGCCGTTCACTAAGACTGTTCTTCTGAAATTTGGAAGGTGATATTTAGAATCTCATAGAGGGCAATGGTGGAAAAGGAAATATTTTCCGATAAAAACTGTAAAGAAGCTTTCTGATAAACTGCTTTGTGTTCTGTTAGTTCATCTCACAGAGTTACAGCTGTCCCTTCAAGAAGCAGTTCACTGAGACTATTCTTGTGAAATTTGCAAAGTGATATTAGAAAACTCCTAGAGGGCTATGGTGAAAAATGAAATATCTTCCGTTAAAAACCTGAAAGAAGCTTTTTGAGAAACTGCCGTGTGTTCTGTTAAAGCATCCCACCGAGTTACAGCTTTCCCCTCAAGAAGGCTTTCGCTAAGACTGTTCTTGTGGGATTTGCAAAGTGATATTTGGAAGTCCCTAGAGGACTATGGTGAAAACGGAAATATCTTTCGTTAAAAACTGGAAAGAAGATATCTGAGAAACTGCTTTGTGTTCTGTTAATTCATCTCACAGAGTTCCAGTTTGCCCCTCCAGAAGTCTTTCGCTTCCACTGTTCTTGTGGAATTTGCATAGTGATATTTGGAATCCCATAGAGGGCTATGGTGAAAATGGAAATAACTTCAGTTCAAAAATGAAAAGAAGCTTTCCGAGAAACTGCTTTGTGTTCTGTTAATTCATCTCAAAGAGTTACAGCTTTCCCCTCAAGAAGCCTTCCGCTAAGACTGTTTTTGAGGAATTTCCAAAGTGATATGTGGAAGCCCATAGAGGGCTATGGTGAAAATGGAAATATGGTAAGATACTTACCGAAAAGAAGCTGTCTGAAAAACTGCTTTGTGTTCTGTTAGTTCATCTCACAGAGCTACAGCTTTTCCCTCAAGAAGCCGTTCACTAAGACTGTTTTGTGAAATTTGCAAAGTGATATTTGGAAGCCCATAGAGGGCTAAGGTGAAAAAGGAAATATCTTCCGTTAAAAACTGGAAAGAACCATTCTGAGAAAATGCGGTGTGTTCTGTTAGTACATATCACCGAGCTACAGCTTTCCCCTCAGGAAGCCGTTCACTAAGACTGTTCTTGTGGAATTGCAAAGTGATATTTGGAGGCACATAGAGGGCAATGGTGAAAAAGGAAACATCCTAAGATAAAAACTGAAAAGAAGCTTTCTGAGAAACTGCTTTGTGTTCTGTTAATTCAAGTCACAGAGTTACTCTTTTACCTCAGGAAGCCTTTCGCTAAGGCTGTTGTTGTGGAATTTGCAAAGTGATATTTGGAAGCCCAAAAGGGCTATGGTGAAAAAGGAAATATCCTCAGTTAAAAACTGGAAAGAAGCTTTCTGAGAAACTGCTTTGTGTTCAGTTAGTTCCTCTCACAGAGTTACAGCTTTCCCCTCAAGAAGACTTTCGCTAAGACTGTTCATGTGGAATTTTCAAAGTGATAATTGGAATCCCATAGAGGGCTATGGTGAAAAAGGAAATATCCTAAGGTAAAAACTGAAAAGTAGGTTTCTGAGAAAATGTTTTGTGTTCTGTTAATTCATCTTACAGAGTTACAGCTTTACCCTCAAGAAGCCTTTCGCTAAGACTTTTCTTCTGGAATTTGCAAAGTGATATTTGGAAACCCTATAGCCCTATGGTTAAAATGGAAATATCGTAAGATAAAAAACGAAAAGAAGGTTTCTGAGAAACTGCTTTGAATTCTTTTAATTCATCTTACAGATTTACAGCTTTTATCTCCAGAATCCTTTCGCTAAGACTGTTCTTGTGGAATTTGCAAAATGTTTTTGGAAGCCCATAGAGGGCTATGCTGAAAAAGGAAATATCCTAAGATAAAAACTGAAAAGAAGCTATCTGAGAAACTGCTTTGTGTTCTGTTAATTCATCTCAGAGAGTTACAGCTTTCCCCTCAAGCAGTCTTTCACAAAGACTGTTCTTGTGTAATTTGCAAAGTGATATTTGGAAGACCATAGAGGGCTATGTTGAAAAAGGAAATATAGTAAGATAAAATCCGAAAAGAAGCTTTCTGAGAAACTGCTTTGTGTTCTGTTAATTTATCTCAAAGTGTCACAGATTTCCCCTCATGAGGCCGTTCACTAAGACTGTTCTTCTGAAATTTGGAAAGTGATATTTAGAATCTCATAGAGGGCAATGGTGAAAAAGGAAATATTTTCCGATAAAAACTGTAAAGAAGCTTTCTGATAAACTGCTTTGTGTTCTGTTAGTTCATCTCACAGAGTTACAGCTGTCCCTTCAAGAAGCAGTTCACTGAGACTATTCTTGTGAAATTTGCAAAGTGATATTAGAAAACTCCTAGAGGGCTATGGTGAAAAAGGAAATATCTTCCGTTAAAAACTGGAAAGAAGCTTTTTGAGAAACTGCCGTGTGTTCTGTTAAAGCATCCCACCGAGTTACAGCTTTCCCCTCAAGAAGGCTTTCGCTAAGACTGTTCTTGTGGGATTTGCAAAGTGATATTTGGAAGTCCCTAGAGGACTATGGTGAAAACGGAAATATCTTTCGTTAAAAACTGGAAAGAAGATATCTGAGAAACTGCTTTGTGTTCTGTTAATTCATCTCACAGAGTTCCAGTTTGCCCCTCCAGAAGTCTTTCGCTTCCACTGTTCTTGTGGAATTTGCATAGTGATATTTGGAATCCCATAGAGGGCTATGGTGAAAATGGAAATAACTTCAGTTCAAAACTGAAAACAAGCTTTCCGAGAAACTGCTTTGTGTTCTGTTAATTCATCTCAAAGAGTTACAGCTTTCCCCTCAAGAAGCCTTCCGCTAAGACTGTTTTTGAGGAATTTCCAAAGTGATATGTGGAAGCCCATAGAGGGCTATGGTGAAAATGGAAATATGGTAAGATACTTACCGAAAAGAAGCTGTCTGAAAAACTGCTTTGTGTTCTGTTAGTTCATCTCACAGAGCTACAGCTTTTCCCTCAAGAAGCCGTTCACTAAGACTGTTTTGTGAAATTTGCAAAGTGATATTTGGAAGCCCATAGAGGGCTAAGGTGAAAAAGGAAATATCTTCCGTTAAAAACTGGAAAGAACCATTCTGAGAAAATGCGGTGTGTTCTGTTAGTACATATCACCGAGCTACAGCTTTCCCCTCAGGAAGCCGTTCACTAAGACTGTTCTTGTGGAATTGCAAAGTGATATTTGGAGGCACATAGAGGGCAATGGTGAAAAAGGAAACATCCTAAGATAAAAACTGAAAAGAAGCTTTCTGAGAAACTGCTTTGTGTTCTGTTAATTCAAGTCACAGAGTTACTCTTTTACCTCAGGAAGCCTTTCGCTAAGGCTGTTGTTGTGGAATTTGCAAAGTGATATTTGGAAGCCCAAAAGGGCTATGGTGAAAAAGGAAATATCCTCAGTTAAAAACTGGAAAGAAGCTTTCTGAGAAACTGCTTTGTGTTCAGTTAGTTCCTCTCACAGAGTTACAGCTTTCCCCTCAAGAAGACTTTCGCTAAGACTGTTCATGTGGAATTTTCAAAGTGATAATTGGAATCCCATAGAGGGCTATGGTGAAAAAGGAAATATCCTAAGGTAAAAACTGAAAAGTAGGTTTCTGAGAAAATGTTTTGTGTTCTGTTAATTCATCTTACAGAGTTACAGCTTTACCCTCAAGAAGCCTTTCGCTAAGACTTTTCTTCTGGAATTTGCAAAGTGATATTTGGAAACCCTATAGCCCTATGGTTAAAATGGAAATCTCGTAAGATAAAAAACGAAAAGAAGGTTTCTGAGAAACTGCTTTGAATTCTTTTAATTCATCTTACAGATTTACAGCTTTTATCTCCAGAATCCTTTCGCTAAGACAGTTGTTGTGGAATTTGCAAAATGTTTTTGGAAGCCCATAGAGGGCTATGCTGAAAAAGGAAATATCCTAAGATAAAAACTGAAAAGAAGCTTTCTGAGAAACTGCTGTGTTCTGTTAATTCATCTCAGAGAGTTACAGCTTTCCCCTCAAGAAGTCTTTCACAAAGACTGTTCTTGTGTAATTTGCAAAGTGATATTTGGAAGACCATAGAGGGCTATGTTGAAAAAGGAAATATAGTGAGATAAAATCCGAAAAGAAGCTTTCTGAGAAACTGCTTTGTGTTCTGTTAATTCATCTCACAGAGTTACAGTTTTCCCCTCCAGAAGTCTTTCGCTTCCACTGTTCTTGTGGAATTTGCATAGTGATATTTGGAATCCCATAGAGGGCTATGGTGAAAATGGAAATAACTTCAGATAAAAAATGAAAAGAAGCTTTCCGAGAAACTGCTTTGTGTTCTGTTAATTCATCTCAAAGAGTTACAGCTTTCCCCTCAAGAAGCCTTCCGCTAAGACTGTTTTTGAGGAATTTCCAAAGTGATATGTGGAAGCCCATAGAGGGCTATGGTGAAAATGGAAATATGGTAAGATACTTACCGAAAAGAAGCTGTCTGAAAAACTGCTTTGTGTTCTGTTAGTTCATCTCACAGAGCTACAGCTTTTCCCTCAAGAAGCCGTTCACTAAGACTGTTTTGTGAAATTTGCAAAGTGATATTTGGAAGCCCATAGAGGGCTAAGGTGAAAAAGGAAATATCTTCCGTTAAAAACTGGAAAGAACCATTCTGAGAAAATGCGGTGTGTTCTGTTAGCACATATCACCAAGCTACAGCTTTCCCCTCAGGAAGCTGTTCACTAAGACTGTTCTTGTGGAATTGCAAAGTGATATTTGGAGGCACATAGAGGGCAATGGTGAAAAGGGAAACATCCTAAGATAAAAACTGTAAAGAAGCTTTCTGAGAAACTGCTTTGTGTTCTGTTAATTCAAGTCACAGAGTTACTCTTTTACCTCAGGAAGCCTTTCGCTAAGGCTGTTGTTGTGGAATTTGCAAAGTGATATTTGGAAGCCCAAAAGGGCTATGGTGAAAAAGGAAATATCCTCAGTTAAAAACTGGAAAGAAGCTTTCTGAGAAACTGCTTTGTGTTCAGTTAGTTCCTCTCACAGAGTTACAGCTTTCCCCTCAAGAAGACTTTCGCTAAGACTGTTCATGTGGAATTTTCAAAGTGATAATTGGAATCCCATAGAGGGCTATGGTGAAAAAGGAAATATCCTAAGGTAAAAACTGAAAAGTAGGTTTCTGAGAAAATGTTTTGTGTTCTGTTAATTCATCTTACAGAGTTACAGCTTTACCCTCAAGAAGCCTTTCGCTAAGACTTTTCTTCTGGAATTTGCAAAGTGATATTTGGAAACCCTATAGCCCTATGGTTAAAATGGAAATATCGTAAGATAAAAAACGAAAAGAAGGTTTCTGAGAAACTGCTTTGAATTCTTTTAATTCATCTTACAGATTTACAGCTTTTATCTCCAGAATCCTTTCGCTAAGACTGTTCTTGTGGAATTTGCAAAATGTTTTTGGAAGCCCATAGAGGGCTATGCTGAAAAAGGAAATATCCTAAGATAAAGACTGAAAAGAAGCTTTCTGAGAAACTGCTTTGTGTTCTGTTAATTCATCTCAGAGAGTTACAGCTTTCCCCTCAAGCAGTCTTTCACAAAGACTGTTCTTGTGTAATTTGCAAAGTGATATTTGGAAGAGCATAGAGGGCTATGTTGAAAAAGGAAATATAGTAAGATAAAATCCGAAAAGAAGCTTTCTGAGAAACTGCTTTGTGTTCTGTTAATTCATCTCAAAGTGTCACAGATTTCCCCTCATGAGGCCGTTCACTAAGACTGTTCTTCTGAAATTTGGAAGGTGATATTTAGAATCTCATAGAGGGCAATGGTGGAAAAGGAAATATTTTCCGATAAAAACTGTAAAGAAGCTTTCTGATAAACTGCTTTGTGTTCTGTTAGTTCATCTCACAGAGTTACAGCTGTCCCTTCAAGAAGCAGTTCACTGAGACTATTCTTGTGAAATTTGAAAAGTGATATTAGAAAACTCCTAGAGGGCTATGGTGAAAAATGAAATATCTTCCGTTAAAAACCTGAAAGAAGCTTTTTGAGAAACTGCCGTGTGTTCTGTTAAAGCATCGCACCGAGTTACAGCTTTCCCCTCAAGAAGGCTTTCGCTAAGACTGTTCTTGTGGGATTTGCAAAGTGATATTTGGAAGTCCCTAGAGGGCTATGGTGAAAAAGGAAATATCTTTCGTTAAAAACTGGAAAGAAGATATCTGAGAAACTGCTTTGTGTTCTGTTAATTCATCTCACAGAGTTACAGTTTTCCCCTCCAGAAGACTTTCGCTTCCACTGTTCTTGTGGAATTTGCATAGTGATATTTGGAATCCCATAGAGTGCTATGGTGAAAATGGAAATAACTTCAGTTAAAAAATGAAAAGAAGCTTTCCGAGAAACTGCTTTGTGTTCTGTTAATTCATCTCAAAGAGTTACAGCTTTCCCCTCAAGAAGCCTTCCGCTAAGACTGTTTTTGAGGAATTTCCAAAGTGATATGTGATAGCCCATAGAGGGCTATGGTGAAAATGGAAATATGGTAAGATACTTACCGAAAAGAAGCTGTCTGAAAAACTGCTTTGTGTTCTGTTAGTTCATCTCACAGAGCTACAGCTTTTCCCTCAAGAAGCCGTTCACTAAGACTGTTTTGTGAAATTTGCAAAGTGATATTTGGAAGCCCATAGAGGGCTAAGGTGAAAAAGGAAATATCTTCCGTTAAAAACTGGAAAGAACCATTCTGAGAAAATGCGGTGTGTTCTGTTAGTACATATCACCGAGCTACAGCTTTCCCCTCAGGAAGCCGTTCACTAAGACTGTTCTTGTGGAATTGCAAAGTGATATTTGGAGGCACATAGAGGGCAATGGTGAAAAAGGAAACATCCTAAGATAAAAACTGAAAAGAAGCTTTCTGAGAAACTGCTTTGTGTTCTGTTAATTCAAGTCACAGAGTTACTCTTTTACCTCAGGAAGCCTTTCGCTAAGGCTGTTGTTGTGGAATTTGCAAAGTGATATTTGGAAGCCCAAAAGGGCTATGGTGAAAAAGGAAATATCCTCAGTTAAAAACTGGAAAGAAACTTTCTGAGAAACTGCTTTGTGTTCAGTTAGTTCCTCTCACAGAGTTACAGCTTTCCCCTCAAGAAGACTTTCGCTAAGACTGTTCATGTGGAATTTTCAAAGTGATAATTGGAATCCCATAGAGGGCTATGGTGAAAAAGGAAATATCCTAAGGTCAAAACTGAAAAGTAGGTTTCTGAGAAAATGTTTTGTGTTCTGTTAATTCATCTTACAGAGTTACAGCTTTACCCTCAAGAAGCCTTTCGCTAAGACTTTTCTTCTGGAATTTGCAAAGTGATATTTGGAAACCCTATAGCCCTATGGTTAAAATGGAAATATCGTAAGATAAAAAACGAAAAGAAGGTTTCTGAGAAACTGCTTTGAATTCTTTTAATTCATCTTACAGATTTACAGCTTTTATCTCCAGAATCCTTTCGCTAAGACAGTTCTTGTGGAATTTGCAAAATGTTTTTGGAAGCCCATAGAGGGCTATGCTGAAAAAGGAAATATCCTAAGATAAAAACTGAAAAGAAGCTTTCTGAGAAACTGCTGTGTTCTGTTAATTCATCTCAGAGAGTTACAGCTTTCCCCTCAAGAAGTCTTTCACAAAGACTGTTCTTGTGTAATTTGCAAAGTGATATTTGGAAGACCATAGAGGGCTATGTTGAAAAAGGAAATATAGTGAGATAAAATCCGAAAAGAAGCTTTCTGAGAAACTGCTTTGTGTTCTGTTAATTCATCTCACAGAGTTACAGTTTTCCCCTCCAGAAGTCTTTCGCTTCCACTGTTCTTGTGGAATTTGCATAGTGATATTTGGAATCCCATAGAGGGCTATGGTGAAAATGGAAATAACTTCAGATAAAAAATGAAAAGAAGCTTTCCGAGAAACTGCTTTGTGTTCTGTTAATTCATCTCAAAGAGTTACAGCTTTCCCCTCAAGAAGCCTTCCGCTAAGACTGTTTTTGAGGAATTTCCAAAGTGATATGTGGAAGCCCATAGAGGGCTATGGTGAAAATGGAAATATGGTAAGATACTTACCGAAAAGAAGCTGTCTGAAAAACTGCTTTGTGTTCTGTTATTTCATCTCACAGAGCTACAGCTTTTCCCTCAAGAAGCCGTTCACTAAGACTGTTTTGTGAAATTTGCAAAGTGATATTTGGAAGCCCATAGAGGGCTAAGGTGAAAAAGGAAATATCTTCCGTTAAAAACTGGAAAGAACCATTCTGAGAAAATGCGGTGTGTTCTGTTAGCACATATCACCAAGCTACAGCTTTCCCCTCAGGAAGCTGTTCACTAAGACTGTTCTTGTGGAATTGCAAAGTGATATTTGGAGGCACATAGAGGGCAATGGTGAAAAGGGAAACATCCTAAGATAAAAACTGTAAAGAAGCTTTCTGAGAAACTGCTTTGTGTTCTGTTAATTCAAGTCACAGAGTTACTCTTTTACCTCAGGAAGCCTTTCGCTAAGGCTGTTGTTGTGGAATTTGCAAAGTGATATTTGGAAGCCCAAAAGGGCTATGGTGAAAAAGGAAATATCCTCAGTTAAAAACTGGAAAGAAGCTTTCTGAGAAACTGCTTTGTGTTCAGTTAGTTCCTCTCACAGAGTTACAGCTTTCCCCTCAAGAAGACTTTCGCTAAGACTGTTCATGTGGAATTTTCAAAGTGATAATTGGAATCCCATAGAGGGCTATGGTGAAAAAGGAAATATCCTAAGGTAAAAACTGAAAAGTAGGTTCCTGAGAAAATGTTTTGTGTTCTGTTAATTCATCTTACAGAGTTACAGCTTTACCCTCAAGAAGCCTTTCGCTAAGACTTTTCTTCTGGAATTTGCAAAGTGATATTTGGAAACCCTATAGCCCTATGGTTAAAATGGAAATATCGTAAGATAAAAAACGAAAAGAAGGTTTCTGAGAAACTGCTTTGAATTCTTTAAATTCATCTTACAGATTTACAGCTTTTATCTCCAGAATCCTTTCGCTAAGACTGTTCTTGTGGAATTTGCAAAATGTTTTTGGAAGCCCATAGAGGGCTATGCTGAAAAAGGAAATATCCTAAGATAAAGACTGAAAAGAAGCTTTCTGAGAAACTGCTTTGTGTTCTGTTAATTCATCTCAGAGAGTTACAGCTTTCCCCTCAAGCAGTCTTTCACAAAGACTGTTCTTGTGTAATTTGCAAAGTGATATTTGGAAGACCATAGAGGGCTATGTTGAAAAAGGAAATATAGTAAGATAAAATCCGAAAAGAAGCTTTCTGAGAAACTGCTTTGTGTTCTGTTAATTCATCTCAAAGTGTCACAGATTTCCCCTCATGAGGCCGTTCACTAAGACTGTTCTTCTGAAATTTGGAAGGTGATATTTAGAATCTCATAGAGGGCAATGGTGGAAAAGGAAATATTTTCCGATAAAAACTGTAAAGAAGCTTTCTGATAAACTGCTTTGTGTTCTGTTAGTTCATCTCACAGAGTTACAGCTGTCCCTTCAAGAAGCAGTTCACTGAGACTATTCTTGTGAAATTTGCAAAGTGATATTAGAAAACTCCTAGAGGGCTATGGTGAAAAAGGAAATATCTTCCGTTAAAAACTGGAAAGAAGCTTTTTGAGAAACTGCCGTGTGTTCTGTTAAAGCATCCCACCGAGTTACAGCTTTCCCCTCAAGAAGGCTTTCGCTAAGACTGTTCTTGTGGGATTTGCAAAGTGATATTTGGAAGTCCCTAGAGGACTATGGTGAAAACGGAAATATCTTTCGTTAAAAACTGGAAAGAAGATATCTGAGAAACTGCTTTGTGTTCTGTTAATTCATCTCACAGAGTTCCAGTTTGCCCCTCCAGAAGTCTTTCGCTTCCACTGTTCTTGTGGAATTTGCATAGTGATATTTGGAATCCCTTAGAGGGCTATGGTGAAAATGGAAATAACTTCAGTTCAAAAATGAAAAGAAGCTTTCCGAGAAACTGCTTTGTGTTCTGTTAATTCATCTCAAAGAGTTACAGCTTTCCCCTCAAGAAGCCTTCCGCTAAGACTGTTTTTGAGGAATTTCCAAAGTGATATGTGGAAGCCCATAGAGGGCTATGGTGAAAATGGAAATATGGTAAGATACTTACCGAAAAGAAGCTGTCTGAAAAACTGCTTTGTGTTCTGTTAGTTCATCTCACAGAGCTACAGCTTTTCCCTCAAGAAGCCGTTCACTAAGACTGTTTTGTGAAATTTGCAAAGTGATATTTGGAAGCCCATAGAGGGCTAAGGTGAAAAAGGAAATATCTTCCGTTAAAAACTGGAAAGAACCATTCTGAGAAAATGCGGTGTGTTCTGTTAGTACATATCACCGAGCTACAGCTTTCCCCTCAGGAAGCCGTTCACTAAGACTGTTCTTGTGGAATTGCAAAGTGATATTTGGAGGCACATAGAGGGCAATGGTGAAAAAGGAAACATCCTAAGATAAAAACTGAAAAGAAGCTTTCTGAGAAACTGCTTTGTGTTCTGTTAATTCAAGTCACAGAGTTACTCTTTTACCTCAGGAAGCCTTTCGCTAAGGCTGTTGTTGTGGAATTTGCAAAGTGATATTTGGAAGCCCAAAAGGGCTATGGTGAAAAAGGAAATATCCTCAGTTAAAAACTGGAAAGAAGCTTTCTGAGAAACTGCTTTGTGTTCAGTTAGTTCCTCTCACAGAGTTACAGCTTTCCCCTCAAGAAGACTTTCGCTAAGACTGTTCATGTGGAATTTTCAAAGTGATAATTGGAATCCCATAGAGGGCTATGGTGAAAAAGGAAATATCCTAAGGTCAAAACTGAAAAGTAGGTTTCTGAGAAAATGTTTTGTGTTCTGTTAATTCATCTTACAGAGTTACAGCTTTACCCTCAAGAAGCCTTTCGCTAAGACTTTTCTTCTGGAATTTGCAAAGTGATATTTGGAAACCCTATAGCCCTATGGTTAAAATGGAAATCTCGTAAGATAAAAAACGAAAAGAAGGTTTCTGAGAAACTGCTTTGAATTCTTTTAATTCATCTTACAGATTTACAGCTTTTATCTCCAGAATCCTTTCGCTAAGACTGTTCTTGTGGAATTTGCAAAAAGTTTTTGGAAGCCCATAGAGGGCTATGCTGAAAAAGGAAATATCCTAAGATAAAAACTGAAAAGAAGCTTTCTGAGAAACTGCTTTGTGTTCTGTTAATTCATCTCAGAGAGTTACAGCTTTCCCCTCAAGCAGTCTTTCACAAAGACTGTTCTTGTGTAATTTGCAAAGTGATATTTGGAAGACCATAGAGGGCTATGTTGAAAAAGGAAATATAGTAAGATAAAATCCGAAAAGAAGCTTTCTGAGAAACTGCTTTGTGTTCTGTTAATTTATCTCAAAGTGTCACAGATTTCCCCTCATGAGGCCGTTCACTAAGACTGTTCTTCTGAAATTTGGAAAGTGATATTTAGAATCTCATAGAGGGCAATGGTGAAAAAGGAAATATTTTCCGATAAAAACTGTAAAGAAGCTTTCTGATAAACTGCTTTGTGTTCTGTTAGTTCATCTCACAGAGTTACAGCTGTCCCTTCAAGAAGCAGTTCACTGAGACTATTCTTGTGAAATTTGCAAAGTGATATTAGAAAACTCCTAGAGGGCTATGGTGAAAAAGGAAATATCTTCCGTTAAAAACTGGAAAGAAGCTTTTTGAGAAACTGCCGTGTGTTCTGTTAAAGCATCCCACCGAGTTACAGCTTTCCCCTCAAGAAGGCTTTCGCTAAGACTGTTCTTGTGGGATTTGCAAAGTGATATTTGGAAGTCCCTAGAGGACTATGGTGAAAACGGAAATATCTTTCGTTAAAAACTGGAAAGAAGATATCTGAGAAACTGCTTTGTGTTCTGTTAATTCATCTCACAGAGTTCCAGTTTGCCCCTCCAGAAGTCTTTCGCTTCCACTGTTCTTGTGGAATTTGCATAGTGATATTTGGAATCCCATAGAGGGCTATGGTGAAAATGGAAATAACTTCAGTTCAAAAATGAAAAGAAGCTTTCCGAGAAACTGCTTTGTGTTCTGTTAATTCATCTCAAAGAGTTACAGCTTTCCCCTCAAGAAGCCTTCCGCTAAGACTGTTTTTGAGGAATTTCCAAAGTGATATGTGGAAGCCCATAGAGGGCTATGGTGAAAATGGAAATATGGTAAGATACTTACCGAAAAGAAGCTGTCTGAAAAACTGCTTTGTGTTCTGTTAGTTCATCTCACAGAGCTACAGCTTTTCCCTCAAGAAGCCGTTCACTAAGACTGTTTTGTGAAATTTGCAAAGTGATATTTGGAAGCCCATAGAGGGCTAAGGTGAAAAAGGAAATATCTTCCGTTAAAAACTGGAAAGAACCATTCTGAGAAAATGCGGTGTGTTCTGTTAGTACATATCACCGAGCTACAGCTTTCCCCTCAGGAAGCCGTTCACTAAGACTGTTCTTGTGGAATTGCAAAGTGATATTTGGAGGCACATAGAGGGCAATGGTGAAAAAGGAAACATCCTAAGATAAAAACTGAAAAGAAGCTTTCTGAGAAACTGCTTTGTGTTCTGTTAATTCAAGTCACAGAGTTACTCTTTTACCTCAGGAAGCCTTTCGCTAAGGCTGTTGTTGTGGAATTTGCAAAGTGATATTTGGAAGCCCAAAAGGGCTATGGTGAAAAAGGAAATATCCTCAGTTAAAAACTGGAAAGAAGCTTTCTGAGAAACTGCTTTGTGTTCAGTTAGTTCCTCTCACAGAGTTACAGCTTTCCCCTCAAGAAGACTTTCGCTAAGACTGTTCATGTGGAATTTTCAAAGTGATAATTGGAATCCCATAGAGGGCTATGTTGAAAAAGGAAATATAGTAAGATAAAATCCGAAAAGAAGCTTTCTGAGAAACTGCTTTGTGTTCTGTTAATTCATCTCAAAGTGTCACAGATTTCCCCTCATGAGGCCGTTCACTAAGACTGTTCTTCTGAAATTTGGAAGGTGATATTTAGAATCTCATAGAGGGCAATGGTGGAAAAGGAAATATTTTCCGATAAAAACTGTAAAGAAGCTTTCTGATAAACTGCTTTGTGTTCTGTTAGTTCATCTCACAGAGTTACAGCTGTCCCTTCAAGAAGCAGTTCACTGAGACTATTCTTGTGAAATTTGCAAAGTGATATTAGAAAACTCCTTGAGGGCTATGGTGAAAAATGAAATATCTTCCGTTAAAAACCTGAAAGAAGCTTTTTGAGAAACTGCCGTCTGTTCTGTTAAAGCATCCCACCGAGTTACAGCTTTCCCCTCAAGAAGGCTTTCGCTAAGACTGTTCTTGTGGGATTTGCAAAGTGATATTTGGAAGTCCCTAGAGGACTATGGTGAAAACGGAAATATCTTTCGTTAAAAACTGGAAAGAAGATATCTGAGAAACTGCTTTGTGTTCTGTTAATTCATCTCACAGAGTTCCAGTTTGCCCCTCCAGAAGTCTTTCGCTTCCACTGTTCTTGTGGAATTTGCATAGTGATATTTGGAATCCCTTAGAGGGCTATGGTGAAAATGGAAATAACTTCAGTTCAAAAATGAAAAGAAGCTTTCCGAGAAACTGCTTTGTGTTCTGTTAATTCATCTCAAAGAGTTACAGCTTTCCCCTCAAGAAGCCTTCCGCTAAGACTGTTTTTGAGGAATTTCCAAAGTGATATGTGGAAGCCCATAGAGGGCTATGGTGAAAATGGAAATATGGTAAGATACTTACCGAAAAGAAGCTGTCTGAAAAACTGCTTTGTGTTCTGTTAGTTCATCTCACAGAGCTACAGCTTTTCCCTCAAGAAGCCGTTCACTAAGACTGTTTTGTGAAATTTGCAAAGTGATATTTGGAAGCCCATAGAGGGCTAAGGTGAAAAAGGAAATATCTTCCGTTAAAAACTGGAAAGAACCATTCTGAGAAAATGCGGTGTGTTCTGTTAGTACATATCACCGAGCTACAGCTTTCCCCTCAGGAAGCCGTTCACTAAGACTGTTCTTGTGGAATTGCAAAGTGATATTTGGAGGCACATAGAGGGCAATGGTGAAAAAGGAAACATCCTAAGATAAAAACTGAAAAGAAGCTTTCTGAGAAACTGCTTTGTGTTCTGTTAATTCAAGTCACAGAGTTACTCTTTTACCTCAGGAAGCCTTTCGCTAAGGCTGTTGTTGTGGAATTTGCAAAGTGATATTTGGAAGCCCAAAAGGGCTATGGTGAAAAAGGAAATATCCTCAGTTAAAAACTGGAAAGAAGCTTTCTGAGAAACTGCTTTGTGTTCAGTTAGTTCCTCTCACAGAGTTACAGCTTTCCCCTCAAGAAGACTTTCGCTAAGACTGTTCATGTGGAATTTTCAAAGTGATAATTGGAATCCCATAGAGGGCTATGGTGAAAAAGGAAATATCCTAAGGTCAAAACTGAAAAGTAGGTTTCTGAGAAAATGTTTTGTGTTCTGTTAATTCATCTTACAGAGTTACAGCTTTACCCTCAAGAAGCCTTTCGCTAAGACTTTTCTTCTGGAATTTGCAAAGTGATATTTGGAAACCCTATAGCCCTATGGTTAAAATGGAAATCTCGTAAGATAAAAAACGAAAAGAAGGTTTCTGAGAAACTGCTTTGAATTCTTTTAATTCATCTTACAGATTTACAGCTTTTATCTCCAGAATCCTTTCGCTAAGACAGTTCTTGTGGAATTTGCAAAATGTTTTTGGAAGCCCATAGAGGGCTATGCTGAAAAAGGAAATATCCTAAGATAAAAACTGAAAAGAAGCTTTCTGAGAAACTGCTTTGTGTTCTGTTAATTCATCTCAGAGAGTTACAGCTTTCCCCTCAAGAAGTCTTTCACAAAGACTGTTCTTGTGTAATTTGCAAAGTGATATTTGGAAGACCATAGAGGGCTATGTTGAAAAAGGAAATATAGTGAGATAAAATCCGAAAAGAAGCTTTCTGAGAAACTGCTTTGTGTTCTGTTAATTCATCTCACAGAGTTACAGTTTTCCCCTCCAGAAGTCTTTCGCTTCCACTGTTCTTGTGGAATTTGCATAGTGATATTTGGAATCCCATAGAGGGCTATGGTGAAAATGGAAATAACTTCAGATAAAAAATGAAAAGAAGCTTTCCGAGAAACTGCTTTGTGTTCTGTTAATTCATCTCAAAGAGTTACAGCTTTCCCCTCAAGAAGCCTTCCGCTAAGACTGTTTTTGAGGAATTTCCAAAGTGATATGTGGAAGCCCATAGAGGGCTATGGTGAAAATGGAAATATGGTAAGATACTTACCGAAAAGAAGCTGTCTGAAAAACTGCTTTGTGTTCTGTTATTTCATCTCACAGAGCTACAGCTTTTCCCTCAAGAAGCCGTTCACTAAGACTGTTTTGTGAAATTTGCAAAGTGATATTTGGAAGCCCATAGAGGGCTATGTTGAAAAAGGAAATATAGTAAGATAAAATCCGAAAAGAAGCTTTCTGAGAAACTGCTTTGTGTTCTGTTAATTCATCTCAAAGTGTCACAGATTTCCCCTCATGAGGCCGTTCACTAAGACTGTTCTTCTGAAATTTGGAAAGTGATATTTAGAATCTCATAGAGGGAATTGGTGAAAAAGGAAATATTTTCCGATAAAAACTGTAAAGAAGCTTTCTGATAAACTGCTTTGTGTTCTGTTAGTTCATCTCACAGAGTTACAGCTGTCCCTTCAAGAAGCAGTTCACTGAGACTATTCTTGTGAAATTTGCAAAGTGATATTAGAAAACTCCTAGAGGGCTATGGTGAAAAAGGAAATATCTTCTGTTAAAAACCGGAAAGAAGCTTTTTGAGAAACTGCCGTGTGTTCTGTTAAAGCATCTCACCGAGTTACAGCTTTCCCCTCAAGAAGGCTTTCGCTAAGACTGTTCTTGTGGGATTTGCAAAGTGATATTTGGAAGTCCCTAGAGGACTATGGTGAAAAAGGAAATATCTTTCGTTAAAAACTGGAAAGAAGATATCTGAGAAACTGCTTTGTGTTCTGTTAATTCATCTCACAGAGTTCCAGTTTGCCCCTCCAGAAGTCTTTCGCTTCCACTGTTCTTGTGGAATTTGCATAGTGATATTTGGAATCCCATAGAGGGCTATGGTGAAAATGGAAATAACTTCAGTTCAAAAATGAAAAGAAGCTTTCCGAGAAACTGCTTTGTGTTCTGTTAATTCATCTCAAAGAGTTACAGCTTTCCCCTCAAGAAGCCTTCCGCTAAGACTGTTTTTGAGGAATTTCCAAAGTGATATGTGGAAGCCCATAGAGGGCTATGGTGAAAATGGAAATATGGTAAGATACTTACCGAAAAGAAGCTGTCTGAAAAACTGCTTTGTGTTCTGTTAGTTCATCTCACAGAGCTACAGCTTTTCCCTCAAGAAGCCGTTCACTAAGACTGTTTTGTGAAATTTGCAAAGTGATATTTGGAAGCCCATAGAGGGCTAAGGTGAAAAAGGAAATATCTTCCGTTAAAAACTGGAAAGAACCATTCTGAGAAAATGCGGTGTGTTCTGTTAGTACATATCACCGAGCTACAGCTTTCCCCTCAGGAAGCCGTTCACTAAGACTGTTCTTGTGGAATTGCAAAGTGATATTTGGAGGCACATAGAGGGCAATGGTGAAAAAGGAAACATCCTAAGATAAAAACTGAAAAGAAGCTTTCTGAGAAACTGCTTTGTGTTCTGTTAATTCAAGTCACAGAGTTACTCTTTTACCTCAGGAAGCCTTTCGCTAAGGCTGTTGTTGTGGAATTTGCAAAGTGATATTTGGAAGCCCAAAAGGGCTATGGTGAAAAAGGAAATATCCTCAGTTAAAAACTGGAAAGAAACTTTCTGAGAAACTGCTTTGTGTTCAGTTAGTTCCTCTCACAGAGTTACAGCTTTCCCCTCAAGAAGACTTTCGCTAAGACTGTTCATGTGGAATTTTCAAAGTGATAATTGGAATCCCATAGAGGGCTATGGTGAAAAAGGAAATATCCTAAGGTAAAAACTGAAAAGTAGGTTTCTGAGAAAATGTTTTGTGTTCTGTTAATTCATCTTACAGAGTTACAGCTTTACCCTCAAGAAGCCTTTCGCTAAGACTTTTCTTCTGGAATTTGCAAAGTGATATTTGGAAACCCTATAGCCCTATGGTTAAAATGGAAATATCGTAAGATAAAAAACGAAAAGAAGGTTTCTGAGAAACTGCTTTGAATTCTTTTAATTCATCTTACAGATTTACAGCTTTTATCTCCAGAATCCTTTCGCTAAGACAGTTCTTGTGGAATTTGCAAAATGTTTTTGGAAGCCCATAGAGGGCTATGCTGAAAAAGGAAATATCCTAAGATAAAAACTGAAAAGAAGCTTTCTGAGAAACTGCTGTGTTCTGTTAATTCATCTCAGAGAGTTACAGCTTTCCCCTCAAGAAGTCTTTCACAAAGACTGTTCTTGTGTAATTTGCAAAGTGATATTTGGAAGACCATAGAGGGCTATGTTGAAAAAGGAAATATAGTGAGATAAAATCCGAAAAGAAGCTTTCTGAGAAACTGCTTTGTGTTCTGTTAATTCATCTCACAGAGTTACAGTTTTCCCCTCCAGAAGTCTTTCGCTTCCACTGTTCTTGTGGAATTTGCATAGTGATATTTGGAATCCCATAGAGGGCTATGGTGAAAATGGAAATAACTTCAGATAAAAAATGAAAAGAAGCTTTCCGAGAAACTGCTTTGTGTTCTGTTAATTCATCTCAAAGAGTTACAGCTTTCCCCTCAAGAAGCCTTCCGCTAAGACTGTTTTTGAGGAATTTCCAAAGTGATATGTGGAAGCCCATAGAGGGCTATGGTGAAAATGGAAATATGGTAAGATACTTACCGAAAAGAAGCTGTCTGAAAAACTGCTTTGTGTTCTGTTATTTCATCTCACAGAGCTACAGCTTTTCCCTCAAGAAGCCGTTCACTAAGACTGTTTTGTGAAATTTGCAAAGTGATATTTGGAAGCCCATAGAGGGCTAAGGTGAAAAAGGAAATATCTTCCGTTAAAAACTGGAAAGAACCATTCTGAGAAAATGCGGTGTGTTCTGTTAGCACATATCACCAAGCTACAGCTTTCCCCTCAGGAAGCTGTTCACTAAGACTGTTCTTGTGGAATTGCAAAGTGATATTTGGAGGCACATAGAGGGCAATGGTGAAAAGGGAAACATCCTAAGATAAAAAGTAAAGAAGCTTTCTGAGAAACTGCTTTGTGTTCTGTTAATTCAAGTCACAGAGTTACTCTTTTACCTCAGGAAGCCTTTCGCTAAGGCTGTTGTTGTGGAATTTGCAAAGTGATATTTGGAAGCCCAAAAGGGCTATGGTGAAAAAGGAAATATCCTCAGTTAAAAACTGGAAAGAAGCTTTCTGAGAAACTGCTTTGTGTTCAGTTAGTTCCTCTCACAGAGTTACAGCTTTCCCCTCAAGAAGACTTTCGCTAAGACTGTTCATGTGGAATTTTCAAAGTGATAATTGGAATCCCATAGAGGGCTATGGTGAAAAAGGAAATATCCTAAGGTAAAAACTGAAAAGTAGGTTTCTGAGAAAATGTTTTGTGTTCTGTTAATTCATCTTACAGAGTTACAGCTTTACCCTCAAGAAGCCTTTCGCTAAGACTTTTCTTCTGGAATTTGCAAAGTGATATTTGGAAACCCTATAGCCCTATGGTTAAAATGGAAATATCGTAAGATAAAAAACGAAAAGAAGGTTTCTGAGAAACTGCTTTGAATTCTTTAAATTCATCTTACAGATTTACAGCTTTTATCTCCAGAATCCTTTCGCTAAGACTGTTCTTGTGGAATTTGCAAAATGTTTTTGGAAGCCCATAGAGGGCTATGCTGAAAAAGGAAATATCCTAAGATAAAGACTGAAAAGAAGCTTTCTGAGAAACTGCTTTGTGTTCTGTTAATTCATCTCAGAGAGTTACAGCTTTCCCCTCAAGCAGTCTTTCACAAAGACTGTTCTTGTGTAATTTGCAAAGTGATATTTGGAAGACCATAGAGGGCTATGTTGAAAAAGGAAATATAGTAAGATAAAATCCGAAAAGAAGCTTTCTGAGAAACTGCTTTGTGTTCTGTTAATTCATCTCAAAGTGTCACAGATTTCCCCTCATGAGGCCGTTCACTAAGACTGTTCTTCTGAAATTTGGAAGGTGATATTTAGAATCTCATAGAGGGCAATGGTGGAAAAGGAAATATTTTCCGATAAAAACTGTAAAGAAGCTTTCTGATAAACTGCTTTGTGTTCTGTTAGTTCATCTCACAGAGTTACAGCTGTCCCTTCAAGAAGCAGTTCACTGAGACTATTCTTGTGAAATTTGCAAAGTGATATTAGAAAACTCCTAGAGGGCTATGGTGAAAAAGGAAATATCTTCCGTTAAAAACCGGAAAGAAGCTTTTTGAGAAACTGCCGTCTGTTCTGTTAAAGCATCCCACCGAGTTACAGCTTTCCCCTCAAGAAGGCTTTCGCTAAGACTGTTCTTGTGGGATTTGCAAAGTGATATTTGGAAGTCCCTAGAGGACTATGGTGAAAACGGAAATATCTTTCGTTAAAAACTGGAAAGAAGATATCTGAGAAACTGCTTTGTGTTCTGTTAATTCATCTCACAGAGTTCCAGTTTTCCCCTCCAGAAGTCTTTCGCTTCCACTGTTCTTGTGGAATTTGCATAGTGATATTTGGAATCCCTTAGAGGGCTATGGTGAAAATGGAAATAACTTCAGTTCAAAAATGTAAAGAAGCTTTCCGAGAAACTGCTTTGTGTTCTGTTAATTCATCTCAAAGAGTTACAGCTTTCCCCTCAAGAAGCCTTCCGCTAAGACTGTTTTTGAGGAATTTCCAAAGTGATATGTGGAAGCCCATAGAGGGCTATGGTGAAAATGGAAATATGGTAAGATACTTACCGAAAAGAAGCTGTCTGAAAAACTGCTTTGTGTTCTGTTAGTTCATCTCACAGAGCTACAGCTTTTCCCTCAAGAAGCCGTTCACTAAGACTGTTTTGTGAAATTTGCAAAGTGATATTTGGAAGCCCATAGAGGGCTAAGGTGAAAAAGGAAATATCTTCCGTTAAAAACTGGAAAGAACCATTCTGAGAAAATGCGGTGTGTTCTGTTAGTACATATCACCGAGCTACAGCTTTCCCCTCAGGAAGCCGTTCACTAAGACTGTTCTTGTGGAATTGCAAAGTGATATTTGGAGGCACATAGAGGGCAATGGTGAAAAAGGAAACATCCTAAGATAAAAACTGAAAAGAAGCTTTCTGAGAAACTGCTTTGTGTTCTGTTAATTCAAGTCACAGAGTTACTCTTTTACCTCAGGAAGCCTTTCGCTAAGGCTGTTGTTGTGGAATTTGCAAAGTGATATTTGGAAGCCCAAAAGGGCTATGGTGAAAAAGGAAATATCCTCAGTTAAAAACTGGAAAGAAGCTTTCTGAGAAACTGCTTTGTGTTCAGTTAGTTCCTCTCACAGAGTTACAGCTTTCCCCTCAAGAAGACTTTCGCTAAGACTGTTCATGTGGAATTTTCAAAGTGATAATTGGAATCCCATAGAGGGCTATGTTGAAAAAGGAAATATAGTAAGATAAAATCCGAAAAGAAGCTTTCTGAGAAACTGCTTTGTGTTCTGTTAATTCATCTCAAAGTGTCACAGATTTCCCCTCATGAGGCCGTTCTCTAAGACTGTTCTTCTGAAATTTGGAAGGTGATATTTAGAATCTCATAGAGGGCAATGGTGGAAAAGGAAATATTTTCCGATAAAAACTGTAAAGAAGCTTTCTGATAAACTGCTTTGTGTTCTGTTAGTTCATCTCACAGAGTTACAGCTGTCCCTTCAAGAAGCAGTTCACTGAGACTATTCTTGTGAAATTTGCAAAGTGATATTAGAAAACTCCTAGAGGGCTATGGTGAAAAATTAAATATCTTCCGTTAAAAACCTGAAAGAAGCTTTTTGAGAAACTGCCGTCTGTTCTGTTAAAGCATCCCACCGAGTTACAGCTTTCCCCTCAAGAAGGCTTTCGCTAAGACTGTTCTTGTGGGATTTGCAAAGTGATATTTGGAAGTCCCTAGAGGACTATGGTGAAAACGGAAATATCTTTCGTTAAAAACTGGAAAGAAGATATCTGAGAAACTGCTTTGTGTTCTGTTAATTCATCTCACAGAGTTCCAGTTTTCCCCTCCAGAAGTCTTTCGCTTCCACTGTTCTTGTGGAATTTGCATAGTGATATTTGGAATCCCTTAGAGGGCTATGGTGAAAATGGAAATAACTTCAGTTCAAAAATGAAAAGAAGCTTTCCGAGAAACTGCTTTGTGTTCTGTTAATTCATCTCAAAGAGTTACAGCTTTCCCCTCAAGAAGCCTTCCGCTAAGACTGTTTTTGAGGAATTTCCAAAGTGATATGTGGAAGCCCATAGAGGGCTATGGTGAAAATGGAAATATGGTAAGATACTTACCGAAAAGAAGCTGTCTGAAAAACTGCTTTGTGTTCTGTTAGTTCATCTCACAGAGCTACAGCTTTTCCCTCAAGAAGCCGTTCACTAAGACTGTTTTGTGAAATTTGCAAAGTGATATTTGGAAGCCCATAGAGGGCTAAGGTGAAAAAGGAAATATCTTCCGTTAAAAACTGGAAAGAACCATTCTGAGAAAATGCGGTGTGTTCTGTTAGTACATATCACCGAGCTACAGCTTTCCCCTCAGGAAGCCGTTCACTAAGACTGTTCTTGTGGAATTGCAAAGTGATATTTGGAGGCACATAGAGGGCAATGGTGAAAAAGGAAACATCCTAAGATAAAAACTGAAAAGAAGCTTTCTGAGAAACTGCTTTGTGTTCTGTTAATTCAAGTCACAGAGTTACTCTTTTACCTCAGGAAGCCTTTCGCTAAGGCTGTTGTTGTGGAATTTGCAAAGTGATATTTGGAAGCCCAAAAGGGCTATGGTGAAAAAGGAAATATCCTCAGTTAAAAACTGGAAAGAAGCTTTCTGAGAAACTGCTTTGTGTTCAGTTAGTTCCTCTCACAGAGTTACAGCTTTCCCCTCAAGAAGACTTTCGCTAAGACTGTTCATGTGGAATTTTCAAAGTGATAATTGGAATCCCATAGAGGGCTATGGTGAAAAAGGAAATATCCTAAGGTAAAAACTGAAAAGTAGGTTTCTGAGAAAATGTTTTGTGTTCTGTTAATTCATCTTACAGAGTTACAGCTTTACCCTCAAGAAGCCTTTCGCTAAGACTTTTCTTCTGGAATTTGCAAAGTGATATTTGGAAACCCTATAGCCCTATGGTTAAAATGGAAATCTCGTAAGATAAAAAACGAAAAGAAGGTTTCTGAGAAACTGCTTTGAATTCTTTTAATTCATCTTACAGATTTACAGCTTTTATCTAAAGAATCCTTTCGCTAAGACAGTTCTTGTGGAATTTGCAAAATGTTTTTGGAAGCCCATAGAGGGCTATGCTGAAAAAGGAAATATCCTAAGATAAAAACTGAAAAGAAGCTTTCTGAGAAACTGCTTTGTGTTCTGTTAATTCATCTCAGAGAGTTACAGCTTTCCCCTCAAGAAGTCTTTCACAAAGACTGTTCTTGTGTAATTTGCAAAGTGATATTTGGAAGACCATAGAGGGCTATGTTGAAAAAGGAAATATAGTGAGATAAAATCCGAAAAGAAGCTTTCTGAGAAACTGCTTTGTGTTCTGTTAATTCATCTCACAGAGTTACAGTTTTCCCCTCCAGAAGTCTTTCGCTTCCACTGTTCTTGTGGAATTTGCATAGTGATATTTGGAATCCCATAGAGGGCTATGGTGAAAATGGAAATAACTTCAGATAAAAAATGAAAAGAAGCTTTCCGAGAAACTGCTTTGTGTTCTGTTAATTCATCTCAAAGAGTTACAGCTTTCCCCTCAAGAAGCCTTCCGCTAAGACTGTTTTTGAGGAATTTCCAAAGTGATATGTGGAAGCCCATAGAGGGCTATGGTGAAAATGGAAATATGGTAAGATACTTACCGAAAAGAAGCTGTCTGAAAAACTGCTTTGTGTTCTGTTATTTCATCTCACAGAGCTACAGCTTTTCCCTCAAGAAGCCGTTCACTAAGACTGTTTTGTGAAATTTGCAAAGTGATATTTGGAAGCCCATAGAGGGCTAAGGTGAAAAAGGAAATATCTTCCGTTAAAAACTGGAAAGAACCATTCTGAGAAAATGCGGTGTGTTCTGTTAGCACATATCACCAAGCTACAGCTTTCCCCTCAGGAAGCTGTTCACTAAGACTGTTCTTGTGGAATTGCAAAGTGATATTTGGAGGCACATAGAGGGCAATGGTGAAAAGGGAAACATCCTAAGATAAAAACTGTAAAGAAGCTTTCTGAGAAACTGCTTTGTGTTCTGTTAATTCAAGTCACAGAGTTACTCTTTTACCTCAGGAAGCCTTTCGCTAAGGCTGTTGTTGTGGAATTTGCAAAGTGATATTTGGAAGCCCAAAAGGGCTATGGTGAAAAAGGAAATATCCTCAGTTAAAAACTGGAAAGAAGCTTTCTGAGAAACTGCTTTGTGTTCAGTTAGTTCCTCTCACAGAGTTACAGCTTTCCCCTCAAGAAGACTTTCGCTAAGACTGTTCATGTGGAATTTTCAAAGTGATAATTGGAATCCCATAGAGGGCTATGGTGAAAAAGGAAATATCCTAAGGTAAAAACTGAAAAGTAGGTTTCTGAGAAAATGTTTTGTGTTCTGTTAATTCATCTTACAGAGTTACAGCTTTACCCTCAAGAAGCCTTTCGCTAAGACTTTTCTTCTGGAATTTGCAAAGTGATATTTGGAAACCCTATAGCCCTATGGTTAAAATGGAAATATCGTAAGATAAAAAACGAAAAGAAGGTTTCTGAGAAACTGCTTTGAATTCTTTAAATTCATCTTACAGATTTACAGCTTTTATCTCCAGAATCCTTTCGCTAAGACTGTTCTTGTGGAATTTGCAAAATGTTTTTGGAAGCCCATAGAGGGCTATGCTGAAAAAGGAAATATCCTAAGATAAAGACTGAAAAGAAGCTTTCTGAGAAACTGCTTTGTGTTCTGTTAATTCATCTCAGAGAGTTACAGCTTTCCCCTCAAGCAGTCTTTCACAAAGACTGTTCTTGTGTAATTTGCAAAGTGATATTTGGAAGACCATAGAGGGCTATGTTGAAAAAGGAAATATAGTAAGATAAAATCCGAAAAGAAGCTTTCTGAGAAACTGCTTTGTGTTCTGTTAATTCATCTCAAAGTGTCACAGATTTCCCCTCATGAGGCCGTTCACTAAGACTGTTCTTCTGAAATTTGGAAGGTGATATTTAGAATCTCATAGAGGGCAATGGTGGAAAAGGAAATATTTTCCGATAAAAACTGTAAAGAAGCTTTCTGATAAACTGCTTTGTGTTCTGTTAGTTCATCTCACAGAGTTACAGCTGTCCCTTCAAGAAGCAGTTCACTGAGACTATTCTTGTGAAATTTGCAAAGTGATATTAGAAAACTCCTAGAGGGCTATGGTGAAAAAGGAAATATCTTCCGTTAAAAACTGGAAAGAAGCTTTTTGAGAAACTGCCGTGTGTTCTGTTAAAGCATCCCACCGAGTTACATCTTTCCCCTCAAGAAGGCTTTCGCTAAGACTGTTCTTGTGGGATTTGCAAAGTGATATTTGGAAGTCCCTAGAGGACTATGGTGAAAACGGAAATATCTTTCGTTAAAAACTGGAAAGAAGATATCTGAGAAACTGCTTTGTGTTCTGTTAATTCATCTCACAGAGTTCCAGTTTGCCCCTCCAGAAGTCTTTCGCTTCCACTGTTCTTGTGGAATTTGCATAGTGATATTTGGAATCCCATAGAGGGCTATGGTGAAAATGGAAATAACTTCAGTTCAAAAATGAAAAGAAGCTTTCCGAGAAACTGCTTTGTGTTCTGTTAATTCATCTCAAAGAGTTACAGCTTTCCCCTCAAGAAGCCTTCCGCTAAGACTGTTTTTGAGGAATTTCCAAAGTGATATGTGGAAGCCCATAGAGGGCTATGGTGAAAATGGAAATATGGTAAGATACTTACCGAAAAGAAGCTGTCTGAAAAATTGCTTTGTGTTCTGTTAGTTCATCTCACAGAGCTACAGCTTTTCCCTCAAGAAGCCGTTCACTAAGACTGTTTTGTGAAATTTGCAAAGTGATATTTGGAAGCCCATAGAGGGCTAAGGTGAAAAAGGAAATATCTTCCGTTAAAAACTGGAAAGAACCATTCTGAGAAAATGCGGTGTGTTCTGTTAGTACATATCACCGAGCTACAGCTTTCCCCTCAGGAAGCCGTTCACTAAGACTGTTCTTGTGGAATTGCAAAGTGATATTTGGAGGCACATAGAGGGCAATGGTGAAAAAGGAAACATCCTAAGATAAAAACTGAAAAGAAGCTTTCTGAGAAACTGCTTTGTGTTCTGTTAATTCAAGTCACAGAGTTACTCTTTTACCTCAGGAAGCCTTTCGCTAAGGCTGTTGTTGTGGAATTTGCAAAGTGATATTTGGAAGCCCAAAAGGGCTATGGTGAAAAAGGAAATATCCTCAGTTAAAAACTGGAAAGAAGCTTTCTGAGAAACTGCTTTGTGTTCAGTTAGTTCCTCTCACAGAGTTACAGCTTTCCCCTCAAGAAGACTTTCGCTAAGACTGTTCATGTGGAATTTTCAAAGTGATAATTGGAATCCCATAGAGGGCTATGTTGAAAAAGGAAATATAGTAAGATAAAATCCGAAAAGAAGCTTTCTGAGAAACTGCTTTGTGTTCTGTTAATTCATCTCAAAGTGTCACAGATTTCCCCTCATGAGGCCGTTCACTAAGACTGTTCTTCTGAAATTTGGAAGGTGATATTTAGAATCTCATAGAGGGCAATGGTGGAAAAGGAAATATTTTCCGATAAAAACTGTAAAGAAGCTTTCTGATAAACTGCTTTGTGTTCTGTTAGTTCATCTCACAGAGTTACAGCTGTCCCTTCAAGAAGCAGTTCACTGAGACTATTCTTGTGAAATTTGCAAAGTGATATTAGAAAACTCCTAGAGGGCTATGGTGAAAAATGAAATATCTTCCGTTAAAAACCTGAAAGAAGCTTTTTGAGAAACTGCCGTCTGTTCTGTTAAAGCATCCCACCGAGTTACAGCTTTCCCCTCAAGAAGGCTTTCGCTAAGACTGTTCTTGTGGGATTTGCAAAGTGATATTTGGAAGTCCCTAGAGGACTATGGTGAAAACGGAAATATCTTTCGTTAAAAACTGGAAAGAAGATATCTGAGAAACTGCTTTGTGTTCTGTTAATTCATCTCACAGAGTTCCAGTTTGCCCCTCCAGAAGTCTTTCGCTTCCACTGTTCTTGTGGAATTTGCATAGTGATATTTGGAATCCCATAGAGGGCTATGGTGAAAATGGAAATAACTTCAGTTCAAAAATGAAAAGAAGCTTTCCGAGAAACTGCTTTGTGTTCTGTTAATTCATCTCAAAGAGTTACAGCTTTCCCCTCAAGAAGCCTTCCGCTAAGACTGTTTTTGAGGAATTTCCAAAGTGATATGTGGAAGCCCATAGAGGGCTATGGTGAAAATGGAAATATGGTAAGATACTTACCGAAAAGAAGCTGTCTGAAAAACTGCTTTGTGTTCTGTTAGTTCATCTCACAGAGCTACAGCTTTTCCCTCAAGAAGCCGTTCACTAAGACTGTTTTGTGAAATTTGCAAAGTGATATTTGGAAGCCCATAGAGGGCTAAGGTGAAAAAGGAAATATCTTCCGTTAAAAACTGGAAAGAACCATTCTGAGAAAATGCGGTGTGTTCTGTTAGTACATATCACCGAGCTACAGCTTTCCCCTCAGGAAGCCGTTCACTAAGACTGTTCTTGTGGAATTGCAAAGTGATATTTGGAGGCACATAGAGGGCAATGGTGAAAAAGGAAACATCCTAAGATAAAAACTGAAAAGAAGCTTTCTGAGAAACTGCTTTGTGTTCTGTTAATTCAAGTCACAGAGTTACTCTTTTACCTCAGGAAGCCTTTCGCTAAGGCTGTTGTTGTGGAATTTGCAAAGTGATATTTGGAAGCCCAAAAGGGCTATGGTGAAAAAGGAAATATCCTCAGTTAAAAACTGGAAAGAAGCTTTCTGAGAAACTGCTTTGTGTTCAGTTAGTTCCTCTCACAGAGTTACAGCTTTCCCCTCAAGAAGACTTTCGCTAAGACTGTTCATGTGGAATTTTCAAAGTGATAATTGGAATCCCATAGAGGGCTATGGTGAAAAAGGAAATATCCTAAGGTCAAAACTGAAAAGTACGTTTCTGAGAAAATGTTTTGTGTTCTGTTAATTCATCTTACAGAGTTACAGCTTTACCCTCAAGAAGCCTTTCGCTAAGACTTTTCTTCTGGAATTTGCAAAGTGATATTTGGAAACCCTATAGCCCTATGGTTAAAATGGAAATCTCGTAAGATAAAAAACGAAAAGAAGGTTTCTGAGAAACTGCTTTGAATACTTTTAATTCATCTTACAGATTTACAGCTTTTATCTCCAGAATCCTTTCGCTAAGACAGTTCTTGTGGAATTTGCAAAATGTTTTTGGAAGCCCATAGAGGGCTATGCTGAAAAAGGAAATATCCTAAGATAAAAACTGAAAAGAAGCTTTCTGAGAAACTGCTTTGTGTTCTGTTAATTCATCTCAGAGAGTTACAGCTTTCCCCTCAAGAAGTCTTTCACAAAGACTGTTCTTGTGTAATTTGCAAAGTGATATTTGGAAGACCATAGAGGGCTATGTTGAAAAAGGAAATATAGTGAGATAAAATCCGAAAAGAAGCTTTCTGAGAAACTGCTTTGTGTTCTGTTAATTCATCTCACAGAGTTACAGTTTTCCCCTCCAGAAGTCTTTCGCTTCCACTGTTCTTGTGGAATTTGCATAGTGATATTTGGAATCCCATAGAGGGCTATGGTGAAAATGGAAATAACTTCAGATAAAAAATGAAAAGAAGCTTTCCGAGAAACTGCTTTGTGTTCTGTTAATTCATCTCAAAGAGTTACAGCTTTCCCCTCAAGAAGCCTTCCGCTAAGACTGTTTTTGAGGAATTTCCAAAGTGATATGTGGAAGCCCATAGAGGGCTATGGTGAAAATGGAAATATGGTAAGATACTTACCGAAAAGAAGCTGTCTGAAAAACTGCTTTGTGTTCTGTTAGTTCATCTCACAGAGCTACAGCTTTTCCCTCAAGAAGCCGTTCACTAAGACTGTTTTGTGAAATTTGCAAAGTGATATTTGGAAGCCCATAGAGGGCTAAGGTGAAAAAGGAAATATCTTCCGTTAAAAACTGGAAAGAACCATTCTGAGAAAATGCGGTGTGTTCTGTTAGTACATATCACCGAGCTACAGCTTTCCCCTCAGGAAGCCGTTCACTAAGACTGTTCTTGTGGAATTGCAAAGTGATATTTGGAGGCACATAGAGGGCAATGGTGAAAAAGGAAACATCCTAAGATAAAAACTGAAAAGAAGCTTTCTGAGAAACTGCTTTGTGTTCTGTTAATTCAAGTCACAGAGTTACTCTTTTACCTCAGGAAGCCTTTCGCTAAGGCTGTTGTTGTGGAATTTGCAAAGTGATATTTGGAAGCCCAAAAGGGCTATGGTGAAAAAGGAAATATCCTCAGTTAAAAACTGGAAAGAAGCTTTCTGAGAAACTGCTTTGTGTTCAGTTAGTTCCTCTCACAGAGTTACAGCTTTCCCCTCAAGAAGACTTTCGCTAAGACTGTTCATGTGGAATTTTCAAAGTGATAATTGGAATCCCATAGAGGGCTATGGTGAAAAAGGAAATATCCTAAGGTAAAAACTGAAAAGTAGGTTTCTGAGAAAATGTTTTGTGTTCTGTTAATTCATCTTACAGAGTTACAGCTTTACCCTCAAGAAGCCTTTCGCTAAGACTTTTCTTCTGGAATTTGCAAAGTGATATTTGGAAACCGTATAGCCCTATGGTTAAAATGGAAATCTCGTAAGATAAAAAACGAAAAGAAGGTTTCTGAGAAACTGCTTTGAATACTTTTAATTCATCTTACAGATTTACAGCTTTTATCTCCAGAATCCTTTCGCTAAGACAGTTCTTGTGGAATTTGCAAAATGTTTTTGGAAGCCCATAGAGGGCTATGCTGAAAAAGGAAATATCCTAAGATAAAAACTGAAAAGAAGCTTTCTGAGAAACTGCTGTGTTCTGTTAATTCATCTCAGAGAGTTACAGCTTTCCCCTCAAGAAGTCTTTCACAAAGACTGTTCTTGTGTAATTTGCAAAGTGATATTTGGAAGACCATAGAGGGCTATGTTGAAAAAGGAAATATAGTGAGATAAAATCCGAAAAGAAGCTTTCTGAGAAACTGCTTTGTGTTCTGTTAATTCATCTCACAGAGTTACAGTTTTCCCCTCCAGAAGTCTTTCGCTTCCACTGTTCTTGTGGAATTTGCATAGTGATATTTGGAATCCCATAGAGGGCTATGGTGAAAATGGAAATAACTTCAGATAAAAAATGAAAAGAAGCTTTCCGAGAAACTGCTTTGTGTTCTGTTAATTCATCTCAAAGAGTTACAGCTTTCCCCTCAAGAAGCCTTCCGCTAAGACTGTTTTTGAGGAATTTCCAAAGTGATATGTGGAAGCCCATAGAGGGCTATGGTGAAAATGGAAATATGGTAAGATACTTACCGAAAAGAAGCTGTCTGAAAAACTGCTTTGTGTTCTGTTATTTCATCTCACAGAGCTACAGCTTTTCCCTCAAGAAGCCGTTCACTAAGACTGTTTTGTGAAATTTGCAAAGTGATATTTGGAAGCCCATAGAGGGCTAAGGTGAAAAAGGAAATATCTTCCGTTAAAAACTGGAAAGAACCATTCTGAGAAAATGCGGTGTGTTCTGTTAGCACATATCACCAAGCTACAGCTTTCCCCTCAGGAAGCTGTTCACTAAGACTGTTCTTGTGGAATTGCAAAGTGATATTTGGAGGCACATAGAGGGCAATGGTGAAAAGGGAAACATCCTAAGATAAAAACTGTAAAGAAGCTTTCTGAGAAACTGCTTTGTGTTCTGTTAATTCAAGTCACAGAGTTACTCTTTTACCTCAGGAAGCCTTTCGCTAAGGCTGTTGTTGTGGAATTTGCAAAGTGATATTTGGAAGCCCAAAAGGGCTATGGTGAAAAAGGAAATATCCTCAGTTAAAAACTGGAAAGAAGCTTTCTGAGAAACTGCTTTGTGTTCAGTTAGTTCCTCTCACAGAGTTACAGCTTTCCCCTCAAGAAGACTTTCGCTAAGACTGTTCATGTGGAATTTTCAAAGTGATAATTGGAATCCCATAGAGGGCTATGGTGAAAAAGGAAATATCCTAAGGTAAAAACTGAAAAGTAGGTTTCTGAGAAAATGTTTTGTGTTCTGTTAATTCATCTTACAGAGTTACAGCTTTACCCTCAAGAAGCCTTTCGCTAAGACTTTTCTTCTGGAATTTGCAAAGTGATATTTGGAAACCCTATAGCCCTATGGTTAAAATGGAAATATCGTAAGATAAAAAACGAAAAGAAGGTTTCTGAGAAACTGCTTTGAATTCTTTAAATTCATCTTACAGATTTACAGCTTTTATCTCCAGAATCCTTTCGCTAAGACTGTTCTTGTGGAATTTGCAAAATGTTTTTGGAAGCCCATAGAGGGCTATGCTGAAAAAGGAAATATCCTAAGATAAAGACTGAAAAGAAGCTTTCTGAGAAACTGCTTTGTGTTCTGTTAATTCATCTCAGAGAGTTACAGCTTTCCCCTCAAGCAGTCTTTCACAAAGACTGTTCTTGTGTAATTTGCAAAGTGATATTTGGAAGACCATAGAGGGCTATGTTGAAAAAGGAAATATAGTAAGATAAAATCCGAAAAGAAGCTTTCTGAGAAACTGCTTTGTGTTCTGTTAATTCATCTCAAAGTGTCACAGATTTCCCCTCATGAGGCCGTTCACTAAGGCTGTTCTTCTGAAATTTGGAAGGTGATATTTAGAATCTCATAGAGGGCAATGGTGGAAAAGGAAATATTTTCCGATAAAAACTGTAAAGAAGCTTTCTGATAAACTGCTTTGTGTTCTGTTAGTTCATCTCACAGAGTTACAGCTGTCCCTTCAAGAAGCAGTTCACTGAGACTATTCTTGTGAAATTTGCAAAGTGATATTAGAAAACTCCTAGAGGGCTATGGTGAAAAATGAAATATCTTCCGTTAAAAACCTGAAAGAAGCTTTTTGAGAAACTGCCGTGTGTTCTGTTAAAGCATCCCACCGAGTTACAGCTTTCCCCTCAAGAAGGCTTTCGCTAAGACTGTTCTTGTGGGATTTGCAAAGTGATATTTGGAAGTCCCTAGAGGACTATGGTGAAAACGGAAATATCTTTCGTTAAAAACTGGAAAGAAGATATCTGAGAAACTGCTTTGTGTTCTGTTAATTCATCTCACAGAGTTCCAGTTTGCCCCTCCAGAAGTCTTTCGCTTCCACTGTTCTTGTGGAATTTGCATAGTGATATTTGGAATCCCATAGAGGGCTATGGTGAAAATGGAAATAACTTCAGTTCAAAAATGAAAAGAAGCTTTCCGAGAAACTGCTTTGTGTTCTGTTAATTCATCTCAAAGAGTTACAGCTTTCCCCTCAAGAAGCCTTCCGCTAAGACTGTTTTTGAGGAATTTCCAAAGTGATATGTGGAAGCCCATAGAGGGCTATGGTGAAAATGGAAATATGGTAAGATACTTACCGAAAAGAAGCTGTCTGAAAAACTGCTTTGTGTTCTGTTAGTTCATCTCACAGAGCTACAGCTTTTCCCTCAAGAAGCCGTTCACTAAGACTGTTTTGTGAAATTTGCAAAGTGATATTTGGAAGCCCATAGAGGGCTAAGGTGAAAAAGGAAATATCTTCCGTTAAAAACTGGAAAGAACCATTCTGAGAAAATGCGGTGTGTTCTGTTAGTACATATCACCGAGCTACAGCTTTCCCCTCAGGAAGCCGTTCACTAAGACTGTTCTTGTGGAATTGCAAAGTGATATTTGGAGGCACATAGAGGGCAATGGTGAAAAAGGAAACATCCTAAGATAAAAACTGAAAAGAAGCTTTCTGAGAAACTGCTTTGTGTTCTGTTAATTCAAGTCACAGAGTTACTCTTTTACCTCAGGAAGCCTTTCGCTAAGGCTGTTGTTGTGGAATTTGCAAAGTGATATTTGGAAGCCCAAAAGGGCTATGGTGAAAAAGGAAATATCCTCAGTTAAAAACTGGAAAGAAACTTTCTGAGAAACTGCTTTGTGTTCAGTTAGTTCCTCTCACAGAGTTACAGCTTTCCCCTCAAGAAGACTTTCGCTAAGACTGTTCATGTGGAATTTTCAAAGTGATAATTGGAATCCCATAGAGGGCTATGGTGAAAAAGGAAATATCCTAAGGTAAAAACTGAAAAGTAGGTTTCTGAGAAAATGTTTTGTGTTCTGTTAATTCATCTTACAGAGTTACAGCTTTACCCTCAAGAAGCCTTTCGCTAAGACTTTTCTTCTGGAATTTGCAAAGTGATATTTGGAAACCCTATAGCCCTATGGTTAAAATGGAAATATCGTAAGATAAAAAACGAAAAGAAGGTTTCTGAGAAACTGCTTTGAATTCTTTTAATTCATCTTACAGATTTACAGCTTTTATCTCCAGAATCCTTTCGCTAAGACAGTTGTTGTGGAATTTGCAAAATGTTTTTGGAAGCCCATAGAGGGCTATGCTGAAAAAGGAAATATCCTAAGATAAAAACTGAAAAGAAGCTTTCTGAGAAACTGCTGTGTTCTGTTAATTCATCTCAGAGAGTTACAGCTTTCCCCTCAAGAAGTCTTTCACAAAGACTGTTCTTGTGTAATTTGCAAAGTGATATTTGGAAGACCATAGAGGGCTATGTTGAAAAAGGAAATATAGTGAGATAAAATCAGAAAAGAAGCTTTCTGAGAAACTGCTTTGTGTTCTGTTAATTCATCTCACAGAGTTACAGTTTTCCCCTCCAGAAGTCTTTCGCTTCCACTGTTCTTGTGGAATTTGCATAGTGATATTTGGAATCCCATAGAGGGCTATGGTGAAAATGGAAATAACTTCAGATAAAAAATGAAAAGAAGCTTTCCGAGAAACTGCTTTGTGTTCTGTTAATTCATCTCAAAGAGTTACAGCTTTCCCCTCAAGAAGCCTTCCGCTAAGACTGTTTTTGAGGAATTTCCAAAGTGATATGTGGAAGCCCATAGAGGGCTATGGTGAAAATGGAAATATGGTAAGATACTTACCGAAAAGAAGCTGTCTGAAAAACTGCTTTGTGTTATGTTATTTCATCTCACAGAGCTACAGCTTTTCCCTCAAGAAGCCGTTCACTAAGACTGTTTTGTGAAATTTGCAAAGTGATATTTGGAAGCCCATAGAGGGCTAAGGTGAAAAAGGAAATATCTTCCGTTAAAAACTGGAAAGAACCATTCTGAGAAAATGCGGTGTGTTCTGTTAGCACATATCACCAAGCTACAGCTTTCCCCTCAGGAAGCTGTTCACTAAGACTGTTCTTGTGGAATTGCAAAGTAATATTTGGAGGCACATAGAGGGCAATGGTGAAAAGGGAAACATCCTAAGATAAAAACTGTAAAGAAGCTTTCTGAGAAACTGCTTTGTGTTCTGTTAATTCAAGTCACAGAGTTACTCTTTTACCTCAGGAAGCCTTTCGCTAAGGCTGTTGTTGTGGAATTTGCAAAGTGATATTTGGAAGCCCAAAAGGGCTATGGTGAAAAAGGAAATATCCTCAGTTAAAAACTGGAAAGAAGCTTTCTGAGAAACTGCTTTGTGTTCAGTTAGTTCCTCTCACAGAGTTACAGCTTTCCCCTCAAGAAGACTTTCGCTAAGACTGTTCATGTGGAATTTTCAAAGTGATAATTGGAATCCCATAGAGGGCTATGGTGAAAAAGGAAATATCCTAAGGTAAAAACTGAAAAGTAGGTTTCTGAGAAAATGTTTTGTGTTCTGTTAATTCATCTTACAGAGTTACAGCTTTACCCTCAAGAAGCCTTTCGCTAAGACTTTTCTTCTGGAATTTGCAAAGTGATATTTGGAAACCCTATAGCCCTATGGTTAAAATGGAAATATCGTAAGATAAAAAACGAAAAGAAGGTTTCTGAGAAACTGCTTTGAATTCTTTAAATTCATCTTACAGATTTACAGCTTTTATCTCCAGAATCCTTTCGCTAAGACTGTTCTTGTGGAATTTGCAAAATGTTTTTGGAAGCCCATAGAGGGCTATGCTGAAAAAGGAAATATCCTAAGATAAAGACTGAAAAGAAGCTTTCTGAGAAACTGCTTTGTGTTCTGTTAATTCATCTCAGAGAGTTACAGCTTTCCCCTCAAGCAGTCTTTCACAAAGACTGTTCTTGTGTAATTTGCAAAGTGATATTTGGAAGACCATAGAGGGCTATGTTGAAAAAGGAAATATAGTAAGATAAAATCCGAAAAGAAGCTTTCTGAGAAACTGCTTTGTGTTCTGTTAATTCATCTCAAAGTGTCACAGATTTCCCCTCATGAGGCCGTTCACTAAGACTGTTCTTCTGAAATTTGGAAGGTGATATTTAGAATCTCATAGAGGGCAATGGTGGAAAAGGAAATATTTTCCGATAAAAACTGTAAAGAAGCTTTCTGATAAACTGCTTTGTGTTCTGTTAGTTCATCTCACAGAGTTACAGCTGTCCCTTCAAGAAGCAGTTCACTGAGACTATTCTTGTGAAATTTGCAAAGTGATATTAGAAAACTCCTAGAGGGCTATGGTGAAAAATGAAATATCTTCCGTTAAAAACCTGAAAGAAGCTTTTTGAGAAACTGCCGTGTGTTCTGTTAAAGCATCCCACCGAGTTACAGCTTTCCCCTCAAGAAGGCTTTCGCTAAGACTGTTCTTGTGGGATTTGCAAAGTGATATTTGGAAGTCCCTAGAGGACTATGGTGAAAACGGAAATATCTTTCGTTAAAAACTGGAAAGAAGATATCTGAGAAACTGCTTTGTGTTCTGTTAATTCATCTCACAGAGTTCCAGTTTGCCCCTCCAGAAGTCTTTCGCTTCCACTGTTCTTGTGGAATTTGCATAGTGATATTTGGAATCCCATAGAGGGCTATGGTGAAAATGGAAATAACTTCAGTTCAAAAATGAAAAGAAGCTTTCCGAGAAACTGCTTTGTGTTCTGTTAATTCATCTCAAAGAGTTACAGCTTTCCCCTCAAGAAGCCTTCCGCTAAGACTGTTTTTGAGGAATTTCCAAAGTGATATGTGGAAGCCCATAGAGGGCTATGGTGAAAATGGAAATATGGTAAGATACTTACCGAAAAGAAGCTGTCTGAAAAACTGCTTTGTGTTCTGTTAGTTCATCTCACAGAGCTACAGCTTTTCCCTCAAGAAGCCGTTCACTAAGACTGTTTTGTGAAATTTGCAAAGTGATATTTGGAAGCCCATAGAGGGCTAAGGTGAAAAAGGAAATATCTTCCGTTAAAAACTGGAAAGAACCATTCTGAGAAAATGCGGTGTGTTCTGTTAGTACATATCACCGAGCTACAGCTTTCCCCTCAGGAAGCCGTTCACTAAGACTGTTCTTGTGGAATTGCAAAGTGATATTTGGAGGCACATAGAGGGCAATGGTGAAAAAGGAAACATCCTAAGATAAAAACTGAAAAGAAGCTTTCTGAGAAACTGCTTTGTGTTCTGTTAATTCAAGTCACAGAGTTACTCTTTTACCTCAGGAAGCCTTTCGCTAAGGCTGTTGTTGTGGAATTTGCAAAGTGATATTTGGAAGCCCAAAAGGGCTATGGTGAAAAAGGAAATATCCTCAGTTAAAAACTGGAAAGAAACTTTCTGAGAAACTGCTTTGTGTTCAGTTAGTTCCTCTCACAGAGTTACAGCTTTCCCCTCAAGAAGACTTTCGCTAAGACTGTTCATGTGGAATTTTCAAAGTGATAATTGGAATCCCATAGAGGGCTATGGTGAAAAAGGAAATATCCTAAGGTAAAAACTGAAAAGTAGGTTTCTGAGAAAATGTTTTGTGTTCTGTTAATTCATCTTACAGAGTTACAGCTTTACCCTCAAGAAGCCTTTCGCTAAGACTTTTCTTCTGGAATTTGCAAAGTGATATTTGGAAACCCTATAGCCCTATGGTTAAAATGGAAATATCGTAAGATAAAAAACGAAAAGAAGGTTTCTGAGAAACTGCTTTGAATTCTTTTAATTCATCTTACAGATTTACAGCTTTTATCTCCAGAATCCTTTCGCTAAGACTGTTCTTGTGGAATTTGCAAAATGTTTTTGGAAGCCCATAGAGGGCTATGCTGAAAAAGGAAATATCCTAAGATAAAAACTGAAAAGAAGCTTTCTGAGAAACTGCTTTGTGTTCTGTTAATTCATCTCAGAGAGTTACAACTTTCCCCTCAAGCAGTCTTTCACAAAGACTGTTCTTGTGTAATTTGCAAAGTGATATTTGGAAGACCATAGAGGGCTATGTTGAAAAAGGAAATATAGTAAGATAAAATCCGAAAAGAAGCTTTCTGAGAAACTGCTTTGTGTTCTGTTAATTTATCTCAAAGTGTCACAGATTTCCCCTCATGAGGCCGTTCACTAAGACTGTTCTTCTGAAATTTGGAAAGTGATATTTAGAATCTCATAGAGGGCAATGGTGAAACAGGAAATATTTTCCGATAAAAAATGTAAAGAAGCTTTCTGATAAACTGCTTTGTGTTCTGTTAGTTCATCTCACAGAGTTACAGCTGTCCCTTCAAGAAGCAGTTCACTGAGACTATTCTTGTGAAATTTGAAAAGTGATATTAGAAAACTCCTAGAGGGCTATGGTGAAAAAGGAAATATCTTCCGTTAAAAACTGGAAAGAAGCTTTTTGAGAAACTGCCGTGTGTTCTGTTAAAGCATCCCACCGAGTTACAGCTTTCCCCTCAAGAAGGCTTTCGCTAAGACTGTTCTTGTGGGATTTGCAAAGTGATATTTGGAAGTCCCTAGAGGACTATGGTGAAAACGGAAATATCTTTCGTTAAAAACTGGAAAGAAGATATCTGAGAAACTGCTTTGTGTTCTGTTAATTCATCTCACAGAGTTCCAGTTTGCCCCTCCAGAAGTCTTTCGCTTCCACTGTTCTTGTGGAATTTGCATAGTGATATTTGGAATCCCATAGAGGGCTATGGTGAAAATGGAAATAACTTCAGTTCAAAAATGAAAAGAAGCTTTCCGAGAAACTGCTTTGTGTTCTGTTAATTCATCTCAAAGAGTTACAGCTTTCCCCTCAAGAAGCCTTCCGCTAAGACTGTTTTTGAGGAATTTCCAAAGTGATATGTGGAAGCCCATAGAGGGCTATGGTGAAAATGGAAATATGGTAAGATACTTACCGAAAAGAAGCTGTCTGAAAAACTGCTTTGTGTTCTGTTAGTTCATCTCACAGAGCTACAGCTTTTCCCTCAAGAAGCCGTTCACTAAGACTGTTTTGTGAAATTTGCAAAGTGATATTTGGAAGCCCATAGAGGGCTAAGGTGAAAAAGGAAATATCTTCCGTTAAAAACTGGAAAGAACCATTCTGAGAAAATGCGGTGTGTTCTGTTAGTACATATCACCGAGCTACAGCTTTCCCCTCAGGAAGCCGTTCACTAAGACTGTTCTTGTGGAATTGCAAAGTGATATTTGGAGGCACATAGAGGGCAATGGTGAAAAAGGAAACATCCTAAGATAAAAACTGAAAAGAAGCTTTCTGAGAAACTGCTTTGTGTTCTGTTAATTCAAGTCACAGAGTTACTCTTTTACCTCAGGAAGCCTTTCGCTAAGGCTGTTGTTGTGGAATTTGCAAAGTGATATTTGGAAGCCCAAAAGGGCTATGGTGAAAAAGGAAATATCCTCAGTTAAAAACTGGAAAGAAACTTTCTGAGAAACTGCTTTGTGTTCAGTTAGTTCCTCTCACAGAGTTACAGCTTTCCCCTCAAGAAGACTTTCGCTAAGACTGTTCATGTGGAATTTTCAAAGTGATAATTGGAATCCCATAGAGGGCTATGGTGAAAAAGGAAATATCCTAAGGTCAAAACTGAAAAGTAGGTTTCTGAGAAAATGTTTTGTGTTCTGTTAATTCATCTTACAGAGTTACAGCTTTACCCTCAAGAAGCCTTTCGCTAAGACTTTTCTTCTGGAATTTGCAAAGTGATATTTGGAAACCCTATAGCCCTATGGTTAAAATGGAAATATCGTAAGATAAAAAACGAAAAGAAGGTTTCTGAGAAACTGCTTTGAATTCTTTTAATTCATCTTACAGATTTACAGCTTTTATCTCCAGAATCCTTTCGCTAAGACAGTTCTTGTGGAATTTGCAAAATGTTTTTGGAAGCCCATAGAGGGCTATGCTGAAAAAGGAAATATCCTAAGATAAAAACTGAAAAGAAGCTTTCTGAGAAACTGCTGTGTTCTGTTAATTCATCTCAGAGAGTTACAGCTTTCCCCTCAAGAAGTCTTTCACAAAGACTGTTCTTGTGTAATTTGCAAAGTGATATTTGGAAGACCATAGAGGGCTATGTTGAAAAAGGAAATATAGTGAGATAAAATCCGAAAAGAAGCTTTCTGAGAAACTGCTTTGTGTTCTGTTAATTCATCTCACAGAGTTACAGTTTTCCCCTCCAGAAGTCTTTCGCTTCCACTGTTCTTGTGGAATTTGCATAGTGATATTTGGAATCCCATAGAGGGCTATGGTGAAAATGGAAATAACTTCAGATAAAAAATGAAAAGAAGCTTTCCGAGAAACTGCTTTGTGTTCTGTTAATTCATCTCAAAGAGTTACAGCTTTCCCCTCAAGAAGCCTTCCGCTAAGACTGTTTTTGAGGAATTTCCAAAGTGATATGTGGAAGCCCATAGAGGGCTATGGTGAAAATGGAAATATGGTAAGATACTTACCGAAAAGAAGCTGTCTGAAAAACTGCTTTGTGTTCTGTTATTTCATCTCACAGAGCTACAGCTTTTCCCTCAAGAAGCCGTTCACTAAGACTGTTTTGTGAAATTTGCAAAGTGATATTTGGAAGCCCATAGAGGGCTAAGGTGAAAAAGGAAATATCTTCCGTTAAAAACTGGAAAGAACCATTCTGAGAAAATGCGGTGTGTTCTGTTAGCACATATCACCAAGCTACAGCTTTCCCCTCAGGAAGCTGTTCACTAAGACTGTTCTTGTGGAATTGCAAAGTGATATTTGGAGGCACATAGAGGGCAATGGTGAAAAGGGAAACATCCTAAGATAAAAACTGTAAAGAAGCTTTCTGAGAAACTGCTTTGTGTTCTGTTAATTCAAGTCACAGAGTTACTCTTTTACCTCAGGAAGCCTTTCGCTAAGGCTGTTGTTGTGGAATTTGCAAAGTGATATTTGGAAGCCCAAAAGGGCTATGGTGAAAAAGGAAATATCCTCAGTTAAAAACTGGAAAGAAGCTTTCTGAGAAACTGCTTTGTGTTCAGTTAGTTCCTCTCACAGAGTTACAGCTTTCCCCTCAAGAAGACTTTCGCTAAGACTGTTCATGTGGAATTTTCAAAGTGATAATTGGAATCCCATAGAGGGCTATGGTGAAAAAGGAAATATCCTAAGGTAAAAACTGAAAAGTAGGTTTCTGAGAAAATGTTTTGTGTTCTGTTAATTCATCTTACAGAGTTACAGCTTTACCCTCAAGAAGCCTTTCGCTAAGACTTTTCTTCTGGAATTTGCAAAGTGATATTTGGAAACCCTATAGCCCTATGGTTAAAATGGAAATATCGTAAGATAAAAAACGAAAAGAAGGTTTCTGAGAAACTGCTTTGAATTCTTTAAATTCATCTTACAGATTTACAGCTTTTATCTCCAGAATCCTTTCGCTAAGACTGTTCTTGTGGAATTTGCAAAATGTTTTTGGAAGCCCATAGAGGGCTATGCTGAAAAAGGAAATATCCTAAGATAAAGACTGAAAAGAAGCTTTCTGAGAAACTGCTTTGTGTTCTGTTAATTCATCTCAGAGAGTTACAGCTTTCCCCTCAAGCAGTCTTTCACAAAGACTGTTCTTGTGTAATTTGCAAAGTGATATTTGGAAGACCATAGAGGGCTATGTTGAAAAAGGAAATATAGTAAGATAAAATCCGAAAAGAAGCTTTCTGAGAAACTGCTTTGTGTTCTGTTAATTCATCTCAAAGTGTCACAGATTTCCCCTCATGAGGCCGTTCACTAAGACTGTTCTTCTGAAATTTGGAAGGTGATATTTAGAATCTCATAGAGGGCAATGGTGGAAAAGGAAATATTTTCCGATAAAAACTGTAAAGAAGCTTTCTGATAAACTGCTTTGTGTTCTGTTAGTTCATCTCACAGAGTTACAGCTGTCCCTTCAAGAAGCAGTTCACTGAGACTATTCTTGTGAAATTTGAAAAGTGATATTAGAAAACTCCTAGAGGGCTATGGTGAAAAAGGAAATATCTTCCGTTAAAAACTGGAAAGAAGCTTTTTGAGAAACTGCCGTGTGTTCTGTTAAAGCATCCCACCGAGTTACAGCTTTCCCCTCAAGAAGGCTTTCGCTAAGACTGTTCTTGTGGGATTTGCAAAATGTTTTTGGAAGCCCATAGAGGGCTATGCTGAAAAAGGAAATATCCTAAGATAAAAACTGAAAAGAAGCTTTCTGAGAAACTGCTGTGTTCTGTTAATTCATCTCAGAGAGTTACAGCTTTCCCCTCAAGAAGTCTTTCACAAAGACTGTTCTTGTGTAATTTGCAAAGTGATATTTGGAAGACCATAGAGGGCTATGTTGAAAAAGGAAATATAGTGAGATAAAATCCGAAAAGAAGCTTTCTGAGAAACTGCTTTGTGTTCTGTTAATTCATCTCACAGAGTTACAGTTTTCCCCTCCAGAAGTCTTTCGCTTCCACTGTTCTTGTGGAATTTGCATAGTGATATTTGGAATCCCATAGAGGGCTATGGTGAAAATGGAAATAACTTCAGATAAAAAATGAAAAGAAGCTTTCCGAGAAACTGCTTTGTGTTCTGTTAATTCATCTCAAAGAGTTACAGCTTTCCCCTCAAGAAGCCTTCCGCTAAGACTGTTTTTGAGGAATTTCCAAAGTGATATGTGGAAGCCCATAGAGGGCTATGGTGAAAATGGAAATATGGTAAGATACTTACCGAAAAGAAGCTGTCTGAAAAACTGCTTTGTGTTCTGTTATTTCATCTCACAGAGCTACAGCTTTTCCCTCAAGAAGCCGTTCACTAAGACTGTTTTGTGAAATTTGCAAAGTGATATTTGGAAGCCCATAGAGGGCTAAGGTGAAAAAGGAAATATCTTCCGTTAAAAACTGGAAAGAACCATTCTGAGAAAATGCGGTGTGTTCTGTTAGCACATATCACCAAGCTACAGCTTTCCCCTCAGGAAGCTGTTCACTAAGACTGTTCTTGTGGAATTGCAAAGTGATATTTGGAGGCACATAGAGGGCAATGGTGAAAAGGGAAACATCCTAAGATAAAAACTGTAAAGAAGCTTTCTGAGAAACTGCTTTGTGTTCTGTTAATTCAAGTCACAGAGTTACTCTTTTACCTCAGGAAGCCTTTCGCTAAGGCTGTTGTTGTGGAATTTGCAAAGTGATATTTGGAAGCCCAAAAGGGCTATGGTGAAAAAGGAAATATCCTCAGTTAAAAACTGGAAAGAAGCTTTCTGAGAAACTGCTTTGTGTTCAGTTAGTTCCTCTCACAGAGTTACAGCTTTCCCCTCAAGAAGACTTTCGCTAAGACTGTTCATGTGGAATTTTCAAAGTGATAATTGGAATCCCATAGAGGGCTATGGTGAAAAAGGAAATATCCTAAGGTAAAAACTGAAAAGTAGGTTTCTGAGAAAATGTTTTGTGTTCTGTTAATTCATCTTACAGAGTTACAGCTTTACCCTCAAGAAGCCTTTCGCTAAGACTTTTCTTCTGGAATTTGCAAAGTGATATTTGGAAACCCTATAGCCCTATGGTTAAAATGGAAATATCGTAAGATAAAAAACGAAAAGAAGGTTTCTGAGAAACTGCTTTGAATTCTTTAAATTCATCTTACAGATTTACAGCTTTTATCTCCAGAATCCTTTCGCTAAGACTGTTCTTGTGGAATTTGCAAAATGTTTTTGGAAGCCCATAGAGGGCTATGCTGAAAAAGGAAATATCCTAAGATAAAGACTGAAAAGAAGCTTTCTGAGAAACTGCTTTGTGTTCTGTTAATTCATCTCAGAGAGTTACAGCTTTCCCCTCAAGCAGTCTTTCACAAAGACTGTTCTTGTGTAATTTGCAAAGTGATATTTGGAAGACCATAGAGGGCTATGTTGAAAAAGGAAATATAGTAAGATAAAATCCGAAAAGAAGCTTTCTGAGAAACTGCTTTGTGTTCTGTTAATTCATCTCAAAGTGTCACAGATTTCCCCTCATGAGGCCGTTCACTAAGACTGTTCTTCTGAAATTTGGAAGGTGATATTTAGAATCTCATAGAGGGCAATGGTGGAAAAGGAAATATTTTCCGATAAAAACTGTAAAGAAACTTTCTGATAAACTGCTTTGTGTTCTGTTAGTTCATCTCACAGAGTTACAGCTGTCCCTTCAAGAAGCAGTTCACTGAGACTATTCTTGTGAAATTTGAAAAGTGATATTAGAAAACTCCTAGAGGGCTATGGTGAAAAAGGAAATATCTTCCGTTAAAAACTGGAAAGAAGCTTTTTGAGAAACTGCCGTGTGTTCTGTTAAAGCATCCCACCGAGTTACAGCTTTCCCCTCAAGAAGGCTTTCGCTAAGACTGTTCTTGTGGGATTTGCAAAATGTTTTTGGAAGCCCATAGAGGGCTATGCTGAAAAAGGAAATATCCTAAGATAAAAACTGAAAAGAAGCTTTCTGAGAAACTGCTGTGTTCTGTTAATTCATCTCAGAGAGTTACAGCTTTCCCCTCAAGAAGTCTTTCACAAAGACTGTTCTTGTGTAATTTGCAAAGTGATATTTGGAAGACCATAGAGGGCTATGTTGAAAAAGGAAATATAGTGAGATAAAATCCGAAAAGAAGCTTTCTGAGAAACTGCTTTGTGTTCTGTTAATTCATCTCACAGAGTTACAGTTTTCCCCTCCAGAAGTCTTTCGCTTCCACTGTTCTTGTGGAATTTGCATAGTGATATTTGGAATCCCATAGAGGGCTATGGTGAAAATGGAAATAACTTCAGATAAAAAATGAAAAGAAGCTTTCCGAGAAACTGCTTTGTGTTCTGTTAATTCATCTCAAAGAGTTACAGCTTTCCCCTCAAGAAGCCTTCCGCTAAGACTGTTTTTGAGGAATTTCCAAAGTGATATGTGGAAGCCCATAGAGGGCTATGGTGAAAATGGAAATATGGTAAGATACTTACCGAAAAGAAGCTGTCTGAAAAACTGCTTTGTGTTCTGTTATTTCATCTCACAGAGCTACAGCTTTTCCCTCAAGAAGCCGTTCACTAAGACTGTTTTGTGAAATTTGCAAAGTGATATTTGGAAGCCCATAGAGGGCTAAGGTGAAAAAGGAAATATCTTCCGTTAAAAACTGGAAAGAACCATTCTGAGAAAATGCGGTGTGTTCTGTTAGCACATATCACCAAGCTACAGCTTTCCCCTCAGGAAGCTGTTCACTAAGACTGTTCTTGTGGAATTGCAAAGTGATATTTGGAGGCACATAGAGGGCAATGGTGAAAAGGGAAACATCCTAAGATAAAAACTGTAAAGAAGCTTTCTGAGAAACTGCTTTGTGTTCTGTTAATTCAAGTCACAGAGTTACTCTTTTACCTCAGGAAGCCTTTCGCTAAGGCTGTTGTTGTGGAATTTGCAAAGTGATATTTGGAAGCCCAAAAGGGCTATGGTGAAAAAGGAAATATCCTCAGTTAAAAACTGGAAAGAAGCTTTCTGAGAAACTGCTTTGTGTTCAGTTAGTTCCTCTCACAGAGTTACAGCTTTCCCCTCAAGAAGACTTTCGCTAAGACTGTTCATGTGGAATTTTCAAAGTGATAATTGGAATCCCATAGAGGGCTATGGTGAAAAAGGAAATATCCTAAGGTAAAAACTGAAAAGTAGGTTTCTGAGAAAATGTTTTGTGTTCTGTTAATTCATCTTACAGAGTTACAGCTTTACCCTCAAGAAGCCTTTCGCTAAGACTTTTCTTCTGGAATTTGCAAAGTGATATTTGGAAACCCTATAGCCCTATGGTTAAAATGGAAATATCGTAAGATAAAAAACGAAAAGAAGGTTTCTGAGAAACTGCTTTGAATTCTTTAAATTCATCTTACAGATTTACAGCTTTTATCTCCAGAATCCTTTCGCTAAGACTGTTCTTGTGGAATTTGCAAAATGTTTTTGGAAGCCCATAGAGGGCTATGCTGAAAAAGGAAATATCCTAAGATAAAGACTGAAAAGAAGCTTTCTGAGAAACTGCTTTGTGTTCTGTTAATTCATCTCAGAGAGTTACAGCTTTCCCCTCAAGCAGTCTTTCACAAAGACTGTTCTTGTGTAATTTGCAAAGTGATATTTGGAAGACCATAGAGGGCTATGTTGAAAAAGGAAATATAGTAAGATAAAATCCGAAAAGAAGCTTTCTGAAAAACTGCTTTGTGTTCTGTTAATTCATCTCAAAGTGTCACAGATTTCCCCTCATGAGGCCGTTCACTAAGACTGTTCTTCTGAAATTTGGAAGGTGATATTTAGAATCTCATAGAGGGCAATGGTGGAAAAGGAAATATTTTCCGATAAAAACTGTAAAGAAGCTTTCTGATAAACTGCTTTGTGTTCTGTTAGTTCATCTCACAGAGTTACAGCTGTCCCTTCAAGAAGCAGTTCACTGAGACTATTCTTGTGAAATTTGCAAAGTGATATTATAAAACTCCTAGAGGGCTATGGTGAAAAAGGAAATATCTTCCGTTAAAAACTGGAAAGAAGCTTTTTGAGAAACTGCCGTGTGTTCTGTTAAAGCATCCCACCGAGTTACAGCTTTCCCCTCAAGAAGGCTTTCGCTAAGACTGTTCTTGTGGGATTTGCAAAGTGATATTTGGAAGTCCCTAGAGGACTATGGTGAAAACGGAAATATCTTTCGTTAAAAACTGGAAAGAAGATATCTGAGAAACTGCTTTGTGTTCTGTTAATTCATCTCACAGAGTTCCAGTTTGCCCCTCCAGAAGTCTTTCGCTTCCACTGTTCTTGTGGAATTTGCATAGTGATATTTGGAATCCCATAGAGGGCTATGGTGAAAATGGAAATAACTTCAGTTCAAAAATGAAAAGAAGCTTTCCGAGAAACTGCTTTGTGTTCTGTTAATTCATCTCAAAGAGTTACAGCTTTCCCCTCAAGAAGCCTTCCGCTAAGACTGTTTTTGAGGAATTTCCAAAGTGATATGTGGAAGCCCATAGAGGGCTATGGTGAAAATGGAAATATGGTAAGATACTTACCGAAAAGAAGCTGTCTGAAAAATTGCTTTGTGTTCTGTTAGTTCATCTCACAGAGCTACAGCTTTTCCCTCAAGAAGCCGTTCACTAAGACTGTTTTGTGAAATTTGCAAAGTGATATTTGGAAGCCCATAGAGGGCTAAGGTGAAAAAGGAAATATCTTCCGTTAAAAACTGGAAAGAACCATTCTGAGAAAATGCGGTGTGTTCTGTTAGTACATATCACCGAGCTACAGCTTTCCCCTCAGGAAGCCGTTCACTAAGACTGTTCTTGTGGAATTGCAAAGTGATATTTGGAGGCACATAGAGGGCAATGGTGAAAAAGGAAACATCCTAAGATAAAAACTGAAAAGAAGCTTTCTGAGAAACTGCTTTGTGTTCTGTTAATTCAAGTCACAGAGTTACTCTTTTACCTCAGGAAGCCTTTCGCTAAGGCTGTTGTTGTGGAATTTGCAAAGTGATATTTGGAAGCCCAAAAGGGCTATGGTGAAAAAGGAAATATCCTCAGTTAAAAACTGGAAAGAAGCTTTCTGAGAAACTGCTTTGTGTTCAGTTAGTTCCTCTCACAGAGTTACAGCTTTCCCCTCAAGAAGACTTTCGCTAAGACTGTTCATGTGGAATTTTCAAAGTGATAATTGGAATCCCATAGAGGGCTATGTTGAAAAAGGAAATATAGTAAGATAAAATCCGAAAAGAAGCTTTCTGAGAAACTGCTTTGTGTTCTGTTAATTCATCTCAAAGTGTCACAGATTTCCCCTCATGAGGCCGTTCACTAAGACTGTTCTTCTGAAATTTGGAAGGTGATATTTAGAATCTCATAGAGGGCAATGGTGGAAAAGGAAATATTTTCCGATAAAAACTGTAAAGAAGCTTTCTGATAAACTGCTTTGTGTTCTGTTAGTTCATCTCACAGAGTTACAGCTGTCCCTTCAAGAAGCAGTTCACTGAGACTATTCTTGTGAAATTTGCAAAGTGATATTAGAAAACTCCTAGAGGGCTATGGTGAAAAATGAAATATCTTCCGTTAAAAACCTGAAAGAAGCTTTTTGAGAAACTGCCGTCTGTTCTATTAAAGCATCCCACCGAGTTACAGCTTTCCCCTCAAGAAGGCTTTCGCTAAGACTGTTCTTGTGGGATTTGCAAAGTGATATTTGGAAGTCCCTAGAGGACTATGGTGAAAACGGAAATATCTTTCGTTAAAAACTGGAAAGAAGATATCTGAGAAACTGCTTTGTGTTCTGTTAATTCATCTCACAGAGTTCCAGTTTGCCCCTCCAGAAGTCTTTCGCTTCCACTGTTCTTGTGGAATTTGCATAGTGATATTTGGAATCCCTTAGAGGGCTATGGTGAAAATGGAAATAACTTCAGTTCAAAAATGAAAAGAAGCTTTCCGAGAAACTGCTTTGTGTTCTGTTAATTCATCTCAAAGAGTTACAGCTTTCCCCTCAAGAAGCCTTCCGCTAAGACTGTTTTTGAGGAATTTCCAAAGTGATATGTGGAAGCCCATAGAGGGCTATGGTGAAAATGGAAATATGGTAAGATACTTACCGAAAAGAAGCTGTCTGAAAAACTGCTTTGTGTTCTGTTAGTTCATCTCACAGAGCTACAGCTTTTCCCTCAAGAAGCCGTTCACTAAGACTGTTTTGTGAAATTTGCAAAGTGATATTTGGAAGCCCATAGAGGGCTAAGGTGAAAAAGGAAATATCTTCCGTTAAAAACTGGAAAGAACCATTCTGAGAAAATGCGGTGTGTTCTGTTAGTACATATCACCGAGCTACAGCTTTCCCCTCAGGAAGCCGTTCACTAAGACTGTTCTTGTGGAATTGCAAAGTGATATTTGGAGGCACATAGAGGGCAATGGTGAAAAAGGAAACATCCTAAGATAAAAATTGAAAAGAAGCTTTCTGAGAAACTGCTTTGTGTTCTGTTAATTCAAGTCACAGAGTTACTCTTTTACCTCAGGAAGCCTTTCGCTAAGGCTGTTGTTGTGGAATTTGCAAAGTGATATTTGGAAGCCCAAAAGGGCTATGGTGAAAAAGGAAATATCCTCAGTTAAAAACTGGAAAGAAGCTTTCTGAGAAACTGCTTTGTGTTCAGTTAGTTCCTCTCACAGAGTTACAGCTTTCCCCTCAAGAAGACTTTCGCTAAGACTGTTCATGTGGAATTTTCAAAGTGATAATTGGAATCCCATAGAGGGCTATGGTGAAAAAGGAAATATCCTAAGGTCAAAACTGAAAAGTAGGTTTCTGAGAAAATGTTTTGTGTTCTGTTAATTCATCTTACAGAGTTACAGCTTTACCCTCAAGAAGCCTTTCGCTAAGACTTTTCTTCTGGAATTTGCAAAGTGATATTTGGAAACCCTATAGCCCTATGGTTAAAATGGAAATATCGTAAGATAAAAAACGAAAAGAAGGTTTCTGAGAAACTGCTTTGAATTCTTTTAATTCATCTTACAGATTTACAGCTTTTATCTCCAGAATCCTTTCGCTAAGACAGTTCTTGTGGAATTTGCAAAATGTTTTTGGAAGCCCATAGAGGGCTATGCTGAAAAAGGAAATATCCTAAGATAAAAACTGAAAAGAAGCTTTCTGAGAAACTGCTTTGTGTTCTGTTAATTCATCTCAGAGAGTTACAACTTTCCCCTCAAGCAGTCTTTCACAAAGACTGTTCTTGTGTAATTTGCAAAGTGATATTTGGAAGACCATAGAGGGCTATGTTGAAAAAGGAAATATAGTAAGATAAAATCCGAAAAGAAGCTTTCTGAGAAACTGCTTTGTGTTCTGTTAATTTATCTCAAAGTGTCACAGATTTCCCCTCATGAGGCCGTTCACTAAGACTGTTCTTCTGAAATTTGGAAAGTGATATTTAGAATCTCATAGAGGGCAATGGTGAAACAGGAAATATTTTCCGATAAAAAATGTAAAGAAGCTTTCTGATAAACTGCTTTGTGTTCTGTTAGTTCATCTCACAGAGTTACAGCTGTCCCTTCAAGAAGCAGTTCACTGAGACTATTCTTGTGAAATTTGAAAAGTGATATTAGAAAACTCCTAGAGGGCTATGGTGAAAAAGGAAATATCTTCCGTTAAAAACTGGAAAGAAGCTTTTTGAGAAACTGCCGTGTGTTCTGTTAAAGCATCCCACCGAGTTACAGCTTTCCCCTCAAGAAGGCTTTCGCTAAGACTGTTCTTGTGGGATTTGCAAAGTGATATTTGGAAGTCCCTAGAGGACTATGGTGAAAACGGAAATATCTTTCGTTAAAAACTGGAAAGAAGATATCTGAGAAACTGCTTTGTGTTCTGTTAATTCATCTCACAGAGTTCCAGTTTGCCCCTCCAGAAGTCTTTCGCTTCCACTGTTCTTGTGGAATTTGCATAGTGATATTTGGAATCCCATAGAGGGCTATGGTGAAAATGGAAATAACTTCAGTTCAAAAATGAAAAGAAGCTTTCCGAGAAACTGCTTTGTGTTCTGTTAATTCATCTCAAAGAGTTACAGCTTTCCCCTCAAGAAGCCTTCCGCTAAGACTGTTTTTGAGGAATTTCCAAAGTGATATGTGGAAGCCCATAGAGGGCTATGGTGAAAATGGAAATATGGTAAGATACTTACCGAAAAGAAGCTGTCTGAAAAACTGCTTTGTGTTCTGTTAGTTCATCTCACAGAGCTACAGCTTTTCCCTCAAGAAGCCGTTCACTAAGACTGTTTTGTGAAATTTGCAAAGTGATATTTGGAAGCCCATAGAGGGCTAAGGTGAAAAAGGAAATATCTTCCGTTAAAAACTGGAAAGAACCATTCTGAGAAAATGCGGTGTGTTCTGTTAGTACATATCACCGAGCTACAGCTTTCCCCTCAGGAAGCCGTTCACTAAGACTGTTCTTGTGGAATTGCAAAGTGATATTTGGAGGCACATAGAGGGCAATGGTGAAAAAGGAAACATCCTAAGATAAAAACTGAAAAGAAGCTTTCTGAGAAACTGCTTTGTGTTCTGTTAATTCAAGTCACAGAGTTACTCTTTTACCTCAGGAAGCCTTTCGCTAAGGCTGTTGTTGTGGAATTTGCAAAGTGATATTTGGAAGCCCAAAAGGGCTATGGTGAAAAAGGAAATATCCTCAGTTAAAAACTGGAAAGAAACTTTCTGAGAAACTGCTTTGTGTTCAGTTAGTTCCTCTCACAGAGTTACAGCTTTCCCCTCAAGAAGACTTTCGCTAAGACTGTTCATGTGGAATTTTCAAAGTGATAATTGGAATCCCATAGAGGGCTATGGTGAAAAAGGAAATATCCTAAGGTAAAAACTGAAAAGTAGGTTTCTGAGAAAATGTTTTGTGTTCTGTTAATTCATCTTACAGAGTTACAGCTTTACCCTCAAGAAGCCTTTCGCTAAGACTTTTCTTCTGGAATTTGCAAAGTGATATTTGGAAACCCTATAGCCCTATGGTTAAAATGGAAATATCGTAAGATAAAAAACGAAAAGAAGGTTTCTGAGAAACTGCTTTGAATTCTTTTAATTCATCTTACAGATTTACAGCTTTTATCTCCAGAATCCTTTCGCTAAGACAGTTCTTGTGGAATTTGCAAAATGTTTTTGGAAGCCCATAGAGGGCTATGCTGAAAAAGGAAATATCCTAAGATAAAAACTGAAAAGAAGCTTTCTGAGAAACTGCTGTGTTCTGTTAATTCATCTCAGAGAGTTACAGCTTTCCCCTCAAGAAGTCTTTCACAAAGACTGTTCTTGTGTAATTTGCAAAGTGATATTTGGAAGACCATAGAGGGCTATGTTGAAAAAGGAAATATAGTGAGATAAAATCCGAAAAGAAGCTTTCTGAGAAACTGCTTTGTGTTCTGTTAATTCATCTCACAGAGTTACAGTTTTCCCCTCCAGAAGTCTTTCGCTTCCACTGTTCTTGTGGAATTTGCATAGTGATATTTGGAATCCCATAGAGGGCTATGGTGAAAATGGAAATAACTTCAGATAAAAAATGAAAAGAAGCTTTCCGAGAAACTGCTTTGTGTTCTGTTAATTCATCTCAAAGAGTTACAGCTTTCCCCTCAAGAAGCCTTCCGCTAAGACTGTTTTTGAGGAATTTCCAAAGTGATATGTGGAAGCCCATAGAGGGCTATGGTGAAAATGGAAATATGGTAAGATACTTACCGAAAAGAAGCTGTCTGAAAAACTGCTTTGTGTTCTGTTATTTCATCTCACAGAGCTACAGCTTTTCCCTCAAGAAGCCGTTCACTAAGACTGTTTTGTGAAATTTGCAAAGTGATATTTGGAAGCCCATAGAGGGCTAAGGTGAAAAAGGAAATATCTTCCGTTAAAAACTGGAAAGAACCATTCTGAGAAAATGCGGTGTGTTCTGTTAGCACATATCACCAAGCTACAGCTTTCCCCTCAGGAAGCTGTTCACTAAGACTGTTCTTGTGGAATTGCAAAGTGATATTTGGAGGCACATAGAGGGCAATGGTGAAAAGGGAAACATCCTAAGATAAAAACTGTAAAGAAGCTTTCTGAGAAACTGCTTTGTGTTCTGTTAATTCAAGTCACAGAGTTACTCTTTTACCTCAGGAAGCCTTTCGCTAAGGCTGTTGTTGTGGAATTTGCAAAGTGATATTTGGAAGCCCAAAAGGGCTATGGTGAAAAAGGAAATATCCTCAGTTAAAAACTGGAAAGAAGCTTTCTGAGAAACTGCTTTGTGTTCAGTTAGTTCCTCTCACAGAGTTACAGCTTTCCCCTCAAGAAGACTTTCGCTAAGACTGTTCATGTGGAATTTTCAAAGTGATAATTGGAATCCCATAGAGGGCTATGGTGAAAAAGGAAATATCCTAAGGTAAAAACTGAAAAGTAGGTTTCTGAGAAAATGTTTTGTGTTCTGTTAATTCATCTTACAGAGTTACAGCTTTACCCTCAAGAAGCCTTTCGCTAAGACTTTTCTTCTGGAATTTGCAAAGTGATATTTGGAAACCCTATAGCCCTATGGTTAAAATGGAAATATCGTAAGATAAAAAACGAAAAGAAGGTTTCTGAGAAACTGCTTTGAATTCTTTAAATTCATCTTACAGATTTACAGCTTTTATCTCCAGAATCCTTTCGCTAAGACTGTTCTTGTGGAATTTGCAAAATGTTTTTGGAAGCCCATAGAGGGCTATGCTGAAAAAGGAAATATCCTAAGATAAAGACTGAAAAGAAGCTTTCTGAGAAACTGCTTTGTGTTCTGTTAATTCATCTCAGAGAGTTACAGCTTTCCCCTCAAGCAGTCTTTCACAAAGACTGTTCTTGTGTAATTTGCAAAGTGATATTTGGAAGACCATAGAGGGCTATGTTGAAAAAGGAAATATAGTAAGATAAAATCCGAAAAGAAGCTTTCTGAGAAACTGCTTTGTGTTCTGTTAATTCATCTCAAAGTGTCACAGATTTCCCCTCATGAGGCCGTTCACTAAGACTGTTCTTCTGAAATTTGGAAGGTGATATTTAGAATCTCATAGAGGGCAATGGTGGAAAAGGAAATATTTTCCGATAAAAACTGTAAAGAAGCTTTCTGATAAACTGCTTTGTGTTCTGTTAGTTCATCTCACAGAGTTACAGCTGTCCCTTCAAGAAGCAGTTCACTGAGACTATTCTTGTGAAATTTGAAAAGTGATATTAGAAAACTCCTAGAGGGCTATGGTGAAAAAGGAAATATCTTCCGTTAAAAACTGGAAAGAAGCTTTTTGAGAAACTGCCGTGTGTTCTGTTAAAGCATCCCACCGAGTTACAGCTTTCCCCTCAAGAAGGCTTTCGCTAAGACTGTTCTTGTGGGATTTGCAAAGTGATATTTGGAAGTCCCTAGAGGACTATGGTGAAAACGGAAATATCTTTCGTTAAAAACTGGAAAGAAGATATCTGAGAAACTGCTTTGTGTTCTGTTAATTCATCTCACAGAGTTCCAGTTTGCCCCTCCAGAAGTCTTTCGCTTCCACTGTTCTTGTGGAATTTGCATAGTGATATTTGGAATCCCATAGAGGGCTATGGTGAAAATGGAAATAACTTCAGTTCAAAAATGAAAAGAAGCTTTCCGAGAAACTGCTTTGTGTTCTGTTAATTCATCTCAAAGAGTTACAGCTTTCCCCTCAAGAAGCCTTCCGCTAAGACTGTTTTTGAGGAATTTCCAAAGTGATATGTGGAAGCCCATAGAGGGCTATGGTGAAAATGGAAATATGGTAAGATACTTACCGAAAAGAAGCTGTCTGAAAAATTGCTTTGTGTTCTGTTAGTTCATCTCACAGAGCTACAGCTTTTCCCTCAAGAAGCCGTTCACTAAGACTGTTTTGTGAAATTTGCAAAGTGATATTTGGAAGCCCATAGAGGGCTAAGGTGAAAAAGGAAATATCTTCCGTTAAAAACTGGAAAGAACCATTCTGAGAAAATGCGGTGTGTTCTGTTAGTACATATCACCGAGCTACAGCTTTCCCCTCAGGAAGCCGTTCACTAAGACTGTTCTTGTGGAATTGCAAAGTGATATTTGGAGGCACATAGAGGGCAATGGTGAAAAAGGAAACATCCTAAGATAAAAACTGAAAAGAAGCTTTCTGAGAAACTGCTTTGTGTTCTGTTAATTCAAGTCACAGAGTTACTCTTTTACCTCAGGAAGCCTTTCGCTAAGGCTGTTGTTGTGGAATTTGCAAAGTGATATTTGGAAGCCCAAAAGGGCTATGGTGAAAAAGGAAATATCCTCAGTTAAAAACTGGAAAGAAGCTTTCTGAGAAACTGCTTTGTGTTCAGTTAGTTCCTCTCACAGAGTTACAGCTTTCCCCTCAAGAAGACTTTCGCTAAGACTGTTCATGTGGAATTTTCAAAGTGATAATTGGAATCCCATAGAGGGCTATGTTGAAAAAGGAAATATAGTAAGATAAAATCCGAAAAGAAGCTTTCTGAGAAACTGCTTTGTGTTCTGTTAATTCATCTCAAAGTGTCACAGATTTCCCCTCATGAGGCCGTTCACTAAGACTGTTCTTCTGAAATTTGGAAGGTGATATTTAGAATCTCATAGAGGGCAATGGTGGAAAAGGAAATATTTTCCGATAAAAACTGTAAAGAAGCTTTCTGATAAACTGCTTTGTGTTCTGTTAGTTCATCTCACAGAGTTACAGCTGTCCCTTCAAGAAGCAGTTCACTGAGACTATTCTTGTGAAATTTGCAAAGTGATATTAGAAAACTCCTAGAGGGCTATGGTGAAAAATGAAATATCTTCCGTTAAAAACCTGAAAGAAGCTTTTTGAGAAACTGCCGTCTGTTCTGTTAAAGCATCCCACCGAGTTACAGCTTTCCCCTCAAGAAGGCTTTCGCTAAGACTGTTCTTGTGGGATTTGCAAAGTGATATTTGGAAGTCCCTAGAGGACTATGGTGAAAACGGAAATATCTTTCGTTAAAAACTGGAAAGAAGATATCTGAGAAACTGCTTTGTGTTCTGTTAATTCATCTCACAGAGTTCCAGTTTGCCCCTCCAGAAGTCTTTCGCTTCCACTGTTCTTGTGGAATTTGCATAGTGATATTTGGAATCCCTTAGAGGGCTATGGTGAAAATGGAAATAACTTCAGTTCAAAAATGAAAAGAAGCTTTCCGAGAAACTGCTTTGTGTTCTGTTAATTCATCTCAAAGAGTTACAGCTTTCCCCTCAAGAAGCCTTCCGCTAAGACTGTTTTTGAGGAATTTCCAAAGTGATATGTGGAAGCCCATAGAGGGCTATGGTGAAAATGGAAATATGGTAAGATACTTACCGAAAAGAAGCTGTCTGAAAAACTGCTTTGTGTTCTGTTAGTTCATCTCACAGAGCTACAGCTTTTCCCTCAAGAAGCCGTTCACTAAGACTGTTTTGTGAAATTTGCAAAGTGATATTTGGAAGCCCATAGAGGGCTAAGGTGAAAAAGGAAATATCTTCCGTTAAAAACTGGAAAGAACCATTCTGAGAAAATGCGGTGTGTTCTGTTAGTACATATCACCGAGCTACAGCTTTCCCCTCAGGAAGCCGTTCACTAAGACTGTTCTTGTGGAATTGCAAAGTGATATTTGGAGGCACATAGAGGGCAATGGTGAAAAAGGAAACATCCTAAGATAAAAACTGAAAAGAAGCTTTCTGAGAAACTGCTTTGTGTTCTGTTAATTCAAGTCACAGAGTTACTCTTTTACCTCAGGAAGCCTTTCGCTAAGGCTGTTGTTGTGGAATTTGCAAAGTGATATTTGGAAGCCCAAAAGGGCTATGGTGAAAAAGGAAATATCCTCAGTTAAAAACTGGAAAGAAACTTTCTGAGAAACTGCTTTGTGTTCAGTTAGTTCCTCTCACAGAGTTACAGCTTTCCCCTCAAGAAGACTTTCGCTAAGACTGTTCATGTGGAATTTTCAAAGTGATAATTGGAATCCCATAGAGGGCTATGGTGAAAAAGGAAATATCCTAAGGTCAAAACTGAAAAGTAGGTTTCTGAGAAAATGTTTTGTGTTCTGTTAATTCATCTTACAGAGTTACAGCTTTACCCTCAAGAAGCCTTTCGCTAAGACTTTTCTTCTGGAATTTGCAAAGTGATATTTGGAAACCCTATAGCCCTATGGTTAAAATGGAAATATCGTAAGATAAAAAACGAAAAGAAGGTTTCTGAGAAACTGCTTTGAATTCTTTTAATTCATCTTACAGATTTACAGCTTTTATCTCCAGAATCCTTTCGCTAAGACAGTTCTTGTGGAATTTGCAAAATGTTTTTGGAAGCCCATAGAGGGCTATGCTGAAAAAGGAAATATCCTAAGATAAAAACTGAAAAGAAGCTTTCTGAGAAACTGCTGTGTTCTGTTAATTCATCTCAGAGAGTTACAGCTTTCCCCTCAAGAAGTCTTTCACAAAGACTGTTCTTGTGTAATTTGCAAAGTGATATTTGGAAGACCATAGAGGGCTATGTTGAAAAAGGAAATATAGTGAGATAAAATCCGAAAAGAAGCTTTCTGAGAAACTGCTTTGTGTTCTGTTAATTCATCTCACAGAGTTACAGTTTTCCCCTCCAGAAGTCTTTCGCTTCCACTGTTCTTGTGGAATTTGCATAGTGATATTTGGAATCCCATAGAGGGCTATGGTGAAAATGGAAATAACTTCAGATAAAAAATGAAAAGAAGCTTTCCGAGAAACTGCTTTGTGTTCTGTTAATTCATCTCAAAGAGTTACAGCTTTCCCCTCAAGAAGCCTTCCGCTAAGACTGTTTTTGAGGAATTTCCAAAGTGATATGTGGAAGCCCATAGAGGGCTATGGTGAAAATGGAAATATGGTAAGATACTTACCGAAAAGAAGCTGTCTGAAAAACTGCTTTGTGTTCTGTTATTTCATCTCACAGAGCTACAGCTTTTCCCTCAAGAAGCCGTTCACTAAGACTGTTTTGTGAAATTTGCAAAGTGATATTTGGAAGCCCATAGAGGGCTAAGGTGAAAAAGGAAATATCTTCCGTTAAAAACTGGAAAGAACCATTCTGAGAAAATGCGGTGTGTTCTGTTAGCACATATCACCAAGCTACAGCTTTCCCCTCAGGAAGCTGTTCACTAAGACTGTTCTTGTGGAATTGCAAAGTGATATTTGGAGGCACATAGAGGGCAATGGTGAAAAGGGAAACATCCTAAGATAAAAACTGTAAAGAAGCTTTCTGAGAAACTGCTTTGTGTTCTGTTAATTCAAGTCACAGAGTTACTCTTTTACCTCAGGAAGCCTTTCGCTAAGGCTGTTGTTGTGGAATTTGCAAAGTGATATTTGGAAGCCCAAAAGGGCTATGGTGAAAAAGGAAATATCCTCAGTTAAAAACTGGAAAGAAGCTTTCTGAGAAACTGCTTTGTGTTCAGTTAGTTCCTCTCACAGAGTTACAGCTTTCCCCTCAAGAAGACTTTCGCTAAGACTGTTCATGTGGAATTTTCAAAGTGATAATTGGAATCCCATAGAGGGCTATGGTGAAAAAGGAAATATCCTAAGGTAAAAACTGAAAAGTAGGTTTCTGAGAAAATGTTTTGTGTTCTGTTAATTCATCTTACAGAGTTACAGCTTTACCCTCAAGAAGCCTTTCGCTAAGACTTTTCTTCTGGAATTTGCAAAGTGATATTTGGAAACCCTATAGCCCTATGGTTAAAATGGAAATATCGTAAGATAAAAAACGAAAAGAAGGTTTCTGAGAAACTGCTTTGAATTCTTTAAATTCATCTTACAGATTTACAGCTTTTATCTCCAGAATCCTTTCGCTAAGACTGTTCTTGTGGAATTTGCAAAATGTTTTTGGAAGCCCATAGAGGGCTATGCTGAAAAAGGAAATATCCTAAGATAAAGACTGAAAAGAAGCTTTCTGAGAAACTGCTTTGTGTTCTGTTAATTCATCTCAGAGAGTTACAGCTTTCCCCTCAAGAAGTCTTTCACAAAGACTGTTCTTGTGTAATTTGCAAAGTGATATTTGGAAGACCATAGAGGGCTATGTTGAAAAAGGAAATATAGTAAGATAAAATCCGAAAAGAAGCTTTCTGAGAAACTGCTTTGTGTTCTGTTAATTCATCTCAAAGTGTCACAGATTTCCCCTCATGAGGCCGTTCACTAAGACTGTTCTTCTGAAATTTGGAAGGTGATATTTAGAATCTCATAGAGGGCAATGGTGGAAAAGGAAATATTTTCCGATAAAAACTGTAAAGAAGCTTTCTGATAAACTGCTTTGTGTTCTGTTAGTTCATCTCACAGAGTTACAGCTGTCCCTTCAAGAAGCAGTTCACTGAGACTATTCTTGTGAAATTTGCAAAGTGATATTAGAAAACTCCTAGAGGGCTATGGTGAAAAAGGAAATATCTTCCGTTAAAAACTGGAAAGAAGCTTTTTGAGAAACTGCCGTGTGTTCTGTTAAAGCATCCCACCGAGTTACAGCTTTCCCCTCAAGAAGGCTTTCGCTAAGACTGTTCTTGTGGGATTTGCAAAGTGATATTTGGAAGTCCCTAGAGGACTATGGTGAAAACGGAAATATCTTTCGTTAAAAACTGGAAAGAAGATATCTGAGAAACTGCTTTGTGTTCTGTTAATTCATCTCACAGAGTTCCAGTTTGCCCCTCCAGAAGTCTTTCGCTTCCACTGTTCTTGTGGAATTTGCATAGTGATATTTGGAATCCCATAGAGGGCTATGGTGAAAATGGAAATAACTTCAGTTCAAAAATGAAAAGAAGCTTTCCGAGAAACTGCTTTGTGTTCTGTTAATTCATCTCAAAGAGTTACAGCTTTCCCCTCAAGAAGCCTTCCGCTAAGACTGTTTTTGAGGAATTTCCAAAGTGATATGTGGAAGCCCATAGAGGGCTATGGTGAAAATGGAAATATGGTAAGATACTTACCGAAAAGAAGCTGTCTGAAAAATTGCTTTGTGTTCTGTTAGTTCATCTCACAGAGCTACAGCTTTTCCCTCAAGAAGCCGTTCACTAAGACTGTTTTGTGAAATTTGCAAAGTGATATTTGGAAGCCCATAGAGGGCTAAGGTGAAAAAGGAAATATCTTCCGTTAAAAACTGGAAAGAACCATTCTGAGAAAATGCGGTGTGTTCTGTTAGTACATATCACCGAGCTACAGCTTTCCCCTCAGGAAGCCGTTCACTAAGACTGTTCTTGTGGAATTGCAAAGTGATATTTGGAGGCACATAGAGGGCAATGGTGAAAAAGGAAACATCCTAAGATAAAAACTGAAAAGAAGCTTTCTGAGAAACTGCTTTGTGTTCTGTTAATTCAAGTCACAGAGTTACTCTTTTACCTCAGGAAGCCTTTCGCTAAGGCTGTTGTTGTGGAATTTGCAAAGTGATATTTGGAAGCCCAAAAGGGCTATGGTGAAAAAGGAAATATCCTCAGTTAAAAACTGGAAAGAAGCTTTCTGAGAAACTGCTTTGTGTTCAGTTAGTTCCTCTCACAGAGTTACAGCTTTCCCCTCAAGAAGACTTTCGCTAAGACTGTTCATGTGGAATTTTCAAAGTGATAATTGGAATCCCATAGAGGGCTATGTTGAAAAAGGAAATATAGTAAGATAAAATCCGAAAAGAAGCTTTCTGAGAAACTGCTTTGTGTTCTGTTAATTCATCTCAAAGTGTCACAGATTTCCCCTCATGAGGCCGTTCACTAAGACTGTTCTTCTGAAATTTGGAAGGTGATATTTAGAATCTCATAGAGGGCAATGGTGGAAAAGGAAATATTTTCCGATAAAAACTGTAAAGAAGCTTTCTGATAAACTGCTTTGTGTTCTGTTAGTTCATCTCACAGAGTTACAGCTGTCCCTTCAAGAAGCAGTTCACTGAGACTATTCTTGTGAAATTTGCAAAGTGATATTAGAAAACTCCTAGAGGGCTATGGTGAAAAATGAAATATCTTCCGTTAAAAACCTGAAAGAAGCTTTTTGAGAAACTGCCGTCTGTTCTGTTAAAGCATCCCACCGAGTTACAGCTTTCCCCTCAAGAAGGCTTTCGCTAAGACTGTTCTTGTGGGATTTGCAAAGTGATATTTGGAAGTCCCTAGAGGACTATGGTGAAAACGGAAATATCTTTCGTTAAAAACTGGAAAGAAGATATCTGAGAAACTGCTTTGTGTTCTGTTAATTCATCTCACAGAGTTCCAGTTTGCCCCTCCAGAAGTCTTTCGCTTCCACTGTTCTTGTGGAATTTGCATAGTGATATTTGGAATCCCTTAGAGGGCTATGGTGAAAATGGAAATAACTTCAGTTCAAAAATGAAAAGAAGCTTTCCGAGAAACTGCTTTGTGTTCTGTTAATTCATCTCAAAGAGTTACAGCTTTCCCCTCAAGAAGCCTTCCGCTAAGACTGTTTTTGAGGAATTTCCAAAGTGATATGTGGAAGCCCATAGAGGGCTATGGTGAAAATGGAAATATGGTAAGATACTTACCGAAAAGAAGCTGTCTGAAAAACTGCTTTGTGTTCTGTTAGTTCATCTCACAGAGCTACAGCTTTTCCCTCAAGAAGCCGTTCACTAAGACTGTTTTGTGAAATTTGCAAAGTGATATTTGGAAGCCCATAGAGGGCTAAGGTGAAAAAGGAAATATCTTCCGTTAAAAACTGGAAAGAACCATTCTGAGAAAATGCGGTGTGTTCTGTTAGTACATATCACCGAGCTACAGCTTTCCCCTCAGGAAGCCGTTCACTAAGACTGTTCTTGTGGAATTGCAAAGTGATATTTGGAGGCACATAGAGGGCAATGGTGAAAAAGGAAACATCCTAAGATAAAAATTGAAAAGAAGCTTTCTGAGAAACTGCTTTGTGTTCTGTTAATTCAAGTCACAGAGTTACTCTTTTACCTCAGGAAGCCTTTCGCTAAGGCTGTTGTTGTGGAATTTGCAAAGTGATATTTGGAAGCCCAAAAGGGCTATGGTGAAAAAGGAAATATCCTCAGTTAAAAACTGGAAAGAAGCTTTCTGAGAAACTGCTTTGTGTTCAGTTAGTTCCTCTCACAGAGTTACAGCTTTCCCCTCAAGAAGACTTTCGCTAAGACTGTTCATGTGGAATTTTCAAAGTGATAATTGGAATCCCATAGAGGGCTATGGTGAAAAAGGAAATATCCTAAGGTAAAAACTGAAAAGTAGGTTTCTGAGAAAATGTTTTGTGTTCTGTTAATTCATCTTACAGAGTTACAGCTTTACCCTCAAGAAGCCTTTCGCTAAGACTTTTCTTCTGGAATTTGCAAAGTGATATTTGGAAACCCTATAGCCCTATGGTTAAAATGGAAATATCGTAAGATAAAAAACGAAAAGAAGGTTTCTGAGAAACTGCTTTGAATTCTTTTAATTCATCTTACAGATTTACAGCTTTTATCTCCAGAATCCTTTCGCTAAGACAGTTCTTGTGGAATTTGCAAAATGTTTTTGGAAGCCCATAGAGGGCTATGCTGAAAAAGGAAATATCCTAAGATAAAAACTGAAAAGAAGCTTTCTGAGAAACTGCTGTGTTCTGTTAATTCATCTCAGAGAGTTACAGCTTTCCCCTCAAGAAGTCTTTCACAAAGACTGTTCTTGTGTAATTTGCAAAGTGATATTTGGAAGACCATAGAGGGCTATGTTGAAAAAGGAAATATAGTGAGATAAAATCCGAAAAGAAGCTTTCTGAGAAACTGCTTTGTGTTCTGTTAATTCATCTCACAGAGTTACAGTTTTCCCCTCCAGAAGTCTTTCGCTTCCACTGTTCTTGTGGAATTTGCATAGTGATATTTGGAATCCCATAGAGGGCTATGGTGAAAATGGAAATAACTTCAGATAAAAAATGAAAAGAAGCTTTCCGAGAAACTGCTTTGTGTTCTGTTAATTCATCTCAAAGAGTTACAGCTTTCCCCTCAAGAAGCCTTCCGCTAAGACTGTTTTTGAGGAATTTCCAAAGTGATATGTGGAAGCCCATAGAGGGCTATGGTGAAAATGGAAATATGGTAAGATACTTACCGAAAAGAAGCTGTCTGAAAAACTGCTTTGTGTTCTGTTATTTCATCTCACAGAGCTACAGCTTTTCCCTCAAGAAGCCGTTCACTAAGACTGTTTTGTGAAATTTGCAAAGTGATATTTGGAAGCCCATAGAGGGCTAAGGTGAAAAAGGAAATATCTTCCGTTAAAAACTGGAAAGAACCATTCTGAGAAAATGCGGTGTGTTCTGTTAGCACATATCACCAAGCTACAGCTTTCCCCTCAGGAAGCTGTTCACTAAGACTGTTCTTGTGGAATTGCAAAGTGATATTTGGAGGCACATAGAGGGCAATGGTGAAAAGGGAAACATCCTAAGATAAAAACTGTAAAGAAGCTTTCTGAGAAACTGCTTTGTGTTCTGTTAATTCAAGTCACAGAGTTACTCTTTTACCTCAGGAAGCCTTTCGCTAAGGCTATTGTTGTGGAATTTGCAAAGTGATATTTGGAAGCCCAAAAGGGCTATGGTGAAAAAGGAAATATCCTCAGTTAAAAACTGGAAAGAAGCTTTCTGAGAAACTGCTTTGTGTTCAGTTAGTTCCTCTCACAGAGTTACAGCTTTCCCCTCAAGAAGACTTTCGCTAAGACTGTTCATGTGGAATTTTCAAAGTGATAATTGGAATCCCATAGAGGGCTATGGTGAAAAAGGAAATATCCTAAGGTAAAAACTGAAAAGTAGGTTTCTGAGAAAATGTTTTGTGTTCTGTTAATTCATCTTACAGAGTTACAGCTTTACCCTCAAGAAGCCTTTCGCTAAGACTTTTCTTCTGGAATTTGCAAAGTGATATTTGGAAACCCTATAGCCCTATGGTTAAAATGGAAATATCGTAAGATAAAAAACGAAAAGAAGGTTTCTGAGAAACTGCTTTGAATTCTTTAAATTCATCTTACAGATTTACAGCTTTTATCTCCAGAATCCTTTCGCTAAGACTGTTCTTGTGGAATTTGCAAAATGTTTTTGGAAGCCCATAGAGGGCTATGCTGAAAAAGGAAATATCCTAAGATAAAGACTGAAAAGGAGCTTTCTGAGAAACTGCTTTGTGTTCTGTTAATTCATCTCAGAGAGTTACAGCTTTCCCCTCAAGCAGTCTTTCACAAAGACTGTTCTTGTGTAATTTGCAAAGTGATATTTGGAAGACCATAGAGGGCTATGTTGAAAAAGGAAATATAGTAAGATAAAATCCGAAAAGAAGCTTTCTGAGAAACTGCTTTGTGTTCTGTTAATTCATCTCAAAGTGTCACAGATTTCCCCTCATGAGGCCGTTCACTAAGACTGTTCTTCTGAAATTTGGAAGGTGATATTTAGAATCTCATAGAGGGCAATGGTGGAAAAGGAAATATTTTCCGATAAAAACTGTAAAGAAGCTTTCTGATAAACTGCTTTGTGTTCTGTTAGTTCATCTCACAGAGTTACAGCTGTCCCTTCAAGAAGCAGTTCACTGAGACTATTCTTGTGAAATTTGCAAAGTGATATTAGAAAACTCCTAGAGGGCTATGGTGAAAAAGGAAATATCTTCCGTTAAAAACTGGAAAGAAGCTTTTTGAGAAACTGCCGTGTGTTCTGTTAAAGCATCCCACCGAGTTACAGCTTTCCCCTCAAGAAGGCTTTCGCTAAGACTGTTCTTGTGGGATTTGCAAAGTGATATTTGGAAGTCCCTAGAGGACTATGGTGAAAACGGAAATATCTTTCGTTAAAAACTGGAAAGAAGATATCTGAGAAACTGCTTTGTGTTCTGTTAATTCATCTCACAGAGTTCCAGTTTGCCCCTCCAGAAGTCTTTCGCTTCCACTGTTCTTGTGGAATTTGCATAGTGATATTTGGAATCCCATAGAGGGCTATGGTGAAAATGGAAATAACTTCAGTTCAAAAATGAAAAGAAGCTTTCCGAGAAACTGCTTTGTGTTCTGTTAATTCATCTCAAAGAGTTACAGCTTTCCCCTCAAGAAGCCTTCCGCTAAGACTGTTTTTGAGGAATTTCCAAAGTGATATGTGGAAGCCCATAGAGGGCTATGGTGAAAATGGAAATATGGTAAGATACTTACCGAAAAGAAGCTGTCTGAAAAACTGCTTTGTGTTCTGTTAGTTCATCTCACAGAGCTACAGCTTTTCCCTCAAGAAGCCGTTCACTAAGACTGTTTTGTGAAATTTGCAAAGTGATATTTGGAAGCCCATAGAGGGCTAAGGTGAAAAAGGAAATATCTTCCGTTAAAAACTGGAAAGAACCATTCTGAGAAAATGCGGTGTGTTCTGTTAGTACATATCACCGAGCTACAGCTTTCCCCTCAGGAAGCCGTTCACTAAGACTGTTCTTGTGGAATTGCAAAGTGATATTTGGAGGCACATAGAGGGCAATGGTGAAAAAGGAAACATCCTAAGATAAAAACTGAAAAGAAGCTTTCTGAGAAACTGCTTTGTGTTCTGTTAATTCAAGTCACAGAGTTACTCTTTTACCTCAGGAAGCCTTTCGCTAAGGCTGTTGTTGTGGAATTTGCAAAGTGATATTTGGAAGCCCAAAAGGGCTATGGTGAAAAAGGAAATATCCTCAGTTAAAAACTGGAAAGAAGCTTTCTGAGAAACTGCTTTGTGTTCAGTTAGTTCCTCTCACAGAGTTACAGCTTTCCCCTCAAGAAGACTTTCGCTAAGACTGTTCATGTGGAATTTTCAAAGTGATAATTGGAATCCCATAGAGGGCTATGGTGAAAAAGGAAATATCCTAAGGTAAAAACTGAAAAGTAGGTTTCTGAGAAAATGTTTTGTGTTCTGTTAATTCATCTTACAGAGTTACAGCTTTACCCTCAAGAAGCCTTTCGCTAAGACTTTTCTTCTGGAATTTGCAAAGTGATATTTGGAAACCCTATAGCCCTATGGTTAAAATGGAAATATCGTAAGATAAAAAACGAAAAGAAGGTTTCTGAGAAACTGCTTTGAATTCTTTTAATTCATCTTACAGATTTACAGCTTTTATCTCCAGAATCCTTTCGCTAAGACTGTTCTTGTGGAATTTGCAAAATGTTTTTGGAAGCCCATAGAGGGCTATGCTGAAAAAGGAAATATCCTAAGATAAAAACTGAAAAGAAGCTTTCTGAGAAACTGCTTTGTGTTCTGTTAATTCATCTCAGAGAGTTACAGCTTTCCCCTCAAGCAGTCTTTCACAAAGACTGTTCTTGTGTAATTTGCAAAGTGATATTTGGAAGACCATAGAGGGCTATGTTGAAAAAGGAAATATAGTAAGATAAAATCCGAAAAGAAGCTTTCTGAGAAACTGCTTTGTGTTCTGTTAATTTATCTCAAAGTGTCACAGATTTCCCCTCATGAGGCCGTTCACTAAGACTGTTCTTCTGAAATTTGGAAAGTGATATTTAGAATCTCATAGAGGGCAATGGTGAAAAAGGAAATATTTTCCGATAAAAACTGTAAAGAAGCTTTCTGATAAACTGCTTTGTGTTCTGTTAGTTCATCTCACAGAGTTACAGCTGTCCCTTCAAGAAGCAGTTCACTGAGACTATTCTTGTGAAATTTGCAAAGTGATATTAGAAAACTCCTAGAGGGCTATGGTGAAAAAGGAAATATCTTCCGTTAAAAACTGGAAAGAAGCTTTTTGAGAAACTGCCGTGTGTTCTGTTAAAGCATCCCACCGAGTTACAGCTTTCCCCTCAAGAAGGCTTTCGCTAAGACTGTTCTTGTGGGATTTGCAAAGTGATATTTGGAAGTCCCTAGAGGACTATGGTGAAAACGGAAATATCTTTCGTTAAAAACTGGAAAGAAGATATCTGAGAAACTGCTTTGTGTTCTGTTAATTCATCTCACAGAGTTCCAGTTTGCCCCTCCAGAAGTCTTTCGCTTCCACTGTTCTTGTGGAATTTGCATAGTGATATTTGGAATCCCATAGAGGGCTATGGTGAAAATGGAAATAACTTCAGTTCAAAAATGAAAAGAAGCTTTCCGAGAAACTGCTTTGTGTTCTGTTAATTCATCTCAAAGAGTTACAGCTTTCCCCTCAAGAAGCCTTCTGCTAAGACTGTTTTTGAGGAATTTCCAAAGTGATATGTGGAAGCCCATAGAGGGCTATGGTGAAAATGGAAATATGGTAAGATACTTACCGAAAAGAAGCTGTCTGAAAAACTGCTTTGTGTTCTGTTAGTTCATCTCACAGAGCTACAGCTTTTCCCTCAAGAAGCCGTTCACTAAGACTGTTTTGTGAAATTTGCAAAGTGATATTTGGAAGCCCATAGAGGGCTAAGGTGAAAAAGGAAATATCTTCCGTTAAAAACTGGAAAGAACCATTCTGAGAAAATGCGGTGTGTTCTGTTAGTACATATCACCGAGCTACAGCTTTCCCCTCAGGAAGCCGTTCACTAAGACTGTTCTTGTGGAATTGCAAAGTGATATTTGGAGGCACATAGAGGGCAATGGTGAAAAAGGAAACATCCTAAGATAAAAACTGAAAAGAAGCTTTCTGAGAAACTGCTTTGTGTTCTGTTAATTCAAGTCACAGAGTTACTCTTTTACCTCAGGAAGCCTTTCGCTAAGGCTGTTGTTGTGGAATTTGCAAAGTGATATTTGGAAGCCCAAAAGGGCTATGGTGAAAAAGGAAATATCCTCAGTTAAAAACTGGAAAGAAGCTTTCTGGGAAACTGCTTTGTGTTCAGTTAGTTCCTCTCACAGAGTTACAGCTTTCCCCTCAAGAAGACTTTCGATAAGACTGTTCATGTGGAATTTTCAAAGTGATAATTGGAATCCCATAGAGGGCTATGTTGAAAAAGGAAATATAGTAAGATAAAATCCGAAAAGAAGCTTTCTGAGAAACTGCTTTGTGTTCTGTTAATTCATCTCACAGAGTTACAGTTTTCCCCTCCAGAAGTCTTTCGCTTCCACTGTTCTTGTGGAATTTGCATAGTGATATTTGGAATCCCATAGAGGGCTATGGTGAAAATGGAAATAACTTCAGATAAAAAATGAAAAGAAGCTTTCCGAGAAATTGCTTTGTGTTCTGTTAATTCATCTCAAAGAGTTACAGCTTTCCCCTCAAGAAGCCTTCCGCTAAGACTGTTTTTGAGGAATTTCCAAAGTGATATGTGGAAGCCCATAGAGGGCTATGGTGAAAATGGAAATATGGTAAGATACTTACCGAAAAGAAGCTGTCTTAAAAACTGCTTTGTGTTCTGTTATTTCATCTCACAGAGCTACAGCTTTTCCCTCAAGAAGCCGTTCACTAAGACTGTTTTGTGAAATTTGCAAAGTGATATTTGGAAGCCCATAGAGGGCTATGTTGAAAAAGGAAATATAGTAAGATAAAATCCGAAAAGAAGCTTTCTGAGAAACTGCTTTGTGTTCTGTTAATTCATCTCAAAGTGTCACAGATTTCCCCTCATGAGGCCGTTCACTAAGACTGTTCTTCTGAAATTTGTAAAGTGATATTTAGAATCTCATAGAGGGCATTGGTGAAAAAGGAAATATTTTCCGATAAAAACTGTAAAGAAGCTTTCTGATAAACTGCTTTGTGTTCTGTTAGTTCATCTCACAGAGTTACAGCTGTCCCTTCAAGAAGCAGTTCACTGAGACTATTCTTGTGAAATTTGCAAAGTGATATTAGAAAACTCCTAGAGGGCTATGGTGAAAAAGGAAATATCTTCCGTTAAAAACCGGAAAGAAGCTTTTTGAGAAACTGCCTTGTGTTCTGTTAAAGCATCTCACCGAGTTACAGCTTTCCCCTCAAGAAGGCTTTCGCTAAGACTGTTCTTGTGGGATTTGCAAAGTGATATTTGGAAGTCCCTAGAGGACTATGGTGAAAACGGAAATATCTTTCGTTAAAAACTGGAAAGAAGATATCTGAGAAACTGCTTTGTGTTCTGTTAATTCATCTCACAGAGTTCCAGTTTGCCCCTCCAGAAGTCTTTCGCTTCCACTGTTCTTGTGGAATTTGCATAGTGATATTTGGAATCCCATAGAGGGCTATGGTGAAAATGGAAATAACTTCAGTTCAAAAATGAAAAGAAGCTTTCCGAGAAACTGCTTTGTGTTCTGTTAATTCATCTCAAAGAGTTACAGCTTTCCCCTCAAGAAGCCTTCCGCTAAGACTGTTTTTGAGGAATTTCCAAAGTGATATGTGGAAGCCCATAGAGGGCTATGGTGAAAATGGAAATATGGTAAGATACTTACCGAAAAGAAGCTGTCTGAAAAACTGCTTTGTGTTCTGTTAGTTCATCTCACAGAGCTACAGATTTTCCCTCAAGAAGCCGTTCACTAAGACTGTTTTGTGAAATTTGCAAAGTGATATTTGGAAGCCCATAGAGGGCTAAGGTGAAAAAGGAAATATCTTCCGTTAAAAACTGGAAAGAACCATTCTGAGAAAATGCGGTGTGTTCTGTTAGTACATATCACCGAGCTACAGCTTTCCCCTCAGGAAGCCGTTCACTAAGACTGTTCTTGTGGAATTGCAAAGTGATATTTGGAGGCACATAGAGGGCAATGGTGAAAAAGGAAACATCCTAAGATAAAAACTGAAAAGAAGCTTTCTGAGAAACTGCTTTGTGTTCTGTTAATTCAAGTCACAGAGTTACTCTTTTACCTCAGGAAGTCTTTCGCTAAGGCTGTTGTTGTGGAATTTGCAAAGTGATATTTGGAAGCCCAAAAGGGCTATGGTGAAAAAGGAAATATCCTCAGTTAAAAACTGGAAAGAAGCTTTCTGAGAAACTGCTTTGTGTTCAGTTAGTTCCTCTCACAGAGTTACAGCTTTCCCCTCAAGAAGACTTTCGCTAAGACTGTTCATGTGGAATTTTCAAAGTGATAATTGGAATCCCATAGAGGGCTATGGTGAAAAAGGAAATATCCTAAGGTAAAAACTGAAAAGTAGGTTTCTGAGAAAATGTTTTGTGTTCTGTTAATTCATCTTACAGAGTTACAGCTTTACCCTCAAGAAGCCTTTCGCTAAGACTTTTCTTCTGGAATTTGCAAAGTGATATTTGGAAACCCTATAGCCCTATGGTTAAAATGGAAATATCGTAAGATAAAAAACGAAAAGAAGGTTTCTGAGAAACTGCTTTGAATTCTTTTAATTCATCTTACAGATTTACAGCTTTTATCTCCAGAATCCTTTCGCTAAGACTGTTCTTGTGGAATTTGCAAAATGTTTTTGGAAGCCCATAGAGGGCTATGCTGAAAAAGGAAATATCCTAAGATAAAAACTGAAAAGAAGCTTTCTGAGAAACTGCTTTGTGTTCTGTTAATTCATCTCAGAGAGTTACAGCTTTCCCCTCAAGCAGTCTTTCACAAAGACTGTTCTTGTGTAATTTGCAAAGTGATATTTGGAAGACCATAGAGGGCTATGTTGAAAAAGGAAATATAGTAAGATAAAATCCGAAAAGAAGCTTTCTGAGAAACTGCTTTGTGTTCTGTTAATTTATCTCAAAGTGTCACAGATTTCCCCTCATGAGGCCGTTCACTAAGACTGTTCTTCTGAAATTTGGAAAGTGATATTTAGAATCTCATAGAGGGCAATGGTGAAAAAGGAAATATTTTCCGATAAAAACTGTAAAGAAGCTTTCTGATAAACTGCTTTGTGTTCTGTTAGTTCATCTCACAGAGTTACAGCTGTCCCTTCAAGAAGCAGTTCACTGAGACTATTCTTGTGAAATTTGCAAAGTGATATTAGAAAACTCCTAGAGGGCAATGGTGAAAAAGGAAATATCTTCCGTTAAAAACTGGAAAGAAGCTTTTTGAGAAACTGCCGTGTGTTCTGTTAAAGCATCCCACCGAGTTACAGCTTTCCCCTCAAGAAGGCTTTCGCTAAGACTGTTCTTGTGGGATTTGCAAAGTGATATTTGGAAGTCCCTAGAGGACTATGGTGAAAACGGAAATATCTTTCGTTAAAAACTGGAAAGAAGATATCTGAGAAACTGCTTTGTGTTCTGTTAATTCATCTCACAGAGTTCCAGTTTGCCCCTCCAGAAGTCTTTCGCTTCCACTGTTCTTGTGGAATTTGCATAGTGATATTTGGAATCCCATAGAGGGCTATGGTGAAAATGGAAATAACTTCAGTTCAAAAATGAAAAGAAGCTTTCCGAGAAACTGCTTTGTGTTCTGTTAATTCATCTCAAAGAGTTACAGCTTTCCCCTGAAGAAGCCTTCCGCTAAGACGGTTTTTGAGGAATTTCCAAAGGGATATGTTGAAGCCCATAGAGGGCTATGGTGAAAATGGAAATACGGTAAGATACTTACGGAAAAGAAGCTGTCTGAAAAACTGCTTTGTGTTCTGTTAGTTCATCTCACAGAGCTACAGCTTTTCCCTCAAGAAGCCGTTCACTAAGACTGTTTTGTGAAATTTGCAAAGTGATATTTGGAAGCCCATAGAGGGCTAAGGTGAAAAAGGAAATATCTTCCGTTAAAAACTGGAAAGAACCATTCTGAGAAAATGCGGTGTGTTCTGTTAGTACATATCACCGAGCTACAGCTTTCCCCTCAGGAAGCCGTTCACTAAGTCTGTTCTTGTGGAATTGCAAAGTGATATTTGGAGGCACATAGAGGGCAATGGTGAAAAAGGAAACATCCTAAGATAAAAACTGAAAAGAAGCTTTCTGAGAAACTGCTTTGTGTTCTGTTAATTCAAGTCACAGAGTTACTCTTTTACCTCAGGAAGCCTTTCGCTAAGGCTGTTGTTGTGGAATTTGCAAAGTGATATTTGGAAGCCCAAAAGGGCTATGGTGAAAAAGGAAATATCCTCAGTTAAAAACTGGAAAGAAGCTTTCTGAGAAACTGCTTTGTGTTCAGTTAGTTCCTCTCACAGAGTTACAGCTTTCCCCTCAAGAAGACTTTCGCTAAGACTGTTCATGTGGAATTTTCAAAGTGATAATTGGAATCCCATAGAGGGCTATGGTGAAAAAGGAAATATCCTAAGGTCAAAACTGAAAAGTAGGTTTCTGAGAAAATGTTTTGTGTTCTCTTAATTCATCTTACAGAGTTACAGCTTTACCCTCAAGAAGCCTTTCGCTAAGACTTTTCTTCTGGAATTTGCAAAGTGATATTTGGAAACCCTATAGCCCTATGGTTAAAATGGAAATATCGTAAGATAAAAAACGAAAAGAAGGTTTCTGAGAAACTGCTTTGAATTCTTTTAATTCATCTTACAGATTTACAGCTTTTATCTCCAGAATCCTTTCGCTAAGACTGTTCTTGTGGAATTTGCAAAATGTTTTTGGAAGCCCATAGAGGGCTATGCTGAAAAAGGAAATATCCTAAGATAAAAACTGAAAAGAAGCTATCTGAGAAACTGCTTTGTGTTCTGTTAATTCATCTCAGAGAGTTACAGCTTTCCCCTCAAGCAGTCTTTCACAAAGACTGTTCTTGTGTAATTTGCAAAGTGATATTTGGAAGACCATAGAGGGCTATGTTGAAAAAGGAAATATAGTAAGATAAAATCCGAAAAGAAGCTTTCTGAGAAACTGCTTTGTGTTCTGTTAATTTATCTCAAAGTGTCACAGATTTCCCCTCATGAGGCCGTTCACTAAGACTGTTCTTCTGAAATTTGGAAAGTGATATTTAGAATCTCATAGAGGGCAATGGTGAAAAAGGAAATATTTTCCGATAAAAACTGTAAAGAAGCTTTCTGATAAACTGCTTTGTGTTCTGTTAGTTCATCTCACAGAGTTACAGCTGTCCCTTCAAGAAGCAGTTCACTGAGACTATTCTTGTGAAATTTGCAAAGTGATATTAGAAAACTCCTAGAGGGCTATGGTGAAAAATGAAATATCTTCCGTTAAAAACCTGAAAGAAGCTTTTTGAGAAACTGCCGTCTGTTCTGTTAAAGCATCCCACCGAGTTACAGCTTTCCCCTCAAGAAGGCTTTCGCTAAGACTGTTCTTGTGGGATTTGCAAAGTGATATTTGGAAGTCCCTAGAGGACTATGGTGAAAACGGAAATATCTTTCGTTAAAAACTGGAAAGAAGATATCTGAGAAACTGCTTTGTGTTCTGTTAATTCATCTCACAGAGTTCCAGTTTTCCCCTCCAGAAGTCTTTCGCTTCCACTGTTCTTGTGGAATTTGCATAGTGATATTTGGAATCCCATAGAGGGCTATGGTGAAAATGGAAATAACTTCAGTTCAAAAATGAAAAGATGCTTTCCGAGAAACTGCTTTGTGTTCTGTTAATTCATCTCAAAGAGTTACAGCTTTCCCCTCAAGAAGCCTTCCGCTAAGACTGTTTTTGAGGAATTTCCAAAGTGATATGTGGAAGCCCATAGAGGGCTATGGTGAAAATGGAAATATGGTAAGATACTTACCGAAAAGAAGCTGTCTGAAAAACTGCTTTGTGTTCTGTTAGTTCATCTCACAGAGCTACAGCTTTTCCCTCAAGAAGCCGTTCACTAAGACTGTTTTGTGAAATTTGCAAAGTGATATTTGGAAGCCCATAGAGGGCTAAGGTGAAAAAGGAAATATCTTCCGTTAAAAACTGGAAAGAACCATTCTGAGAAAATGCGGTGTGTTCTGTTAGTACATGTCACCGAGCTACAGCTTTCCCCTCAGGAAGCCGTTCACTAAGACTGTTCTTGTGGAATTGCAAAGTGATATTTGGAGGCACATAGAGGGCAATGGTGAAAAAGGAAACATCCTAAGATAAAAACTGAAAAGAAGCTTTCTGAGAAACTGCTTTGTGTTCTGTTAATTCAAGTCACAGAGTTACTCTTTTACCTCAGGAAGCCTTTCGCTAAGGCTGTTGTTGTGGAATTTGCAAAGTGATATTTGGAAGCCCAAAAGGGCTATGGTGAAAAAGGAAATATCCTCAGTTAAAAACTGGAAAGAAGCTTTCTGAGAAACTGCTTTGTGTTCAGTTAGTTCCTCTCACAGAGTTACAGCTTTCCCCTCAAGAAGACTTTCGCTAAGACTGTTCATGTGGAATTTTCAAAGTGATAATTGGAATCCCTTAGAGGGCTATGGTGAAAAAGGAAATATCCTAAGGTCAAAACTGAAAAGTAGGTTTCTGAGAAAATGTTTTGTGTTCTGTTAATTCATCTTACAGAGTTACAGCTTTACCCTCAAGAAGCCTTTCGCTAAGACTTTTCTTCTGGAATTTGCAAAGTGATATTTGGAAACCCTATAGCCCTATGGTTAAAATGGAAATATCGTAAGATAAAAAACGAAAAGAAGGTTTCTGAGAAACTGCTTTGAATTCTTTTAATTCATCTTACAGATTTACAGCTTTTATCTCCAGAATCCTTTCGCTAAGACAGTTCTTGTGGAATTTGCAAAATGTTTTTGGAAGCCCATAGAGGGCTATGCTGAAAAAGGAAATATCCTAAGATAAAAACTGAAAAGAAGCTTTCTGAGAAACTGCTGTGTTCTGTTAATTCATCTCAGAGAGTTACAGCTTTCCCCTCAAGAAGTCTTTCACAAAGACTGTTCTTGTGTAATTTGCAAAGTGATATTTGGAAGACCATAGAGGGCTATGTTGAAAAAGGAAATATAGTGAGATAAAATCCGAAAAGAAGCTTTCTGAGAAACTGCTTTGTGTTCTGTTAATTCATCTCACAGAGTTACAGTTTTCCCCTCCAGAAGTCTTTCGCTTCCACTGTTCTTGTGGAATTTGCATAGTGATATTTGGAATCCCATAGAGGGCTATGGTGAAAATGGAAATAACTTCAGATAAAAAATGAAAAGAAGCTTTCCGAGAAACTGCTTTGTGTTCTGTTAATTCATCTCAAAGAGTTACAGCTTTCCCCTCAAGAAGCCTTCCGCTAAGACTGTTTTTGAGGAATTTCCAAAGTGATATGTGGAAGCCCATAGAGGGCTATGGTGAAAATGGAAATATGGTAAGATACTTACCGAAAAGAAGCTGTCTGAAAAACTGCTTTGTGTTCTGTTATTTCATCTCACAGAGCTACAGCTTTTCCCTCAAGAAGCCGTTCACTAAGACTGTTTTGTGAAATTTGCAAAGTGATATTTGGAAGCCCATAGAGGGCTAAGGTGAAAAAGGAAATATCTTCCGTTAAAAACTGGAAAGAACCATTCTGAGAAAATGCGGTGTGTTCTGTTAGCACATATCACCAAGCTACAGCTTTCCCCTCAGGAAGCTGTTCACTAAGACTGTTCTTGTGGAATTGCAAAGTGATATTTGGAGGCACATAGAGGGCAATGGTGAAAAGGGAAACATCCTAAGATAAAAACTGTAAAGAAGCTTTCTGAGAAACTGCTTTGTGTTCTGTTAATTCAAGTCACAGAGTTACTCTTTTACCTCAGGAAGCCTTTCGCTAAGGCTGTTGTTGTGGAATTTGCAAAGTGATATTTGGAAGCCCAAAAGGGCTATGGTGAAAAAGGAAATATCCTCAGTTAAAAACTGGAAAGAAGCTTTCTGAGAAACTGCTTTGTGTTCAGTTAGTTCCTCTCACAGAGTTACAGCTTTCCCCTCAAGAAGACTTTCGCTAAGACTGTTCATGTGGAATTTTCAAAGTGATAATTGGAATCCCATAGAGGGCTATGGTGAAAAAGGAAATATCCTAAGGTAAAAACTGAAAAGTAGGTTTCTGAGAAAATGTTTTGTGTTCTGTTAATTCATCTTACAGAGTTACAGCTTTACCCTCAAGAAGCCTTTCGCTAAGACTTTTCTTCTGGAATTTGCAAAGTGATATTTGGAAACCCTATAGCCCTATGGTTAAAATGGAAATATCGTAAGATAAAAAACGAAAAGAAGGTTTCTGAGAAACTGCTTTGAATTCTTTAAATTCATCTTACAGATTTACAGCTTTTATCTCCAGAATCCTTTCGCTAAGACTGTTCTTGTGGAATTTGCAAAATGTTTTTGGAAGCCCATAGAGGGCTATGCTGAAAAAGGAAATATCCTAAGATAAAGACTGAAAAGAAGCTTTCTGAGAAACTGCTTTGTGTTCTGTTAATTCATCTCAGAGAGTTACAGCTTTCCCCTCAAGAAGTCTTTCACAAAGACTGTTCTTGTGTAATTTGCAAAGTGATATTTGGAAGACCATAGAGGGCTATGTTGAAAAAGGAAATATAGTAAGATAAAATCCGAAAAGAAGCTTTCTGAGAAACTGCTTTGTGTTCTGTTAATTCATCTCAAAGTGTCACAGATTTCCCCTCATGAGGCCGTTCACTAAGACTGTTCTTCTGAAATTTGGAAGGTGATATTTAGAATCTCATAGAGGGCAATGGTGGAAAAGGAAATATTTTCCGATAAAAACTGTAAAGAAGCTTTCTGATAAACTGCTTTGTGTTCTGTTAGTTCATCTCACAGAGTTACAGCTGTCCCTTCAAGAAGCAGTTCACTGAGACTATTCTTGTGAAATTTGCAAAGTGATATTAGAAAACTCCTAGAGGGCTATGGTGAAAAATGAAATATCTTCCGTTAAAAACCTGAAAGAAGCTTTTTGAGAAACTGCCGTGTGTTCTGTTAAAGCATCCCACCGAGTTACAGCTTTCCCCTCAAGAAGGCTTTCGCTAAGACTGTTCTTGTGGGATTTGCAAAGTGATATTTGGAAGTCCCTAGAGGACTATGGTGAAAACGGAAATATCTTTCGTTAAAAACTGGAAAGAAGATATCTGAGAAACTGCTTTGTGTTCTGTTAATTCATCTCACAGAGTTCCAGTTTGCCCCTCCAGAAGTCTTTCGCTTCCACTGTTCTTGTGGAATTTGCATAGTGATATTTGGAATCCCATAGAGGGCTATGGTGAAAATGGAAATAACTTCAGTTCAAAAATGAAAAGAAGCTTTCCGAGAAACTGCTTTGTGTTCTGTTAATTCATCTCAAAGAGTTACAGCTTTCCCCTCAAGAAGCCTTCCGCTAAGACTGTTTTTGAGGAATTTCCAAAGTGATATGTGGAAGCCCATAGAGGGCTATGGTGAAAATGGAAATATGGTAAGATACTTACCGAAAAGAAGCTGTCTGAAAAACTGCTTTGTGTTCTGTTAGTTCATCTCACAGAGCTACAGCTTTTCCCTCAAGAAGCCGTTCACTAAGACTGTTTTGTGAAATTTGCAAAGTGATATTTGGAAGCCCATAGAGGGCTAAGGTGAAAAAGGAAATATCTTCCGTTAAAAACTGGAAAGAACCATTCTGAGAAAATGCGGTGTGTTCTGTTAGTACATATCACCGAGCTACAGCTTTCCCCTCAGGAAGCCGTTCACTAAGACTGTTCTTGTGGAATTGCAAAGTGATATTTGGAGGCACATAGAGGGCAATGGTGAAAAAGGAAACATCCTAAGATAAAAACTGTAAAGAAGCTTTCTGAGAAACTGCTTTGTGTTCTGTTAATTCAAGTCACAGAGTTACTCTTTTACCTCAGGAAGCCTTTCGCTAAGGCTGTTGTTGTGGAATTTGCAAAGTGATATTTGGAAGCCCAAAAGGGCTATGGTGAAAAAGGAAATATCCTCAGTTAAAAACTGGAAAGAAACTTTCTGAGAAACTGCTTTGTGTTCAGTTAGTTCCTCTCACAGAGTTACAGCTTTCCCCTCAAGAAGACTTTCGCTAAGACTGTTCATGTGGAATTTTCAAAGTGATAATTGGAATCCCATAGAGGGCTATGGTGAAAAAGGAAATATCCTAAGGTCAAAACTGAAAAGTAGGTTTCTGAGAAAATGTTTTGTGTTCTGTTAATTCATCTTACAGAGTTACAGCTTTACCCTCAAGAAGCCTTTCGCTAAGACTTTTCTTCTGGAATTTGCAAAGTGATATTTGGAAACCCTATAGCCCTATGGTTAAAATGGAAATATCGTAAGATAAAAAACGAAAAGAAGGTTTCTGAGAAACTGCTTTGAATTCTTTTAATTCATCTTACAGATTTACAGCTTTTATCTCCAGAATCCTTTCGCTAAGACAGTTCTTGTGGAATTTGCAAAATGTTTTTGGAAGCCCATAGAGGGCTATGCTGAAAAAGGAAATATCCTAAGATAAAAACTGAAAAGAAGCTTTCTGAGAAACTGCTGTGTTCTGTTAATTCATCTCAGAGAGTTACAGCTTTCCCCTCAAGAAGTCTTTCACAAAGACTGTTCTTGTGTAATTTGCAAAGTGATATTTGGAAGACCATAGAGGGCTATGTTGAAAAAGGAAATATAGTGAGATAAAATCCGAAAAGAAGCTTTCTGAGAAACTGCTTTGTGTTCTGTTAATTCATCTCACAGAGTTACAGTTTTCCCCTCCAGAAGTCTTTCGCTTCCACTGTTCTTGTGGAATTTGCATAGTGATATTTGGAATCCCATAGAGGGCTATGGTGAAAATGGAAATAACTTCAGATAAAAAATGAAAAGAAGCTTTCCGAGAAACTGCTTTGTGTTCTGTTAATTCATCTCAAAGAGTTACAGCTTTCCCCTCAAGAAGCCTTCCGCTAAGACTGTTTTTGAGGAATTTCCAAAGTGATATGTGGAAGCCCATAGAGGGCTATGGTGAAAATGGAAATATGGTAAGATACTTACCGAAAAGAAGCTGTCTGAAAAACTGCTTTGTGTTCTGTTATTTCATCTCACAGAGCTACAGCTTTTCCCTCAAGAAGCCGTTCACTAAGACTGTTTTGTGAAATTTGCAAAGTGATATTTGGAAGCCCATAGAGGGCTAAGGTGAAAAAGGAAATATCTTCCGTTAAAAACTGGAAAGAACCATTCTGAGAAAATGCGGTGTGTTCTGTTAGCACATATCACCAAGCTACAGCTTTCCCCTCAGGAAGCTGTTCACTAAGACTGTTCTTGTGGAATTGCAAAGTGATATTTGGAGGCACATAGAGGGCAATGGTGAAAAGGGAAACATCCTAAGATAAAAACTGTAAAGAAGCTTTCTGAGAAACTGCTTTGTGTTCTGTTAATTCAAGTCACAGAGTTACTCTTTTACCTCAGGAAGCCTTTCGCTAAGGCTGTTGTTGTGGAATTTGCAAAGTGATATTTGGAAGCCCAAAAGGGCTATGGTGAAAAAGGAAATATCCTCAGTTAAAAACTGGAAAGAAGCTTTCTGAGAAACTGCTTTGTGTTCAGTTAGTTCCTCTCACAGAGTTACAGCTTTCCCCTCAAGAAGACTTTCGCTAAGACTGTTCATGTGGAATTTTCAAAGTGATAATTGGAATCCCATAGAGGGCTATGGTGAAAAAGGAAATATCCTAAGGTAAAAACTGAAAAGTAGGTTTCTGAGAAAATGTTTTGTGTTCTGTTAATTCATCTTACAGAGTTACAGCTTTACCCTCAAGAAGCCTTTCGCTAAGACTTTTCTTCTGGAATTTGCAAAGTGATATTTGGAAACCCTATAGCCCTATGGTTAAAATGGAAATATCGTAAGATAAAAAACGAAAAGAAGGTTTCTGAGAAACTGCTTTGAATTCTTTAAATTCATCTTACAGATTTACAGCTTTTATCTCCAGAATCCTTTCGCTAAGACTGTTCTTGTGGAATTTGCAAAATGTTTTTGGAAGCCCATAGAGGGCTATGCTGAAAAAGGAAATATCCTAAGATAAAGACTGAAAAGGAGCTTTCTGAGAAACTGCTTTGTGTTCTGTTAATTCATCTCAGAGAGTTACAGCTTTCCCCTCAAGCAGTCTTTCACAAAGACTGTTCTTGTGTAATTTGCAAAGTGATATTTGGAAGACCATAGAGGGCTATGTTGAAAAAGGAAATATAGTAAGATAAAATCCGAAAAGAAGCTTTCTGAGAAACTGCTTTGTGTTCTGTTAATTCATCTCAAAGTGTCACAGATTTCCCCTCATGAGGCCGTTCACTAAGACTGTTCTTCTGAAATTTGGAAGGTGATATTTAGAATCTCATAGAGGGCAATGGTGGAAAAGGAAATATTTTCCGATAAAAACTGTAAAGAAGCTTTCTGATAAACTGCTTTGTGTTCTGTTAGTTCATCTCACAGAGTTACAGCTGTCCCTTC